>NW_011494935.1:5304778-5305389 GCF_000754665.1 Bison bison bison | reverse complement strand
GCCTGCCTGAAGTGACAGCATTTAAGATAAAGGTCTGCCATGTAGACTTTGGGGGGAAGAATATTCCAGGAGGACAGGGAAAAGGAGAAGGAGAGAAAGTGAAATGGAGGGGAAAAGAGAGGGAGAGAGAGAAAAGCCACATGAGTAGAGACACTGAAGCTTGAAAAAGAGAAAGAAAAGCTGTGTGGCTGGAACATAATGAGTGAGAGGAAAAGGAAAACTGGCTGAATTTAGCCATTTGTGCAGGAGCCAGATCGTGTTGAAAATTATAGACTACAGTAGGCAATCAGATGGGATAGATGCTGTCTCTGTTCCTTTGTGAATTAAACTGGCTCACATTCCTCATTATTTTAAAAAAAGACACAAAGTCTATTGATGCTATGAGTCTTCTGAAAATAAGGAATACATTTGCACAATGGAAGGCAGGTGTATGAATTGCAAAGGAAAAAGAAATGCCTTCACCTTAAAGTGTTTGGAAAACAGAATAAGGTATATTTGCAACTAGCTATTACTATTTGGAGAAGGCAATGGCACGCCACTCCAGTACTCTTGCCTGGAAAATCCCATGGATGGAGGAGCCTGGAAGGCTGCAGTCCATGGGGTCGCTAAGA
>NW_011494935.1:5302724-5304493 GCF_000754665.1 Bison bison bison | reverse complement strand
GTCGACATTCTAGGAATCAGTGAACTGAAATGGACTGGAATGGGTGAATTTAACTCAGATGACCATTATATCTACTACTGTGGGCAGAAATCCCTCAGAAGAAATGAAGTGGCCATCATGGTCAACAAAAGAGTCCGAAATGCAGTACTTGGATGCAATCTCAAAAACGACAGATTGATCTCTGTTCGTTTCCAAGGCAAACCATTCAATATCACAGTAATCCAAGTCTATGCCCCAACCAGTAATGCTGAAGAAGCTGAAGTTGAACAGTTCTATGAACACCTACAAGACCTTTTAGAACTAACACTCAAAAAGATGTCCTTTTCATTATAGGGGACTGGAATGCAAAAGTAGGAAGTCAAGAAACATCTGGAGTAACAGGCAAATTTGGCCTTGGAATATGGAATGAAGCAGGGCAAAGAATAATAGAGTTTTGCCAAGAAAATGCACTGGTCATAACAAACACCCTCTTCCAACAACACAAGAGAAGACTCTATACATGGACATCACCAGATGGTCAACACCGAAATCAGATTGATTATATTCTTTGTAGCCAAAGATGGAGAAGTTCTATACAGTCAGCAAAAACAAGACCAGGAGCTAACTGTGGCTGAGACCATGAACACCTTATTGCCAAATTCAGACTTAAATTGAAGAAAGTAGGGAAAACCATTCAGGTATGACCTAAATCAAATCCCTTATGATTATACAGTGGAAGTGAGAAATAGATTTAAGGGCCTAGGTCTGATAGATAGAGTGCCTGATGAACTATGGAATGAGGTTCGTGACATTGTACAGGAGACAGGGCTCAAGACCATCCCCATGGAAAAGAAATGCAAAAAAGCAAAATGGCTGTCTGGGGAGGCCTTACAAATAGCTGTGAAAAGAATAGACGCGAAAAGCAAAGGAGAAAAGGAAAGATATAAACATCTGAATGCAGAGTTCCAAAGAATAGCAAGAAGAGATAAGAAAGCCTTCTTCAGCGATCAATGCAAAGAAATAGAGGAAAACAACAGAATGCGAAAGACTGGGGACCTCTTCAAGAAAATCAGAGATACCAAAGGAACATTTAATGCAAAGATGGGCTCGATAAAGGACAGAAATGGTACGGACCTAACAGAAGCAGAAGATATTAAGAAGAGATGGCAAAAATACACAGGAGAACTGTACAAAAAAGATCTTCACAACCCAGATAATCACGATGGTATGATCACTGACCTAGAGCCAGACATCCTGGAATGTGAAGTCAAGTGGGCCTTAGAAAGCATCACTATGAACAAAGCTAGTGGAGGTGATGGCATTCCAGTTGAGCTATTCCAAATCCTGAAAAATGATGCTGTGAAAGTGCTATACTCAATATGCCAGCAAATTTGGAAAACTCAACAGTGGCCACAGGACTGGAAAAGGTCAGTTTTTATTCCAATCCCAAAGAAAGGCAATGCCAAAGAATGCTCAAACTACTGCACAATTGCACTCATCTCACACACTAGTAAAGTAATGCTCAGAATTCTCCAGGCCAGGCTTCAGCAGTATGTGAACCGTGAACTTCCAGATGTTCAAGTTGGTTTTAGAAAAGGCAGAGGAACCAGAGATCAAATTGCCAACATCCACTGGATCATGGAAAAAGCAAGAGAGTTCCAGAAAAGCATCTATTTCTGCTTTATTGACTATGTCAAAGCCTTTGACTGTGTGGATCACAATAAACTGTGGAAAATTCTGAAAGAGATGGGAATACCAGACCACCTGATCTGCCTCTTGAGAAATTTGTA
>NW_011494935.1:5292795-5302624 GCF_000754665.1 Bison bison bison | reverse complement strand
AAATAGATGGGGAAACAGTGGAAACAGTGTCAGACTTTATTTTTCTGGGCTCCAAAATCACTACAAGATGGTGACTGCAGCCATGAAATTGAAAGACGCTTACTCCTTGGAAGGAAAGTTATGACGAACCTAGATAACATATTCAAAAGCAGAGACATTACTTTGCCAACAAAGCTTCATCTAGTCAAGGCTCTGGTTTTTCCTGTGGTCATGTATGGATGTGAGAGTTGGACTGTGAAGAAGGCTGAGCGCCGAAGAATTGCTGCTTTTGAACTGTGGTGTTGGAGAAGACTCTTGAGAGTCCCTTGGACTGCAAGGAGATCCAACCAGTCCATTCTGAAGGAGATCAGCCCTGGGATTTCTTTGGAAGGAATGATGCTAAAGCTGAAACTCCAGTACTTTGGCCACCTCATGAGAAGAGTTGACTCATTGGAAAAGACTCTGATGCTGGGAGGGATTGGGGGTGAGAGGAGAAGGGGATGACAGAGGATGAGATGGCTGGATGGCATCACTGACTCGATGGTCTTGAGTCTCAGTGAACTCCCGGAGTTGGTGCTGGACAGGGAGGCCTGGCATGCTGCGATTCATGGGGTCACAAAGAGTCGCACACGACTGAGCGACTGATCTGATCTGATCTGAAAGATCATGGTTAATTAAGTAGATATTGTCAGTGGATATTAAAATTATTTAGTGGTGTTTTGGTGAGGAATGAGTTGATGGCTTCTCTTTGAAATACTTTCCTACAATATATTAATAATTTTAACTGGAGAAATAGTGACTGTATAGTTGAAGACTTGACAGAGCCCAGTATTACCGAGTGGTTAAATTTAAAGTGACCAGAGGAAGAATTGTTCCATATCAAGTGTCTCTGGAAATGATGTACCGAGAAGTGTGTAATATCATTTCTGTGGAATTTCTACGAAAAGTGCATGACCTGAGTCAGGACATGAAGAATCATCAGATGGATCCTGTTCGAGGCTCCTGATATAGGGTTTAAGGCCTGTCTACTTTAAACTACTGGAATAAGAAAAGGGAACCCATTCCAGTATTGCATGGAAAATTCCATGGACAGAGGAGCCCTGTGGGCCCCAGTCCATTGGGTCTCAAAGAGATGGACACGACTGAGTGATTGAGCACAAGCACCTTTAAACCTATCAAAAACACAAAAGACAGGAAAACACTGAGGAACTAATTCAGGATGGAAGAATTAGAAGAGAGCTGACAGCTAAACTCACCATGGTGTCTTAGATAAGGATCAGAACTAGAATGGGAAAGGTATCATTTTTGTGGCAGCTGACAAAATTTGAATGGGAACATGGGCTTGAACGATGATGTACTGATTTTAGGTTCCTGACTGAGGAACTTAAATTGAGGAAGGGTTATATGATTTTTATTCCTGAAAGTATTCTTGTTTAGGGAACATAAATACTGTATTTTTGGAGTGAGAGGATATTCTGCCTACATCTTACTCTTGGAAAGTTTAGGAAAAGATGAAAGGTAATGACTATATATTTATGTATAGATTGGGCAATAGAACAAATGAGGCAAAATTTCACAATCGGAGGATTGAGTAAGAGAAATATCAGAGCTCTTTTTCACAAAATATCTTTAGGGGACTTCCCTGGTGGTCCAGTGATTTAGACTCCACGCTCCCAATGCAGAGGGCACAGGTCTGGTCCCTGGTTGGGGAACTATGATCTCACATGCTGCAAAAAAAAAAAAAAAAAGACTTAAAAAAATATGCATATGTATATATATTTATATGACCATTGGAAAGAATAGTTGTTTCCATTTATATTTAAGTTGATATGCAATATGTCATTCATTAGTCCAACAAATACTGAGATCTCACCATGTTTGTTCCACTATTTTAGGTATTTATTCTAAAGAGGGAACAAGATAAAGATCCCAGTCACAAATACCCAGACTCTAGCGAAATTAACATAACCATGTGAGATCTGTAATTCTCTTCCTGAAGTAATTAATTCATCAGAGCATTATTTTTATTTATATTATTTTTAGACATTCCAGTGGCCTTGTGAAAGGAGGTGAGGAAATCTAAGGAGGAAATAACATTCATCAGAAAAATATATCCACTGAAACCTCTTTTTTATGGCAAACATTTTCTTTCTTAGTTTCTGGGATCTTGAATCTAAAAAGTGTGTTATAGTCTATTACTATTACCTGGATTACAGATGGATGGAGTTTTTTGTTTGGTTGGTGTTTAACTTTTTCCCATACCTTCACAAGCTCTGATCTCCTTTGTCAGAGCTGAGAGAGGCCTGGTTGTGCACTACCAACTCAAATAATAAATACTGATTCTCTTCCTTCCAGCTCCCAGCTCCTTGAATTTCAAAGGTCAGCAGCATTCTGAACAAAAGAATAAAGACCAAAAACCATTATAAATTGTGGTAGAGGCCTTTAGTGGAAATATTATTATTAAAGTACTTTAAATCAAAACCATAAAAAGGTGGTATCCACAGTATATTGATGTATTTCTTCCAAGTTCAGTTTTCTAAAACAAGCTTGTCATGGGCTTTTAATTTATCCTTTTATTCTACATTATATCTTCATAAATATAGACTTCCAAAACTACAAAGGAAATAATTAAAATTCTAAAGAATGTTTGCAATTTCGCTAAGAAATTATGTTTCCTTTTGTCAAGTTGCAATACATTTTGCAAGGAGGACTAGACAAATTAATAATAATTATCCTGGTTTCCACTTTTACTTCATAATCCAAATTTATGTTATTTGCACCGGAATAGTAGTTATTCAGAATATCTGTGTAGATGGAAAGTAGAATTCAACGCAGAACATATTCCTTGAATGGCCGAACCGTCTCAAGCCAAATGCTGCTAGACACAAGAAACATAAAACAAACGACAAGAAATCCCTTAACAGGAAACTCATTCTGGTAATAAGTAAATAGCAATTTGATAAAGAAATTCATTCATATATACATAAATAAAGTATAGAGAAAATTTAGGAAAAAGTATAACTGCCTCCATTTAATAGAATACCAGGGATAGCTCTCTGGGGAAGATGACAGCAACTGAGGTCTTAGGATTGAGAACAAGTTTGTCAGATTAAAAAGTCAAACATCCCAAAAGATATAAAAGCCTGGAAAAAATCATAGGATGCAATGACTATATTCATTAATGTTTCAGCACTAAGTATATGTGTGTGTGTGTGTGTTTGTGGATATGTGATGGATGAGTGGAAATTGCTTATAAAGGTGAGAATAGAGAGAAGTAGGGACCAGATCATGAAGAATGTTTTCAAATTTTACTTCATTGAAGTATAATTGATTTATAATGTTATAGTGTTAATTTTTGCTGTATAAAGAAGTGATTAAGTTATATGTGTATATATATATTTTTTCATAAGTTTACACTATGGTTTATCATAGAATATTGAATATAGTTCCCTGTGCTATACAGTAGAACATTTTTGTTTACCTATTCTATATATTACAGTTTGTATCTGCTAAGCTCAAACTCCCAGTCCTCGTCTTCCCTAACTCCCCCTGCCTCAGCAGCCACAAGGCTGTTCTCTTCCCCTGTGAATCTGTTTCTGTTTCATAGATAAGTTTATTTGTATTATATTTTAGGTTCCACATTTAAGTGATATCATATGATATTTGATATTTTGTTTTTGATATTTGTTTTTTTTACCTAAATTACTTCACTTAGTATGATAATCGCTAGGTTCATCCATGTAGCTGTAAATGACATTATTTCATTATTTTTATGGTAAGTAGTATTCTGTTGCATACATGTGCACAACTTCTTTATCCATTCGTCTGTCATTGGACATTTATGTTGCTTCCATGTCCCAGGAGTGGGATTGCTGGATCATATGGCAACTCTAGTGTTTAGTGAGGAATCCCTAAACTATATTCCATAGTAGCTGCACAAATTTACATTCCCACCAACAGTATAGACAGGCTTCCTTTTCCAAGGGGATCTCTAAATGCCTGAATTTTACCCTAGGAAATAAAAGAAAACAGAGCTGGTTAAAAAAAAAAAAAAAGATGTAAGAATCACATGGCCAAGAAAAAAAGAAAACTATAGTTAGCAATTGGATAGCATTCAGGAATAAAATACACTTTAACAGAAAATATATGTTACATACTGAATGTTTTACATATGAAATTATATCTCGTTTAGTGTTCCATTCATATCAGAGTCGCAATCTGTAGGGCAAGGCCTTATTCTGTGTTAGGTTGCTCATACCGCTGCGAGGGCAGGCAGCTTGGACAGAGAAAGAGGGAGACATACCTGTGTCTGGTGTTCAGAGACTGTCATAAACTCCGCTGTTACCATGTGTCTTATCTGTACAGAATACTCTCTTCCCCCATCCTTTATACCTCTCCAGAGGTAACAAGTGGGGTGTGAAGGTATAGAGCGTGTATACATATTTCACAATTTCTTTGTTTTCCACACAACAACCAGAGTGACCATTTAGAAGCTCAGAGCATGTCACTCTTTAAACTTGAAACCTTCAGTGTCTTCCTATTGTACTTAGAATAAAATCTGAACTCCTTTGCATAACTTACAGAACTATGTAGGATCTGGAATTTGCCCACGCTCCAAACTCATTTCAAACACATTTCTTGTCAATCACTTACTAAATTCCAGCTATATTGGCCTTTTGTCAGTTTATAGAATAATCCATGTTCTTCCCTGATATATAAGCCCTTGAACTTACTGACTCTTCTGCATCAGATATCCTTCCTAGTAGCAGAGTGGCTTCTTTATATATTTCATGTTATAGATTAACTAGCACTCAACCTAGGAAGAAAATTCCATATGGTTCAAATTCCTATTACATTATGCTGCTCTCCATGGCCACAGTGACATTAATGGTTGGGAGCAAGATGGAAACCATTGGCATGGTGAGATGCCCGTAGGGTTTGGACTCAAATCTGCAATTAAAATTTCATTTGTACAGCCTACCAATTGTGAACATTTGGATAAATTCCTTAAACATAAGTTTCTCTTAGCCTCATTTATTCTGTTTTCCATTCACAGGTTCACTCATTCATTCATTCAGGCATTGGGGTTTAAGTGGTAACACTGGGGTTTAAGTGGTGACCAAGACAGACAATACCTCCATGTGATTGGATGTATTTATAAACTGCATGTTTACAAATACATGTTACAATTTATAAATACATGTTACAATTTCATAGAGTAATGAGTGATAGGAATTTGGGTGGAATCTCTCTCCCTCAGTGTAATCAGGAAAGTCTGTCTTTCTTAAGAAATGGCATTTTCACAAGGTCACAATGGCATTTTTCACATCCTGTGGCAGAATGTCAGCAAGTACCAATCCAGAAACAATACTAGAGTACTCCCAGATTAAAATGTATGGTTACTGAGATCATTTTACAGGGTTGCTGTTCTGGGAATCAGTGAAGTGTATCACTAAGTCTGCTATTCATTCCTTCCAGTATGTTTTTCATTTCAGCTATTGAATTCTTTGCTGATTGGGTCTTTTTATTTTCTTGTTTCTTGCTAAAGTGTCCACTGTTTACACCACTTGTGTTCCCTAATTCAGTTAACATTTTAATTCCCAATGCTTTGACTTATTTATCTGTTAAATTGTTTATTTCGGTTTCATTATTTATTTTTCCAGGAGTTTTCTCTTGCTCTTTCAATTGAGAGTAGTTCCTCTGCCTTTTCATTCTGCTTGACTTTCTCTGTATCTATGAATTTGGGTGAAATAGTTACTTTGTGCAGTCTTGAATGAATGTCTTTGTGTGGGAGCATCCCTGTACAAACTGTGTCCGCCCAATGCCTTTGGCAGGGCTGGGGCTGGATTTGATGTGGATGCAAGTCACATCATTCATCTGGGTGTGCTGGAGTATCACCTTGCCCGGGGGTGGATTGGAAGTGAAGGGGCCAGAGCTGTCACACACAGCATGACATGGGACTTCCTCTCTGCTCAGTGACCATCACTACCCTATCTGGGGGTCTGATCCCAAGTGGCTGGAGTAGAAGCCCAGAGGGTCGGGCCCAAACTAGCTATGTTCCCTCAGAGTGTGTGTGTTTTTTTTTTCCCTACATTGCCCTGGAGGAGGGAAGTGAGGCCCCTGAAGGTTCTAAGCTCGAGTGCAGGCCCCAGCGGCTCTTCTGAGACACATCCTTGAGTGCAAGTCTCCTTTGTCCATCACAGCTGATCCCTGACCCTAGCCTCTGCTCCCCCTGCTCTGTTATGGAGCTGCTTTGCAGGGTGGGCAGGGCCCATGTGCATTCTTGGCATGTCTCAGGAGGTGAGCTGTGGTTGTGCCGCTGCTGTCAGGGATCTGAGTTATTTCTGAGAAACTTCCTGAATAAGCACCAACTGGAATACTACCCAACCTGTCCCAGGATTGAGTCACTCTGTGTCCCATGGTCCAGTCTTTGCCCCAGTCATAGTCACCACAGATCCAGTGCCGCAATGTGACGTGGAGTGAGTGGGGTTTAAGTGTTTGCAAAGCTTAGACTGAGATTCACAGCAAGGTGGTAGCTGGAGATCCAGCAGCCTTTAGAACAACCTCTCTCCACCCTGCCTCTGAGGCAAACCAGCTGTGTGCTCCTCTTGGGTGGAATTCAGGCTTCCCACAGCCATTGTTAGGCCCAGTGGTCCTCCAGCCAGCCAATGGGCTTGTCTCCCTCTCAAAGGACCCCAGGAACAGGGTAACCCATCTGTGGCTCTAACTGCTCACTACCCAGGCAGGGTGTCCTCCTGTGTAATATCTATTTTTACCCCTGAGACCCCTCACAAGGGCACAGGTCTTGATCCAATCACTTTTCTTCCTTTCCTACCCAGTATATTTTTAATATAGCTTTGGTTTTTCAGGAGTCCTTCTGACAGTCTCCGGGTAGACTTCAGTGAGGACCATTCCACCTGTAGATGCATTTTTGGTGTGTTGATGGGGGAGGTGAGCTCCATGCTCCTCTTATACCACCGTCCTGATTTGAACTGCCTACTACAGGTTTATAGTAAACCTTGAGACCCGCTAGTGTCAGTTCTCCAATTTGGTGTTGACAATTCTGGGTCTTTGCCTTTCTATATAAAGTTGAGAGGGCTTCCCAGGTGGTGCTGGTGGTAAAGAACCTGCCTGCATGTCTCTTATGTGCAGGAGACATAAGAGATGTGGTTTTGATCCCTGGATCAGGAAAATCCCCTGGGAGGGGGGCAAGGCAACCAACTTCAGTATCCTTGCCTGGAGAAGGTCATGGACAGAGGAGCCTAGTGGGCTACAGTCTATAGGGTTTCAAAGAGTCGGACACGACTGAATGAACACACACATAAAGTTTAGAATTGAGTTTATTGATATCCACAAAACGACTTGCTGAGCTTTCGGTGGGGAATGCATTGATCCATTTAGTATTATGATAAATCATTTTTATAGGTTTCTCAGTGCTATTTCTATACTGAGGTGTGAAACACACATCTTTAGACTTGGTTTTAGTCTCAACCTAAGGACAGGAGTGCCATCTGCTGAGTTATTGCCTATGTTTCATTAGCTGGCCCAGAATATGGACATGGTGAACCCTAGAATAAGACCAAGTGGTATATCCGTAGTCCATATAACTCAAAGACATGGTGGATTATTGCCATTTTTTCAGTTCACATAAAACCACTAAATCAGTCATCGTCAATAAATGTTTCAATAATTATGGATTTTTAATTATTTTGTGGTATATTTTCTTGCAAATTTTTCTGAAGCCCTTTCTATCTGGCTCTATTTTCAGTTCATATCATTCACACTGTCTTGTCTGACTCTGCGATCCAATGGATTGCAGCACACCAGGCTTCCCTGTCCATCACCAACTCCCAGAACTTACTCAAACTCATGTCCATTGAGTCAGTGATGCCATCCAACCATCTCATCCTCTGTCATCCCCTTCTATTCCCGCCTTCAATATTTCCCAACATCAGGGTCTTTTCTTCACATCAGGTGGCCAAAGTATTGGCGTTTCAGCTTCAACATCAGTCCTTCCAGTGAGTATTCAGGACTGATTTCCTTTAGGATGGACTGGTTGGATCTCCGTGCATTCCAAGGGACTCTCGAGAGTCTTCTCCACACCACAGTTCAAAAGCATCAATTCTTTGGTGCTCAGCCTTCTTTATAGTCCAACTCTCACATCCATATATGACTACTGGAAGAACCATAGCTTTAACTAGTTGGACATTTGTTGGCAAAGTAATGTCTCTGCTTTTTAATATGCTGTTTCGGTTGGTCACAGCTTTTCTTCCAAGGAGCAAGCATCTTTTAATTTCATGGCTGCAGTCATCATCTGCAGTGATTTTGAAGCCCCCCAAAATAAAGTCAGCCACTGTTTCCATTGTTTCCCCATCTATTTGCCATGAAGTGATTGGACCAGATGCCATGATCTTAGTTTTCTGCCAACTTGTTCACTCTCCTCTTTCACTTTCATCAAGAGGCTCTTTAGTTCTTCTTCACTTTCTGCCATAAGGGTGGTGTCATCTGCATATATGACGTTGCTTATATTTCTCCCGGCAGTCTTGATTCCAGCTTGTGCTTCATCCAGCCTGGCATTTCGCAGTATATACTCTGCATATCAGTTAAATAAGCAGGGTGACAATATACAGCCTTGACACACTCCTTTCCCAATTTGGAACCAGTCTGTCATTTCATGTCTGGTTCTAACTGTAGCTTCTGGACTTGCATACAGATTTCTCAGAAGGCAGTTCAGGTGGTCTGGTCTGGTATTCCCATCTCTTGAAGAATTTTCAACAGTGTATTGTGATCCACACAGTCAAAGGCTTTGGCATAGTCAATAAAGCAGGAGTAGATGTTTTTCTGGCTCTCTTGTTCTTTCAATGATCCAACAGATGTTGGCTCTGGATTTTACTTACAGGTTCAATGATCCAACAGATGTTGGCTCTGTTTTACTTATAGGTAAAAATATATATATATACCAAGGAATCTTATGAGAAAATACTTGTTTTGGTTTTGTTGCTGTTTTGCCTATTTTAAAGTCATGGTTGTTTTTCCAAGTGATAGATACAGCACATACTAAACCTAAAATAGTAAAAGATTTAGAAATTTAAAACATGGAAAAATGCAACAATAATCTCATTGTTCAAGTATGTTTATCATTAATAGTTTATTTCTCATTCTCTTTAACTTTTGCCCTACATGGGAAAATAAATACCCACACATAGAAATTATTCTCTTTTCCTGTTCATAAATGCTATAAAATAATGAGCACTTTTAGAAATCCAGATTAAAGTTAGTGAACAGTATTAACATGGCCCTAAAGTTAATCCTGCATTCCATAAATGGGATGGATTTATATTTAGGCCGGCAGCAATTTAAATAATTTATTTAATTAATATTTTCATAATGCCTCTATACTTTAAGGATACTTTACCAGAACTAGAATCTTTCAAAAATTTAGTTACTCTCATTCTTATTCCCAGTGCATTACATTTTTCCATGTATGTAAATTTATTAATAAACCTTCCCATTTAATACTCTTCAAAGGGCATTTTCAATTTAGTTTAAACAATAATTTCTAATGATTTGCCAAGAAGATAAAAAGCATTAAGTACAGAACATTGTTTTTTAAAATTTTTGTATGCCTATCACATTGTGGCTAAAATATATATGTATATATATATTTTAGCCACAGTGTGATAGGCATATTTATATATATATATGTATGCTGCTGCTAAGTCGCTTCAGTCGTGTCTGACTCTGTGCGACCCCATAGACGGCAGCCCACCAGGCTCCCCCGTCCCTGGGATTCTCCAGGCAAGAACACTGGAGTGGGTTGCCATTTCCTTCTCCAATGCATGAAAGTGAA
>NW_011494935.1:5292589-5292695 GCF_000754665.1 Bison bison bison | reverse complement strand
GTCACCAGTCCAGGTTCGATGCACGATACTGGATGCTTGGGGCTGGTGCACTGGGATGACCCAGAGGGATGGTAGGGGAAGGGAGGAGGGAGGAAGGTTCAGGATG
>NW_011494935.1:5257103-5292489 GCF_000754665.1 Bison bison bison | reverse complement strand
CTGCTGCTGCTAAGTCGCTTCAGTCGTGTCTGACTCTGTGCGACCCCATAGACGGCAGCCCACCAGGCTCCCCCGTCCCTGGGATTCTCCAGGCAAGAACACTGGAGTGGGTTGCCATTTCCTTCTCCAATGCATGAAAGTGAAAAGTGAAAGTGAAGTCGCTCAGTTGTGTCCGACTCTTAGCGACCCCATGGACTGCAGCCCACCAGGCTCCTCTGTCCATGGGACTCTCCAGACAAGAGTACTGGAGTGGGGTGCCATTGCCTTCTCCAATATATATGTGTATATAAATCTATATGTATATATATATTACCTACATATATATATGCTTTATATATGTGTGTATAAAATATACTTGTAAATATGTATGAATATGTATTTTTATATATGTGCATATATGTATATATATATATAAAGGGTATATAATGGTATACCATTGCCATTAAATTCCTATGCCTATAGAATATGAGCACTCTTGACTTTTACATATATAGGTAAATGTAAATTCAAGATTTGGTGGCTAATTTTCTAAGGCTTTAGAACAATTTTTTAATTGAAAAAATAATTTAAATTGTTTTTAATTTTACAAATATTTCTTCAGTTTTAAGTAAATAGTATTTAAATGAAATATTTTTTCCCAATAGAGCCATCATGAAAGAAAAAAGGTGGGAGTGAAATCAGAAATAGAACCCACACCAAGGCCATACACTTTCTGATTTATACTCTCCTGAGGGAACTTTTCCAACTCTAATTCTTTTAGTCACAGTAGACTTAAAGGATTTAAAGAAATGCTTAGCTTTGTTAGAAATAGTTTTCCACATCTCTAAATAACATATTAATCCCCTTCACTATTGCTATAACATGTTATTTTTGCTATAGTCATTTTTTTTTTTTAGCCTGAGAAAAAACTGAAAAGTATGGAATCATAAGTTTGGTTCATTTAGTTTAAAAAAAACAGCACAAAAATTTTTTTACAAAATAATTTTCTTGCCTGAAGCAGATTTTTAACACATGATGTTATCTAAAAAAGTTTTCATACAGTATCACCTTATAATTCTCTTAGCATTTAATAAGAGACCACTTGAATAATCAAGAGATTAAGAGAAAGATTAGCTTCATTGAAAAAAGTAAAGAAAAAACTCTAGATTGCAAATAATATCAAATAGTAAGTAATAACTAATAAATGAGATTAGAATTTCATACTGCATTTAACTAACTCTGTAACTTTGGACATACCCCTTTCTTTCTCTGAGCTTCAGTTTCTGGATCAATAAAACAAAGATATTGAAGTATAAATTATCTGTAAAATGTTTTCTTTTTTTTTGTATGTTTAATTACTCTAAAAGTCTGAAGAAAGTGAAAGTGAGAGTCTACTTAAGCCAAATAACCTTCCTAGCTTTGGAAAAAAATTCACATTACACCACTTGCAGTTCCTGTCACCCCTTTCCCACCCTCCAGTCTTTGAATTAGAATTAATTACTCTCACAACACATTGATTACACCTCCTGAATAGCACCTATACTCTCCTGCCTTATTTGATAAAATTGCCTCCATCACAGCCTATACTTCCTGACCTGATGACTTGTGCTCTTCACAGCTCTTCACTTGTGCTATAGAGATCCTCATGGAGGGAGCAATACTATGAAGGCCCCCATGGGAGTTTTCATGGTATCACCACACGTAGCTTGGATTTTCCAGTTGTTCTCTCCCATAGCATGCACGCTGCCTGAAGACCAAGATTGTGTTTTGTTATTCTTGTAGGTAGCACAAAGCCTAATGTTTTTACATAGTGGGCTTTTGCTAAATATATACACACATACATACATGCTGAATGAATAAATGAATGATGAATTAATATGCAATCCTTTATTTGGCAATTAATTCCTAGTCAGTTTTAACATGGAAAACTAACTTATACATCAGGTCGCTAATGTCTCTTTGAAAACAGATCTTATGAAGCTGGATCCACTGCCAGTAAACACAGGTGGGAAAGACAGTGCTAAGGGGAAAAAAAAGTCCATAGAATCTTAGATTGCAATGCTGTTATTCTTCTTAGGGTGTAATTTTTGTTTTTGTTTTGGTCCTGGCCTTTCTTGTTTTAGGACTTCCCTGGTGGCTCAGCTGGTCTTGCTTACAATGCAGGAGACCTGGGTTTGATCCATGGGTCAGGAAGATCCTCTGGAGAAGGAAATGGCAACCCACTCCAGTACTCTTGCCTGGAAAATCCCATGAACAGAGGAGGATTGTGGGTTACAGTCCACGGGGTCCTAAAAAGTCGGACACAACTGAGCGACTTCACTTTCACTTTCTTGTTTTAGGAGTTTTCACTTAATGAATGAAATCAAGTAAATCTCTATTATAATTTCTTATGGACTCTTCTTAAATGTAAGCAAATTTTTTTTCTCTTGTTATTGGGAAAATATTTTGAAAGCAGTAATATCGTTTAGGCTAAAATACACCTTGCAAAACAAATTTTGAAAGATTTCAGGAACTGATGTCTAAAGCCATGATAAATTATTCCATTTAAAAGTAATACAGCCTTTTTTATTTTTAAATAATTATCTAAATGTGGAATTATAAATATTTAGACAAGTATCCTTGGTTATTGCTACTATAGTCCCTAATTATGTGTAGTTTACAAAAATGGATCTAAGATATACGTAGTTGTATTTATATATTGCTAATTTTTTTGTATTAATAGTTTTCAACCAACGCTATATTTGTATATATACAAATATATATATATTAGGTGTAAAATAGTGTTCTAAGCTGGTTAGTTTTAGTACAAAAGCAGCTGAAAACCTCTGCCCACATGGAGCTTTCATCTTTGTGAATGGAGGTCATATAAGCAAGGTAAAATTATATACTTTTCTATAAGGTGTTAAATCCTGGAGAGAAAAATAAAGCTTGGAAGGAACATAGGAAGTATAAATATGGAGGTGCCATTTTGAATAGAGTGACCGTAGAAGACCTCACTGAGCAGATGATATCTGAGCAGCATCGTGACATGAGGGAGAAGGACCTGTGCTGTTTGAGGAGCCGTTCTGGATGAAAGGAACAGCAGGGGTCAAGTTCAAGTACATGGTGCCTCACAGGTTGAAGATGCCAGGCTGATATGTGAGGAATAAGTGCCTTTAAATAGAATTTTAAAGATTACTTATGAATAAGGAAAGATTTTTCAGTTAAAAGTCTCAAAAACCATCACAATATTGTAATCATCCTCCAATTAAATAATTTTTGAAAGTCTCATATATTGCACAAATATAAAATCAATAAAGCACGTGTCTCTCCCAAATTTTATATCAGAATACCATAGGAACGGATAACAGTTACTTTCTAATTATAACTACTAATGAAGCAGAGCTTGGATAAAGTCCACAGAACCTGCTTGAATACAAAGTCTTGTAAATCAAAGATCAATAAGTTTTTGGCCTCAGTCTTCTTCTCCCTCCATCTAGACTGCAGAAAATAATGTCTCTGTATTATCAACATAGAAATCAGCCACAGAAATCATATTCAATACCATATTTTTTCCTGAAACTTCCCCAAAGGCAGTATCCCTGCTTGAAAAACAAAGCAGACCCTTATGATGTGATGGGGTTCTGGTTGCCCCCAGATGTCTCACTTTTGGCAACTGGGTTATTTCTAATTGGGGCCCAACAGACTCAAGAAGAGGCTAGATCCTATGGCAAAGTGCTCTTAACACAAAAAGGAAAACCATAAAACCAACCAAACAATAACAACAAAGTAACAGATTGGGGGAAGAGGAAACTTATGTAAGTGATGGATAACTATGGTATTAATAGTGCTCATGGTTTCAAGAGTATATGGTGATGGTGTTCAGTTGCTCAGTCATGTCTGACTCTTGTGACCCCATAAGGCTCCTTTGTGCGTGGGATTTCCCAGGCAAGAAAACTGGAGTGGGTTTCCTTCTCTGGGAGATCTTCCTGACCCAGGGATCGAACTGGTGTCTCCTGCACCATTAAAGGTGGATTCTTTACCACTGAGCCACCTGGGAAGCCCTTCAAGAGTGTATAGCTACCTTGAAATATCAAGTTGTATAAATTAAATTTTTACAACTTTTTATTTGTTAATCATACTTCAATAAAGCAGTTAAAATTGTCATTGTTTGCAATTCAAATCTTACAATTAGGGAAAATGATATTTTAATTGATACGTTGTACTATCTACACATATTTTTAAAAGCATATCTTGCTTTTGCCCTCAACAGAGAACGAAATGGATGACTTAAAAATGAACAGCTCTTAAAGGTACAAATCACTAAAATGGAAAAAAAAAATCTTATCATCACATAGATTTTTTTCAGCCTCTACAGCACCAACTAGAGAGATGCAGAAGTTGCTAAGGTCAGGAAGCATGTGAAATCTTTTGTGTGTGGACTTGTCCCCAAGGGGGTTATTCAGAGGACACTCAGCCTGGTGAACATGGCACACATATGTCCTGTTTTCTTAGACTGTTGCAACACTTAAATGCATTTGGCAGTCTAAGCATATCAGTTCTTTCTGAAGGAGGTTTTCTGATGAAGGTTATGCCAGGCTTTCCCCTAAAACATAAATCCGTTGGCTGTTTGTTAAGCCTCGTGTTCAGTGAAATCATAGCAATCGTCAATGGATATGGTTCACTGGAAAATGTAAACTGGCTTCTCTACCCAAGAAAAATGGATTAAGCAATGCAGGAGGTTTTGCAGACATTCTCTACACACAGCATCTCTCTTTGTAAGGGAATTTTTACTGCAGTACTTCTCGCTGCACCTGCCATCTCTCTTCTGGAAACACAAATTCCCATTCCACATCGAAGAATGAGTAATGTGCCTCTAAGTGCCCAAAATCTGTTTTGCAATAATTGATATTTCATTCTTTGGTGCCAGGTCTAGACAAATGAAGTGCTTTATGTAAAAACTAAGAAATGTGTTTTTGTCCCTTTGGTTTCCTGCCCAGATTAAGTGTGCCCACAATCCACTCAGGGCTAACGGGATGAAGCACACAAGGAATCGCTCCCACAAAAACAGGAGCCTGGACGTGTGCGTTATATATCAGAGATATCACAGTTCTCTTTGGGACCATAAAATATAATTCAAGAAAATATTATATAGTAAAACAAGCACCCGGGTTTTCTAAGGAAGTCAGATCCTTCCTTAGAAATAGATCCCTATTTATAGGGATAACATGGCAAGAAATTTAGACTCCAAAGCTTATTGTACTGTTAAACTTTGATTAGATTAAATGTTGTTATTTATTGTTATAAATTGTCTCTGCTCTTTATTCAAGGAAAAACATTTACTGCCACACCAATTTCATCTATTATCTTAGGAATGTAGTCTTAATTAATTTGAATACATTTTACTCAGTCATTTAAATTTTTCCTGAATATTCCTTTCTTTCACTGAAGTATATACTTGATGTACATTGTGCCAGTCTTTGCTCTACAGCAAAGTCACTCAGTCATAGACATATATAATTCTTTTTTTTTACTTTTAATTAATTAATTTATTTTTGTTTGTTTCTTTATTTTATTTTTTAACTTTACAATATTGCATTTGTTTTGCCATACATCAACCATACATGAATCCACCACAGGTATACACGTGTTCCCCATCCTGAACCTTCCTCCCTCCTCCCTTCCCCTACCATCCCTCTGGGTCATCCCAGTGCACCAGCCCCAAGGATCCAGTATCGTGCATCGAACCTGGACTGGTGACTCGTTTCATATATGATATTATACATGTTTCAATGCCATTCTCCCAAATCCCATAGTTGCCCTCTCCCACAGAGTCCAAAAGACTGTTCTATACATCTGTGTCTCTTTTGCTGTCTTGCATACAGGGTTATCATTACCATCTTTCTAAATTCCATATATATGTGTTAGTATACTGTATTGGTGTTTTTCTTTCTGGCTTACTTCACTCTGTATAATAGGCTCCAGTTTCATCCACCTCATTAGAACTGATTCAAATGTATTCTTTTTAATGGCTGAGTAATACTCCATCATGTATATGTAAATTCTTTTTTAAATATTCTTTTCCATTATGATTTATCCCAGGAGATTGCATATAGTTTTGTGTGCTATACAGTAGAACCTGGTCATTTGTCCATACTAAACATAAAAATTTATATCTACCAACCCCAAATTCCCAGTCCATCCCTCTCCACTTTCCCCTTGGCAACTACAAGTCTGTTCTCTGTAACTCATGGATATTCTTGACTGTAAAATATAAAATATAATAATTTGAGAACAGAAACTGACATCTACTTCTGAATAAATCTTAAAAAAATACAGTTTTTTGATCAAATAGCTACTATGCTAATCTGGTCCCAACACTTCATGGCAAATATATGGGGAAACAGTGACAGACTTTATTTTGGGGGGTTCCAAAATCACTGCAGATGGTGACTGCTGCCTCGAAATTAAAAGACGCCTGCTCCTTCGAAGAAAAGCTATGACCAACCTAGACAGCATATTAAAAAGCAGAGGCATTACTTTGCCAACACAGGTCCTTATAGTCAAAGGTATGGTTTTTCCAGTAGTCATGTATGGATGTGAGAGTTGGACTATAAAGAAACCAGAGTGACAAAGAATTGATGCTTTTGAACTGTGGTGTTGGAGAAGACTCTTGAGAGTCCTTGGACAGCAAGGAGATCCAACCATCCATCCTAAAGGAAATCAGTCCTGAATATTCACTGGAAGGACTGATGTTGAAGCTGAAACTCCAATACTTTGGCCACCTGATGCAAAGAACTGACTCATTGGAAAAGATCCTGATGCTGGGAAAGATTGAAGGTAGGAGAAGAAGGAGACAACAGAGGATGAGATGGTTGGAGGGCATCACCGATTCTATAGACATGAGTTTGAGCAAGCTCTGGGAGTCGGTGATGGACAGGGAAACCTGACATGCTGCAGTCCATGGGGTTGCCAAGAGTCGGACATGACTGAGCGACTGAACTGAACTGGACTGAGCTATTATGCGTTATCATTTAATTAATGGATCAATACATTGTTACCATTTTTCTACCTCCTAAACATTTTTGCCTTGCCTGTCCCTTCCCATCCTCACGCATTCATAATGTAATAAATTTTTGACAAATTAAGGAAAGGTAATCTACAAAATTATTATCCCCAAATACCATCAATTGAAAATCAAAGTGCCTGTTTCTTGTCCCTTTTAGATATCTCCAGATATCATCTCTGTAGAGTTCAAAAACACTCATTGGCAAAGAAAGTGAACAAAAACAACAAACCTGACTTGTTAAGTGTTTATTATGTTTGTTTATCTTGTAATAAAACATGCACATGTTTTTATCTAACCGCCACTGAGATATTTCCAAGTTTCTCAGTCTCAAGGGCTTGCAGACCAAGGTTTTCAAAAAGAACTTCTAAGAATTAAAATCACTCGATAATATGTATGCTTTAACTTAAACACAGTTAAATACTAACAGTGAAATATCTGAAAAAGAAGTAAAGAAAACCATCCCATTTAAAATAGTTTAAAAAATGTAGAATACTTAGGAGTAAAGTTAACCAAGGACATTAAAGATTTGTACACTGAAAACTATATGACTTTGTTGAAGGAAGAAGACACAAATAAATGAAAAACTATCCCAAGCTTAGGGATCAGAAGAATTAATGTAGTAAAAATGTCCATAATACCCAAAGCCTTCTGTAGATTACGTAAAATCCCTATCAAAATTCCTATGGCATTTTTCACCAAAATAGAGAATAGAAAACTAAAATTTGTATGGAACCACAGAAAGCCTCTCCTAGCCAAAGCAGTCTTAAGAAAGGAGAATAAAACTGGAATTATCATACTTCCTGATTTCAGACTTATTACAAAGTTACAGTAATTTAGAAACATGATACTAGCAAAAAAAAAAAAATACACACATAAACCAATGGAGTAGAATAGAGAGCTTAAAAATAAACCCTTCCATTAGCAGTCAATTAATTTTTGACACAGAAGCCAAAAATACTTAATGGAGAAATGATAGTCTATTCAATAAATGTTGCTGGCAAAACTGGATTACCACTTGCAAAAAATAAATTGGACTCCTACCTTACATCACTCACAAAAATTATCTCAAAATGAATTAAAGACTTAAACATAAGATTTGAAACTCTACACCTAGAAGAAAACAGAAAAAAAACAAACTTGACATTGGTCCTGGCAGCAATTTTCTGGATATGACACAAAAAGTACAAGCAATAAAAGCAAAAATCAATAAGCAGGACTACATCAAACTGAGAAGCTTCTGCACTTTTCAGTTCTGTAAAGTAAAAAGTAAAAAAAAAAAAAATCAATACAATATAAAGGCAACATAAAGAATAGGAGAAATATTTGCAAACTTCCTCCCTAATTACAGGTTAATACCCCAAATATATAAGGAACACATACAACTCAATAGCAACAAGTTAAACAATCCAAATAAAAATTGGCAGAGGACTTGAATGGACATTTTTCCAAAAATGGCATGCAAATAGCCAATAAGTATATGAAAAGGTGTGCAATATCACTAATCATCAGGGAAATGGAAATCAAAACCACAATGAGATACCACCTCATACCTGTTTGTTATCAAAAAGGGTTGTTAAGGATACGGGGGGGAAAAGGGCCCTCTTGGAAGGAGTGTTAATTGGTATAGCCACTATGTAAACCAGTATGAGGTTTCTCAAAAAAATTAAAGATAGAACTGCCATGTGACCCAGCAGTCCTGCTTCTGTATATATGTAAATCCAAAAGAAAAGGAATCAGGATTTCAAAGAGCTGTCTGCTCTCTCATGTTGATTGCAGAATTATTAACAACAGACCAGTGTTTCACTGGTTCAGTGGCTCACACATACCTCGCAATACCAAGGGTCTTGCTGCCAGTTCTGTTCTCATGGAGTGCTCATCCTACCTTCCAAAGGTCTAACTTCACTAAGCCTTACACTTGTATCCCAGTCTTTTCTCCCAGGTTACTCATCTACATCAGAGTCCAATTTAATTTACCAGTCCAGTCATGTATCTTATGCCATACAATCTAATTTTTGAATTTCAAGCCTCTGTGAAAGGACATTGCCTGGTACACAATGTTGAAATGGAAAGCAAAGTACCTAAAAAATAGAGACCTGTTCTCAGAGATGGATGGACATGAAGTTGCAGTCACATCAGATGTTACAAAAATGGTGGCCAACGTGGGGTACTAGGCAATGTCTTCTAAGAGAGGCAGAAAGGGGCGGTGAAAGAATATGAAAACAGGAATTATATAGACATTAGGACTGACTTTATTCATCATAAAATTAAATAATTAGATGGGTCATTGTTGAAGTATTTTTTTGAGAAACATAAAAACAAATGCCAACCTTCCCATATTTCACACAATTGTGGCCTTTGTAATAGCAGCAGTGCAATCTACCACAGGAAATCTTTTCCTGCAAATTTCATCCAAAAAAAATATGGTTTTTCCATCAGTATAGATTTTATGTAATTTCAGTGGACAAAGCTGGAATTGCTTGAAATATTGCTCCTCTTACAAGTAATTTAAAATATTAATAGTATTTACCATTTCTTCTTTTCAATACAGTGACTGATGTTAGCTTTGGGCTATTATTTTTATTCATTAATTTTAAAAAATTCATTATAGAACAAATATTTGTCAGGTGCTCATTATGTGCCAAGTTTATGCTATTCACTAGTGAGATAAAAGTGAATCAAGTTGGTGAGGTTTCTGCTCTCAGGATTCAAACAGTCTAATAGGGGAAACAGACTTTAATCAAATAATCATAGAGAATTTATGATTGAAAAATTTGCTAAGTCCTATGAATACTAATAATTGACACTTGTTCAGGGCTTGTTCTGTTCTAGGCACAGGTGTAATATTTAATTTGGAGAAGGTAATATTGATACATGGGGAAACAGTGGCTGACTTTATTTTTCTGGGCTCCAAAATCATGGCAGATGGCGACTGCAGCAATGAAATTAAAAGACGCTTACTCCTTGGAAGGAAAGTTATGACCAACCTAGACAGCATAGTAAAAATTATAGACATTACTTTTCCAACAAAGATCCGTCTAGTCAAGGCTATGGTTTTTCCAGTGGTCATGTATGGATGTGAGAGTTGGACTTTAAAGAAAGCTGAGCACTGAAGAATTGATGCTTTTGAACTGTGGTGTTGGAGAAGACTCTTGAGAGTCCCTTGGATTGCAAGGAAATCCAACCAGTCCATCCTAAAGGAGATCAGTCCTGGGTGTTCATTGGAAAGACTGATGTTGAAGCTGAAACTCTAAAACTCTGAAACTCCAGAAACTTCGCATCTGGCCACCTGATGCGAAGAGCTGACTCATTGGAAAAGACCCTGATGCTGGGAAAGATTGAGGGCAGGAGGAAAAGGGGATGACAGAGGATGAGATGTTTGGATGGCATCACCGACTCGATGGGCATGGGTTTGGGTGAACTCAGGGAGCTGGTGATGGACAGGGAGGCCTGGAGTGCTGTAGTCCATGGGGTGACAAAGAGTCGGACACGATTGAGCGACTGAACTGAACTGAACCTTAATATTAATTATTTTTATCCTGACTACCACCTTATGAAGTATATACTAGTATCATCTCCATTTCACAAGTAAAGTAACAGAGGCCAAAGACGTTAATTGTGATGTCTAAAAACACAAAGCATCAAGTGGCAGAATGGACATTGAATATAGTAGTTTGAATTTACAGCCTGTTTAATACTACTTTGCTATACTTCCTCTTATTTAAAAAAAAGTGAAATATGACAGTGCATTAGTCAGCTTTTGCTACATTTTCTTCAAATAACAGACATATTCCAAGTCTCTGTGACTTACACAATGATAAAGGTTTAATTATTTATTGCTAATGTGGGATTTCTTTGGAGGGAATGATGCTAAAACTGAAACTCCAGTACTTTGGCCACCTCATGCGAAGAGTTGACTCATTGGAAAAGACTCTGATACTGGGAGGGATTGGGGGCAGGAGGAGAAGGGGACAACAGAGGTTGAGTTGGCTGGAGGGCATCACTGACTCTATGGACGTGAGTTTGGGTGAACTCCGGGAGTTGGTGATGGACAGGGAGGCCTGGCGTGCTGCAATTCATGGGGTCGCAAAGAGTTGGACACCACTCAGCCACTGAACTCAACGGAACTGAAAGTTAATATTCCTTATGGGTCAGTTGCAACTCTCCTCCACATATTCTGGAATCCAGGAGAAAAGAGGACACGACTGAAGCGACTCAGCAGCAGCAGCAGCAAGAATTTAACCATTTATCCCAACATCAGTTCAATTCAGTTCAGTCGCTCAGTCATGTCCAACTCTTTGTGACCCCATGGATTGCAGCACACCAGGCTTCCCTGTCTTTCACCAACTCCCAGAGCTTTCCCACACTCATGTTCATCGAGTCAGTGATGCCATCCAACCAACCCATCCTCTGTCATCCCCTTCTCCTCCTGCCTTCAATCTTTCCCAGCATCAGGCTCATTTCCAATAAGTCAGTTCTTCACATCAGGAGGTATTGAGGGTTCATTTCCTTTAGGATTGACTGGTTTGATTTCCTTGGAGCCCAGGGCACTCTCAAGAGTCTTCTCCAACACCATAGTTCAAAAGCAACAGTTCTTCAGTGCTCAGTCTTCTTTATGGTCCAACTCTCACATCCATACATGACTATTGGAAAAACCACAGCTTTGACTAGATGGACCTTTGTCAGCAAAGTAATGTCTGTTTTTTAATATACTGTCTAGGTTGGTCATAGCTTTTCTTCCAAGGAGCAAGTGTCATTTAATTTCATGGCTGATGTCACCATCTACAGTGATTTTGGAGCCCCCCATAATAAAGTCTGTCACTGTTTCCATTGTTTCCCTATCTATTTGCCATAAAGTGATGGAACTAGAAGCCATGATCTTAGTTTTTTGAATGTTGAGTTTTAAGCCAGCTTTTTCACTCTCTGTCATTTTCATCAGGAGGCTTTTTAGTTCCTCTTTGCTTTCTGCCATAAGGGTGATGTTGTGTATCTGAGGTTATTGTTATTTCTCCCAGCCATCTTGATTCCAGCTTGTGCTTCATCCAGCCTGGCATTTCGCATGATATACTCTGCATACAACTTAAATAAGCAGGGTGACAATATATAGCCCTGACATACTCCTTTCCCAATTTGGAACCAGTTTGTTGTTCCATGTCTGGTATCCCAACATGGAGCCACTGACATATTTTAAACAAGAGAGTAATTTCTCTGCTAATCTGGCTGCTTTTACAAGTCATTTTAGGTGAGCTTCATTAATCCAGAGATCTCCCCATCCCCCAGATCTTCCTAAGAGTATTGTTTTAACTCTTTAAGAAGAGAAAGTAGAACTATATTGTCTGTTAAGTTACTCTAGCAGGCCTCACTATCAGACACATCCATATGTAGTGATTAAGAAGGACTTCCTCCTTCTCACAGGGAACAGTTTATACCTTATCACCTTTATGGTTCATATCCTCCCCAGTCAAAGGAATCCTTCTGTATTCCCCTCTAGTCTTTCTGATAAGCTGAAAGTGGAGTGAACAGTCACATATTGGAACAGCACATATTGGAAATATGTGCTGAGGCCCTTTGCCCTTTATAGTAAGGAGTGGAGTTCAACAGGGAATCATAGTAGTTTAGGATAGAGAATCTGGGCAAATGACTTCTAAGTAGAGCATTTGATTTGGAAAAGGTGCATCATGTGCTTCAGATGTTTTCAACAGAAATAAATGCTACCACCCCATTGCTGTGGCAACCATCATTACATTCTGATGCAAACTCAGGTCGGCCTCAGGCATTCTGTAGGGAATTATGCCATCCCCTAAAGGATGTGCTGCTCATCCCAGCCTTTCTTCCTGCTATTAGTAATATAGGGTCGTTTTACTTGTCTCCTCAACTGCTACCATCAATTTCCAGAAACTAGTCAATTAAGAGGAAAGCAAACAAAAGAAAAGGCACCCCTTATATGTTTTGCTAGTTCAATACCTGGAAAGTCTAGCAGTCCGTATTTGTACCTGCTATGGAGAGCGCATAGTATTTGTTAGGATAATACTGGATTCTATATCTGTGACCATCAAAATTCCTAATTCCACACCACACTAAGTGATGGCATTAAATGCTCCATTTTGTCAGTTCACCTTCCAAGTGATCATTCAGGAAACCAGCATCTTTTCCTCTTGTGAGTTTACTCTCCTCTATGGCCTTTCAGTCCTGTCATTCAACCACTAGATGAGCAAAAAGCATGGAGGAACTCTCGATGGAAGTGTTTTATAGAGCAAGTGTGGATGGGGAGAATGTTAACTGCTGCTCATACTTCATTCCAAGAGCTACGATCAAGCCATATGGCCACACCAAACTAATAGCACACCTGAAAATAAAGGACAGCTATAAGTACAAGGATAGAAAACACAGCTCTGGAGAACAGCAAAGTAGCCCCTGCCATGTATATTACATCTTTATTTAACCTTAACATTTGAGGATAAAATGATAAATTTTATTTTGCATATATTTTGCCACAACCACAACAAAAAATATTGGGAGAGAAGTATCTTCAAAAATAGTTGATTTCTGGTTCATTGGTATTTACCAAAAAATTCTTCTGTTGGTCCTGCTCTCATTGTTAAAAGTAACATTCAATTGCTTTATTTTCTTGATTATTTAGTATAACATGGTTTGCAGTTTCTGACATACAGACTGTGGGCCCAGAGGCTGATTAAAACTTTTAGTCATCAAAAAATAAATAATTACAGATAACTAACAAGGACCTACTGTATAATACAGAGAACTATACTCAGTGTTTTTAAATAACCTAGATGGAAAAGGGAGAAGGCAATGGCCCCCCACTCCGGTACTCTTGCCTGGCAAACCCTGTGGACGGAGGAGCCTGGTAGGCTGCAGCCCATGGGGTCGCTAAGAGTCGGACACGACTGAGTGATTTCGCTTTCACTTTTCACTTTCATGCATTGGAGAAGGAAATGGCAACCCACTCCAGTGTTCTTGCCTGGAGAATCCCAGGGACGGGGGAGCCTGGTGGGCTGCTGTCTATGGGGTCGCACAGAGTGGGAAATGACTGAAGCGACTTAGCAACAGCAGCAGCACGACGGAAAAGAATCTGAAAAAGATATCTGAGTTACTTTGTTATACACATGAAACTAACACAAACATTGGAAATAAACTATACTTCAGTAAAAGTGAACAATAAATTAAAGGAAAATCAGGAAAAAATAAATTATTATTCAGTATCAAAATTGTGAATTTGTAAATATTTAATTCTGGGAATTTATGCTAGATTATATAAGCTATATAATACAGTGGAAAAAACCTGTGATTGTTTTACATTAAATGGAGAAAGATGCCAATATTGAGTTAAAATTTGTTCTTTAATTAACATAAACCCTTAAAAGATCATTAACTTGAGAACATTAAGAACTTAAGTTAATCATATTCATAACTTTCTCACCACAATATGGACCATTAGACTTGCATGTGTGGAAGACTGAAAAAGAATTGGATTTTTTCTCTGTATTATGGCCCCAGATACTTATCCTTAAAAATCACTTTAAAATTGTACTAATTGTGAGAGATAATTAACATTTTTTCTCAATATTAATCATTTCATTTATTTTTCCAATTATATTCAGTGAGTGTATCAGACAATGGGAACATATATATAAACAAATGGATAAATCTCTGACTTCGTGGAATATATATTCTTTAGAGAAAGAAAGGAGGGAAAAGTTTATTAACAACTATATGATGTTTGTTACAAAGAACACAGCCTGTCCTGAACAAGTTGAACTAGGAAAACAGCTGTGATTTTTGTAGCCAGCACCAGCTAGTTGCAAGAAAAGGGGAAGTGTGTTGGAAAGATCATTTCTGGCACTGCTGGCCCAAAGTCTCTAGTTGGGAAGAGATGTAGCAACGGTAGAACAACACAGTGAGGGAGAGAGAACAGGACGTGAGCTAATAACTAGGAGTTAGGGATGGCCAGGTTAAGCATGGACTTAAAAAACCTCATAGAATTTTGGTCTTGTTTCTGGGAGCAATATGGAGCCATCACATTTTAGAGCAGGACATCAGTTTCAATTTGGAAAGATGACACTAGTAGTTCTTTAGATATTACAGTAGAAGGGCACCAGTTAGGAGGCTATTACTTTCCTTCAGGTAAAAATAGCCAAAAATAAATGCCAAGAGTTCACCAGTAAGGAAAGAAGGAAGACAAATAGGGAGAGAAAACAAGGGGTAATAGATTTATGATTATAGAACATGTAGGAAGCACATATAGAAAAGCAGAGGAAACACATGAGTGATTATACATATGAAAAGATTATCTTTTCTCCAGTATCAATTTGCTTTTGGAAATCAAATATAGAGTCAAGACTTTTAAATGTCTTGTCTGGTTCTCTGCTAAGTTGCACAAACAGATAATAAAATAAATCAGTTTTCCATGATTTTGATAATCTCCGCAGTCTGACGCTCCTAAAACTCACCTACACAATGCACTCGATTATGTTTAGTATGTACTAGGAATTGTGTGAGGTCCTGGAGATAAAATAATGAAGAAGATAGAGTTTCTCCACTCATAGATTTAACAGTCTATTGGGTTTCCAGGCTGCAACTGTGTAGACAATTTTATCCAACCAAGTATTGTGTCTTTTTATGTTTTATTTATTTACCAATTTGTTTATTGTTGAAATGTCTTTCTACATTTTTTCTAGGCCATGGCCATGTTATTTGAAATTAACAAAGTGCATATTAATGGAATCGGTCAAATGGTTTGGACATATTGACTCTGGTCACAAGTTGAAATCCAGAGGTTTATATCTTTGAATTAGGAATACTCATTTTATAAACCTAGTACACTGTATAAGCACTTAATCTCAATTATGTAAAATTTTAAACACATATAGCTGCCAAGAGACAGAAGTAATGTAAATCTCCATCAATATATGAATGGATAAAGAAGATGTGTGTGTATATATATATGTGTGTTGTGTGTGTGTGTGTCTGTGTGTGTGTATAGGTATATATTACATATACATACATACATATATATATTTATATATACACACACACACTCACACAAAATGGAATACTCCTCAGCCACAAAAAGACACAAAATTTTGCCATTTGCAGCAATATGGATGGACTTGGAGGCCATTATGCCAAATGAAATTAGTCAGAGAAAGACAAATACTGTATGATATCACTTATATATGGAATCTAAAAAATGCAACACACTAGTGAATATAACTGGAGAAGGCAATGGCACCCCACTCCAGTACTCTTGCCTGAAAAATCCCATGGACGGAGGAGCCTGGTGGGCTGCAGTCCATGGGGTCACTACAAGTCGGACACGACTGAGAGACTTCACTTTCACTTTTCACTTTCATGCATTGGAGAAGGAAATGGCAGCCCACTCCAGTGTTCTTGCCTGGAGAATCCCAGGGACGGGGGAGCCTGGTGGGCTGCCGTCTATGGGGTCGCACAGAGTCAGACACGACTGAAGCGACTTAGCAGCAGCAGCAGCAGTGAATATAACAAAAAAGAAATGGATTCACATAAATAGAGAACAAACTAGTAGTTATCTGTGGGGAAACAGGGATTGAGGTCAGGGCATGGGAGATACAAACTGTTGAATATAAGATAGGCTCAAGAAGTATTGTACAACATAAGGAATATAGCCAATATTTTATAATAATTGTAAATGAAAAGTAATCTTTAAAAGTTATATAAAAATTTTAAAAGTGATTGAAAACATAGCTTCAATGTTGAATCAAAATATACTCTTACTTTTGTCATTTTAAGTTAAATCAGTGGATCATCAGGCTCTTTCTAGTCTATTTCTTATCACTAAATATCCTCTTCCTTTATCTTCAAACTCTCCATTCTCAGAGACTTTGCTATTCATAACTTCATTCCACTATGAAATCCCTTATGATTATGATTATGTATAGTCTTTACATCACTATTGAATTCTTAAGATAGTAGTCTATATTTTAGCTAATTCCCAACTACCATTCTCTGCTTTTTATACCACAATATGATTTATAGCTCCACAAAAGCCACTGTAAATGGCCCAGGTCTATGGTGACCTCCAGTTACAAAGTCCTCTGGGCAATTTTAGCCTTTATTTTACCTGATCTCTCTGCTGTGTTTGACAAAGTTGTCCATTCCTTCTCTTCTGAGCTTCTAAAGCACTTACTCTTTTCTTGAATAGCACTGAGCCTTTAGAAACACGGATTTGGTCTCCTTTAGTTGCCCTTTTCTCACATACAATTCTAAAAACAATCACTGTTCCTAGGGTTCCATTTTATACCCTATATTCTTCTTACCTTTTATACTCTCCCCTGTTGATAATTTCAAATATGGCTTATGACCTATTTATATGCTCTTAACTCTCAAATTTTAATCATCAGTTTCCACTTATTTATAGAATTCCAATTTTATATATGCAAATTCATATTTTTCATTCTTTTCAAACTTAATAGAGCTCAAACTGACTCTGACTCTGACATATATATCCACAGATCCACCATGTACTAAAAATTCCACTGAGACAACTCAGCTTCCATTTCTCTGGAATCCACATCTAATTGGTTGATAAACATCGTTGACTTTATCTCTCAAATATCAACAAGGTCTCTACACTGCTCCCCAGGGACTCAGCATTATCAGCAACTCTTCATCTTTCCCTGGATCACTCCAATGACCTCTAATTTGCTCTAGCCTTCAGTGGCTTGTTTTTGCTTTCAAGGTAAATTCCGAACTACATGAAAGAAGCTTCACTACCCCAATCTATCTCCTTTTTTTTTCTCTTCTCCAACTGTAAGCTTAACTGGTTCATGGTTTGCCTAGTATTTCAGTGTTAATATCAAAGTATTATCATTTTCCCTGTGAAACCTCTCTTGCTTGTTTCTTGTTGCAGAGTTAGCCGCCTCTTCCTTGTGGAACCCACAGCTCTGTGTATTTTCTTCTTTCATATCATTAAAATATTACATTGTAATAGATTGTTTCCATGTCTTTCTACCATATTGGGGTTTGGGGGTATGAAAAGACCTTTTATTCATATTTTTGTCCCTAGTGCCTAGCACAACCTAAGCTTAAAGTTGATATCTGATATTTTTGAGAACAAAAAAATAACAGAACAAATAGAGGAAAGGGAAGTTGCTCAGTTGTGTCCAACTCTTTGCAATCCCATGGGCGGTAGCCTACCAGGCTTCTCCATCCATGGAATTTTCCAGGCAAGAGTACTGAGTGGGTTGCCATTTCCTTCTCCAGGGGATCTTCCCGATGCAGGGATCAAACCCGGGTCTCCCACATTGCAGGCAGATGCTTTGCCATCCGAGCCACCAGACGCTTTACCATCAGAGCCATCTGAGCACAACCTAAGCTTACAATTGACGTCTGATATTTTTGAGAACAAAAAAATAACAGAACAAATAAATGAATTAATTTTAAAATTTGGGGAATTATACTGATGGTTTATGGTCCAATATCCTATGCTTTTAAAACTGTAACACGATTTAGTTTATGTCGTTTGCCTCCTGCTGCTACTGCTGCTGCTAAGTCGCTTCAGTCATGTCCAGCTCTGTGCAACCCCATAGACGGCAGCCCACTAGCCTCCCCCATCCCTGGGATTCTCCAGGCAAGAACACTGGAGTGGGTTGCCATTTCCTTCTCCAATGCATGAAAGTGAAAAGTGAAAGTGAAGTCACTCAGTCTAGACTATTACAAATCAGAAAACAGCTCCGTAAGAGGAAATATATACTCATTTGATTCTAGATTTCAATACTTCAAGCATTAACAGCCCACTCTTCTATTATTTAGAAATCCTGTCTTTTCAGCTTCATAGGAACAGTCATTAGCCCCACGCTAGGGATAATTAATGAGAAATAAATGATAGCTTCTTATACAATTACTGAGAGTAAAAGTAAACACAAACTTTTAAAAGCAATTTGGCAATAAATTTCAGTAACCTTTTAAATGTTCAAGTCAATTTATCCAGTAATTTCATTTCTAGGAATCTAACCCAAGGACCTAATCAGAATATGAAGAGATATTTAGGTAAAAGGATATTTGCTGCAGTATCATTAGGTCTACAGATCTCTTGGCTGGAATTGAGAGCAGGGGGAGTAAATAAAGATGATGAATTCTAAAAAAGAATATTATATAGTCATTTAAATCAATGTTGTTTTCAAAGAGAGTAAGTAGTATAAATAATCAAGGAAAATGGGAGATCTATCAAAATACAGAGTGAGATCCCATCTCTTCCCACCACCACCAAAAAAAAAAAGGTAAACATTACACAGTATTGGAAATATATGCAGAAAAATAGACTGAGGAAAACACCAGGATACATGGAATGATTCAGTGTTATAAAGATAAAATACATTATCTTTAATCCTGTATTTATTTTTTAATCTGAAAAAGATAGCTGGTAAGTATTAATAAACTTTATTTAATTAATAAATATCTGATAAAATAATAGATCTATTTTGTGCCTGTCCACTTTTCCATGGTTTCCTCTCAGAAATCTGTAATTATTTACACCCCTGCTGCAAGGTCACATGCCACATGACCCTGAGCCACAAATTGCCCTCAATTTAGTCTATCTTGGGTGACTAGTTACTTATTGTCTGAACAGAAGACAGAAACTTGACAAAGGAGATATTTCATTTGATATTTAAAAAATAAGGTATCCGGGTGTGAATCAGTTAGCACTTGGAACCAAATATTCAATACAAGTGGTATAATCAATAAAGAGACAATGGAACCCTAGGAGGTAAAAGGAAACTGCAGTTATGATACACTAAGAACACAAAGAAGCAGAGGCCGAGCTTTGAGAGAAAACCAGGCTGGTCCAGATTAACAAGACTGGACCACACATCACGTTCAGTTCCTGAGAGGGACAGAAAGAGCAAGGTCTAGTTCTGGCGGTTTTCCTGTTCCTATGCTTCCCAGCTAATATTTGTAGTCATTTCTGTACCTCAGTACTCAATGAAATACATGTCAAATTAAATAAATCTCCTCTTCTTTCTTCCTTGAAATCACTAATATCACAGCTCCTTGCAACTAAAATGATCCTAAATAACATGAGGCTTTTCATATTCATGTAGGAAGGATATATAAGACTGTTGGTCATTAAAAGATTTAATAAGTCATCATTTCTATTGAGGAGAAGGCAATGGAAAGCGACTCCAGTACTCTTGCCTGGCAAATCCCATGAACGGAGAAGCCTGGTGGGTTGCAGTCCATAGGGTCGATAGGAGTCAGACACGACTGAGCGACTTCACTTTCACTTTTCACTTTCATGCCTTGGAGAAGGAAATGGCAACTCACTCCAGTGTTCTTGCCTGGAGAATCCCAGGGATGGGGGGAGGCTGGTGGGCTGCCGTCTATGGGGTCACACAGAGTTGGACACGACTGAAGCGACTTAGCAGCAACAGCAGCATTTCTATTGACCTCACCTATTGTTATTAATTTCACTTGTCATATAGGACTAATCATTTCTTACAGCACTTAGGATATTTGATCTTGCAATGCAACTGTTTCTATACCATCAGTCCCAATAAAAGGCAAGCTCCATGCCATTTTTTTACTGCTGTTTATTTTATTCATTTATTTATTCAGTCAACAATTATTTATCCAGTGCCTCCTTTTTTCCAACATTGTACTAAGTTCTGGGGATGCAATAATAAGAAAAATATTGTTTTTGATCTTATGAATTTGCAGTCCAGTGCAGGAAGGTAAATTCTAAGTATTACATTGAATGAAGATTAAATTAAACATCACTCAGTTAATTTGGGAAGTTAGATATTCTTCAAATGTTTAAGATCCAATTCCACCATATTTTAATTAAAAAAAATTACTGGGAAGAAATTCTGGTCTCAGTTGGAACTTTAACTCTTTCAAATAAAATATTTTGCCACTCTCAGTTTCCTTTTTGCCACAACTGAAGAATTTCCATTTTGTAGTTCATAAGGAACAGAGAAACATGGTGTAAGAAACTTCATTAACTACTATTTGGTTACATGCAAAGCACATGGGGCCAGGCATATAGTGCTACTCCCTAAGGTAATTTCACATGAATACCTAACCTAGGAATGTGCTTTTTGTTTGGCTTTAGCTTTGTGATAAAAGTTAGTTAAAGATTTCTCACTCAAGCCTCATCCAAATTTAGGAAACACAGTTGATAACTTAAAAATATCACTAGGGTATCAGTTAAATATTATAATACAATAGTACTATGAGCTATTATGAAGCAGTGAAAGAGAATAAGGCGGAGCTGTATGATGGCATAAAAGATGTTCAAGGTATGTATGTTTGTATATGTATATTATGTTTATACATTCAGAGAGATATTTATCTGTATGTGTGTAATAAACATTGTAAAATATCTACTTAGTGTCTGTACTCTCCTTTCTTCTTACCAGAATACGAACTATCTTCAGAAATTTGTTCCATGCATCCTACATGTCTCCATGGACCTTAGGTCCTCCATATCCTCCCTCTTTACTAGTGATTAGTTCAAGAATATGACCCAATAGAGCCAGCCCTATGAGAGGAAGTTTGCTGGGAACCTTTTAGGAAAACTCTTCTTCCCTAGGAAGACAATCCCTATGGGGTCTTTCTAAGAGCAGCTCTGTCTTTATTAGGATGTTCTTGTATGCAGGTGTAAGTCTCAGAACTGCTGAACCTATCCAACTAAAAGTCAGTGCACAGAGGAGGTAGAGTTCAACAAGGAATCACAGGAAATGTAGCCAGAGACACTTAATTGTCAACTTGGAAATTTACATTTATCTAGACTTTTGGTAACGTGAGTCAATAAGTGTCCTTAGTGCTCAAGTTGGATTCTTTTGTACATTTAGCTTATTGCACACAAAATCGTTTTGAGATTTTACATGTTTGTGTATGTCTATGAGCCTATCAGGGCTTCCCTGGTGGCTCAGCGGTAAAGAATCTGCCTACCATGTAGGAGCCACAGGAGACATGGGTTCAGTCCCTGGGTCAGGAAGTTCCCCTGGAGGAGAGCATCGCAACCCACTCCAGTATTCCTTCCTGGAGAATCCCATGGGCAGAGGAGCCTGATACAGTCTATAGAGTCACACAGAGTTGTACATGACTGAACCGACTGATCACACACTGTCACGTGAGGACATCAATTCATTGAAAAAAGATAGGACAATGCATATCAATTAACAAAGAAAAATAATGGGAAACGTGGGTTTAGGAAAAGAGAAAGGAGTTTTCCACTTTTACTTTATATATTTTTGTAGTTAAATAATGGATATTTAATGAAGTATTTAAAACATAAAATAGAAATATTATTTTAAGAAGTACTAATAATATGCTCTTTCACTGTTCCCTGAGAAAACTACCTTTTAATTTCCAGTAAAATCACCAATGAATCCATTAAAGAGTTCATTGATGAATATTTCAAGTTTTAAATGTTGGCAGCATGGTATATTGGAAGGGAGACAGGAGCCAGTGTCAGAAGACATAGTTTTCTTTTTTCTGCTTCTAATGTAGGTATCTGACCTCAGGTAAAGCTTAGAACCATTCTGGGTCTTGTTTCTATCATCAGCAGAGTGATAAGAAAGAACTAAGACATCCATTCTAAAATTTTTTCATACTTCTCTGATTGTTTTGGTTCTAACTTTTATCCACATATGAGATAGTTTAGATTGGATACTAGCTAAAGTCAAAGAAAGAAGCCAGATAAATAGGCAACATTTATGGTTTTTCCAGTGGTCATGTATGGATGTGAGAGTTGGACTGTGAAGAAAGCTGAGTGCCGAAGAATTGATGCTTTTGAACTGTGGTGTTGGAGAAGACTCTTGAGAGTCCCTTGGACGGCAAGGAGATCCAACCAGTCCATTCTAAAGGAGATCAGTCCTGGGTGTTCTTTGGAAGGAATGATGCTAAAGCTGTACTTTACTTTGACCACCTCATGCGACGAGTTGGCTCATTGGAAGACTCTGATGCTGGGAGGGATTGGGGGCAGGAGGAGAAGGGGACGACAGAGGATGAGATGGCTGGATGGCATCACTGACTCGATGGACGTGAGTTTGAGTGAACTCCGGGAGTTGGTGATGGACAGGGAGGCCTGGCATACTGTGATTCATGGGGTTGCAAAGAGTTGCACATGACTGAGCAACTGAACTGAACTGATTTCCAATGATTCCAAAATTGTTGTATCTTGTGATATTCAAGAGATGAAGAGCAAAAGCACATAAAAATACCATTCATTTATTTATTTTAGTCTCAGGTTAATATTTTGTAGTGGTCTTTAAAATAAAAAATGCAAAAGTAACTGCGATGTTTTATCAATTAACTCATTTTTCTATTGTTTTGTAATTTTATAATTTCTTTTAAATAAAGATGATTTTTTTAATCAGGTCAAAAATGTATTCCCTTTATTCTTAAGCATTAGCCCATTTTTTATTTCTTTTGTTTTTTCCCCTCTTTTATTTCAGGTCCATTAACAAAACAGAGGATAGGTCTTTGGAATGACAAAATTAACCCTCTGGCAATCAACAAAGTTATTCAGTTGCTTTCTTATCATGTTCTTGCTCAGGACAAGTTTAGCTAAAAAAAATTGTTGAGAAAAAGTATTAAAATGTTCTAAATATATTTTCTTCTCCTTTGTTTTTTCCTATACAAATAAGTGCATTTATATTAGATTAATTATCCAAAAAATTTTCTGAGCATAATGTAACTAACTTCTTTGTTGGCTACTCATTCTTAGTTTTTAAACAAGTAATTGGTGCTAATAGTTTCTTATAAGATGATATTTTATAGCCCTCAAGTGTGGTTTAATACACTTTTTCTTAGGAATCGAAAACTCTCGACAAATCGTTCCAGAGAAGTAAAGTCTCCAAAGTACAAATGATGAAGTAAAAGTCTTAAGATGCTAATTATTTTTCTAATTAGTTAGCTAATTATATGGCTAGTCAGCCCAGATTTTAAAATGAAATGAGATTTAGGTTCATTCTCCCTCCTTTTTTGGCCTTATGTTTTCTAAAGCATCAACCAATTTACTTTCTGGCAGAAAAGTTATAAAGTTAAGTTTGTCCATTTAAATATTTGCAAGTGTTATTAAAATATGCTTTGGTTGAGAAAATATAACCATTTCAGCTTATAATATTCCTGTATTCACAATTAACACTTGTCTCATAATAGTGAAGTTGCCAGGCCTGTGAGATGAGAGGAGAACAGTACAATATCTGGACCCCAACAAATTCCCCAGATAATGCACAAATAACTGTTCCATGCACTGGTGAGAGTGATTGATGGAAAGATGCCATAGACCTGAAAAGTGTACTGAAAATGTTAGTTGCTCAGTCATGTCCAACTGTACAACCCCAAGGACTATAGCCCAGCAGGTTCCTCTGTCCATGGGATTCTCTAGGCAAGAATACTGGAGTGGGTAGCCATTCCCTTCTCCAGGGGATCTTCCTGACCCAATGATCAAACCTGGGTCTCCTGGTTTGCAGAAAGATATTTTACCTTCTGAGCCACTAGGGAAACCCATAAATGTAGGGAAATGATTTGATGTCCTTTGAGGTGGGTGCAATTCCAACCTGGCTCAAAGAGGGCAGGCAAGAGCTGCACTGGAGAAGAAGGGCAAATTGCCCATGTTTTCACATGTACATAACGATGCCCAGCTGTCAGTTATCCACCATACAATGTAAAGATCCTCTCAAGAAGCTTGGTCTTATCATTATCAAATTGACTGGCACAGGATGAAGAAGGATTGCACTATTCTGGGTATTCCCTAATGGATTTTGAGACATTTGCCTAAATGCTCACTGGATCAAATAACAGCGAACCATGTATATTACTGTAAATAATGAATTTCTAAAGCATTCCATCCTCAGAAAGCTGAGACTTCAGTCTATCTGAGGTCTTTTCCAATGCAAATTAACCAGATTGACATTTCTGGGCTATCATGCTACTAACAGCAAGTAAAAATACAGTTGAAACTTGTAAGGTTCAGTTCAGTTCAGTTCAGTTGCTCAGTTGTGTCTGACTCTTTGCAACCCCATGAATCGTAGCACGCCAGGCTTCCCTGTCCATCACCAACTCCCAGAGTTCACTCAGACTCACGTCCATCGAGCTGGTGATGCCATCCAGCCATCTCATCCTCTGTCATCCCCTTTTCCTCCTGCCCCCAATCCCTCCCAGCATCAGAGTCTTTTCCAATGAGTCAACTCTTCACATGAGGTGGCCAAAGTACTGGTGTTTCAGCTTTAGCATCCTTCCAAACACCCAGGGCTGATCTCCTTTAGAATGGACTGGTTGGGTCTCCTTGCAGTCCAAGGGACTCTCAAGAGTCTTCTCCAACACCACAGTTCAAAAGCATCAATTCTTCGGTGCTCAGCTTTCTTCAGTCCAACTCTCACATCCATACATGACCACTGGAAAAACCATAGCCTTGACTAGACAGACCTTTGTTGGCAAAGTAATGTCTCTGCTTTTGAATATGCTATCTAGGTTGGTCATAACTTTCCTTCCAGGGAGTAAGCGTCTTTTAATTTCATGGCTGCAGTCACCATCTGCAGTGATTTTGGAGCCCAGAAAAATAAAGTCTGACACTGTTTCCACTGTTTAAGGTAGTTGTGTAGTTTAAGGACACTTTCACATATGATTCGATTTTCTAAGCCAGGAAAATTTGCCACCTTGATTTCAGTTCAGTTCAATTCAGTCACTCAGTCATCTCTGACTCTTTCCAACCCCATGGACTGCAGCATTCCAGGTCTCCCTGTCCATCACCAACTCCCAGAGCTTGATCAAATTCATGTCCATTGAGTTGGTGATGCAACCCATTCATCTTATCCTCTGTTGTCCCTTTCTCCTCCCACCTTTGTTCTCTCCTGGCATCAGGGTCTTTTCCAATGAGTCAGTTCTTTGCATCAGGTGTCCAAAGTATTGGAGTTTCAGCTTCAGTCCTTCCAATGAATATTCAGGACTAATTTCCTTTAGGATTGACTGGTTTCACCTCCTTGCAGTCCAAGGGACTCTCAAGAGTCTTGTCCAACACCACAGTTCAAAAGTATAAATTCTTCAGGGCTCAGCTTTCTTTCAGAAAAGGCAATGGCAACCCACTCCAGTACTGTTGCCTGGAAACTCCCATGGACAGAGGAGCCTGGTAGGCTACAGTCCATGGAGTCGCTAAGAGTTGGATGTGACTAAGCGACTTCTCTTTCACTTTCACTTTCATTCATTGGAGAAGGAAATGGCAATCCACTCCAGAGTTCTTGCCTGGGGAATCCCAGGGATGGCAGAGACTGATGGGCTGCCGTCTATGGGGTCGCACAGAGTCGGACACGACTGAAGTTTCTTAGCAGCAGCAGCAGCTTTCTTTATAGTCCAGCTCTCACATCCATACAAGACTACTGGAAAAAGCATGGCATTGACTAGACAGACTGGGTCAGCAAAGTAACGTCCCTGTTTTTTAATATGCTGTCTAGGTTGATCATAGCTCTTCTTCCAAGGAGCAAGCCTCTTTTAATTTCATGGCTGCAGTCACCATCTCCAGTGACTTTGGAGCCCAATAAAATAAAGTCTGTCACTATTTCCATCATTTCCCCATCTATTTGCCATGAAGTGATGAGACTGGATGCCATGATCTTAGCTTTTTGAATGTTGAGTTTTAAGCCAACATTTTCACTCTCCTCTTTCACTTTCATCAAGAGGCTCTTTAGTTCCTCTTCAGTGTCTGCCATAAGGATGATGTCATCTGCATATTTGATATTATTGATATTTTTACCAGCAATCTTGATTCCAAGTTGTGCTTCATCCAGCCTGGCATTTTGCATGATATACTCTGCGTATAAGTTAAATAAGCAGGATAACAATATACAGCCTTGATGTACTCCTTTCCCTATTTGGAACCAGTCTGTTTTTCCATGTCCGATTCTAACTGTTGCTTCTTAACCTGCATACAGATTTCTCAGGAGGCAGGTAAAGTTGTCTGGTATTCCCACCTCTTGAAGAATTTTCGACAGTTTGTTGTGATCCACACAGTCAAAGGCTTTTGTGTAGTCAATAAAGGAGAAGTAGGTTTTTCTCTGGCACTCTCTTGCTTTTTCGATGGTCCAACAGATGTTGGCAAGTTGATCTCTTGTTCCTCTACCTTTTCTAAATCCAACATAAACATCTGGAAATTCACAGCTAACGTACTCTTGAAGCCTTGATTGGAGAATTTTGAGCATTACTTTGCTAGTGTGTGAGATGAGTGCAATTGTGCAGTAGTTTGAACATTCTTTGGCATTGCCCTTCTTTGGGATTAGAATATCCTGTGGCCATTGCTGAGTGTTCCAAGTTTGCTGGCATGTTGAGTGCAGCACTTTAACAACATCGTGTTTTAGGATTTGAAATAGTTCAACTGGAAATCCATCACCTCTTCTAGCTTTGTTCACAGTGATGCTCCCTGAGGCCCACTTGTCTCCACATTCTAGGATGTCTGGCTCTAGGTGAGTGATCACACCATTGTAGTTATCTGGGTCATGAAGATCTTTTTTGTATAGTTCTTCTGTGTATTCTTGCCACCTCTTCTTAATATCTTCTGTTTCTGTTAGGTCCATACCATTTCTGCACTTTATTGTGCCCATTTTTGCATGAAATGTTCCATTGATAGCTCTGATTTTCTTGAGGAGACCTCTAGTCTTTCCCATTCTATTGTTTTGCTCTATTTCTTTGTATTGATTGCTGAGGAAAGCTTTCTTATGTCTCCTTGCTATTCTTTGGAGCTCTGCATTCAAATGGGTATATCTTTCCTTTTCTCCTTTGCCTTTAGCTTCTCTTCTTTTGTCAGCTATTTGTAAGTCCTCCTCAGACAACCTTTCTGCCTTTTTGCATTTCTTTTTCTTGGAGACGGTCTTGATCACTGCCTCCTGTACCATGTCAGGCACTCTGTCTATCAGATCTAATCCCTTGAATCTACTTGTCACTTCCACTGTATAATCATAAGTGATTTGATTCAGGTCATACCTGATTGGTCTAGTGGTTTTCCCTACTTTCTTCAATTTAAGTCTGAATTTGGCAATAAGGAGTTCACGCTCTCAGCCATAGGCAGTTCCCAGCCTTGTTTTTGCTGACTGTATAGAGGTTCTCCATCTTTGGCTGCAAAGAATGTAATCAATCTGATTTTGGTATTGACCACGTGGTGATGTCCATGTTTAGAGACTTCTCTTGTGTTGTTCAAGAGGGTGTTTGCTATGAATAGTGCATTCTCTTGGCAAAACTCTATTAGCCTTTGTGCTACTTCATTCTGTACTCCAAGGCCAAATTTGCCTGTTACTGCAGATATCTCTTGACTTCCCACTTTTAAATTCCAGTCACCTATGATGAAAAGGACATCTTTTTTGGGTTTTAGTTCTAGAAGGTCTTGTAGGTCTTTATAGAACCATTCAACTTCAGCTTCTTCAGCTTTACTGGTTTGGGCATAGTCTTGGATTATTGTGATATTGAATGATTTATCTTGGAACGAACAGAGATCATTCTGTCATTTTTGAAATTCACCCAAGTACTGCCTTTTGGATTCTTTTGTTGACTATAAGGGCTACTCCATTTCTTCTAAAGGATTCTTGCCCACAGTAGTCATCTGAATTAAATTTGCCCATTCAAGTCCATTTTAGTTCACTGATTCCTAAAATGTCAATGTTCACTCTTGACATCTCCTATTTGACCACTTCTAATTTACCTTGATTTATGGATCTGACATTCCAGGTTCCTATATAATATTGTTCTTTATAGCATTGGACTTTACTTCCATCACCAGTCACATCCACAACTGGGTGTTGTTTTCACTTTGGCTCTGTCTTTCATTCTTTCTGGATTTATTTGTCCACTTTTCTCCAGTAGTATATTGGGCATCTACCAACTTGGGGGGTTTATCTTTCCGTGTCATATCTTTTTGCCTTTTCATACTGTTCATGAGGTTCTCAAGGCAAGAATACTGAAGTGGTATGCCATTGCCTTCTCCCTTCTCCACCTTACTTTGCTGACAGGTAACTAAGATTTATGCTGCTGCTGTTGCTGCTAACTCTGTTAAATAGAAATTTAAATAACCAGATACCTACTTTCAGCATTGTTCAAATATTCGTGACAAAGCCTACACCAGTCTATGTTCATAAACCAGGACTCCTCAAGATGCAGATTCTCAATCTTTGTTTGCTCTCCTGGTTCTGGTGAGAGTTAGTGGGGATAGATTTTCAAACACCATGTTCTGTGTGGAGGAAATTCTTAAATAGTAATGCTATGTGCAATGCTAATTCTTTGGAAGGTTAAAAAAAACTCAATGTGCCTTATATAACATGATCTATTTATACTCTGTCACTAAGGAGAGTCAGCTGCATTTATGTTTGGGGCGAACAGAACAATTTATTTGTACGTTCCCATCTAATTGGTCCCTTCTGGTTTACCCAACTCACTGATAGCACTTAAGAATTTTTCAGATGTATTGATATGTTTGGAATGAAAGTATTTAACGTAAGAATTAACATAAGGATTCCATAAACTGAGAAATTTAAGCACCGGGATTTCTGTACCTTCGTCTAGTATCAGTTAAAATAATAAATACCATTGGTGGATTTTATGCGTGACAGTTACTAAGAGACTGTTACAGTCTTCATCCCAAATCAGTGCTTTGAAACCTCCTCAGTATTTCCAACTGGTAGTGACGAGTAACACCCATGTGAATTTTTAAACCAATAAAATGCTCTTTAAGTGACTATAAAGCAAATTCGTGTATTATGACTATAATGTAAAATTCAGGAATCAAAGGAGGCAGATTCAGGATTACCTGGCTTCTGAAACCAACATCTGACTATAATTCCTAAGACTGTTGGTGGTGTCACCTTCATTTATGTGTGAAACTCCCGTGCATTGCACATCAGTGCTACTGTATTTACAGCCCTCTTTTCTCTGAGCTTCTCTTTATGCTTATATCTACTTCCAGTCCTTATCCAGTGTTTACTATATACTTTCTTCTGTTTTAATTTTCCTCATAATTATGAGCTTGTTATATGCTGCACTGTCTAGAGCATGTAAGGCTACATTTCATTGTCTTTACAACAATCTTCTCTGGTAGGACTATTATTATACCATTGCACAGATTTAGAAACTGAGGTTTGGAAAGTGAAGTAACTTGCCTGAAATGATGCCACTTGTATGGGATACGTGACTACCTGACTTAAGCTTCCATAGTCATCTTACTTGCCTGAAATGATGCCACTTGTATGGGATACGTGACTACCTGACTTAAGCTTCCATAGTCATCTTAACCTTCTTCCTTCCCTCTGCTTCCCGCCCACCACCATGTAACAGCAGAACTCAGGTATTGGAAGCTGGAGATAAGAACCAAGAGAAGCCACTGTCTACATAATGGAAGTCACTGACAGAATTAACAATAAGCTATTGTAGAATTAGACTTGATTTCAATGGTTCAGAACTTTTAACTTCTTTCTCAAAGATGCAAGTGAGGCACTGTTGTGTACACAGACAACGTGGTTCTTCTCCTCTTAGCTGCAGTGCATCACTTGGCACGTGCAAGGACCCTTGGAGGAGGCTTCTCACCACAATCAGCCATTTATCGCACAAAGGAACATCCTTGCAGATTTGCTGCTAAATCCTTCCAGTCCCTTTTCGTGTTGTTTCATAACTCACTAATGGGCTTCAATTTAAACCAGTTTTATTTATCCTTGCTGATTTTATTACAGTTAAGAGATGTCATTTATAACCTCCCAAATTACATCCCTCTTTATATTCCTGTTGTTGGGAGATTTTTGTAAACCTTACAAAGCAAGGTGTAATGAAAAGCAGTCCACAATTCAAAAAAAAAAATTAATTCAAATAAAAAAGTCACTTTGAAGAATGGAAACAAACAAATGCAGAAAGAAATCAGCAAAGTCTACTGTCATCACCACACATTTTTAAAAGATATTGAATTATACATTATTTTGAATCTTCAGATTAGTAACCTAGGGGTAGCAGATAATTTTAAATTTACTGTATGTTTTTCAAGATAGAATAACACTCAGGTTTATGTTTTTATTATTGTTTCCTTTCATACTTTTTTCTCCAAGCATATTTCTATGTTTTTTTGTAATACATACTTGCACCTCTCCTAGTTAGAGAAATGAAATAAAGTAAGAAATAAAATAAATTAGACATGAACTAAATACTGCAAAGTTATTTAAATCACAATTAAATATAACCCAGAGATTTTATCAGACTAAAAGAATGAATTTGCTAAAATAAATATATTCACCTTTTAAAACAGTTTGAAAAGTGGCAGATTTATAAGGTTGCAAAGACAAAAAGCCAGTTCTAAACTTTTTCAGCATGTCAAATCCCATGCAGTCTTAAGACTTTCTCTATAGTATAAACATTATTTTAACTGCAGTGAGCCCAATAAGGAAATTATATGAAAAGGGGTGTGAAGAGTCAGGATATAAAGTATTTGCATAAATTTGCATCACTTACACATCCAGAAAAAATTCACTCACCAGCCAAATTTAGTTTAACAGATGAGAGCATTTTGATTCAGTCTCAAATTTCTGACTGCATTTGCTAAGGAGAATCCTGTATATCCTCTCTTGTAAGTGCTTTTGCTGCTGCTTCTGCACACACCTCACAATCTACTGAATGCATTTTTGGGGAAAGTATTTGCTTAATACCTGTTTTCTTCTACTAATCTAGAAATTGTGAAGTGAAGCATTAAGTCGCTCAGGGTCTGAAACTCTTTGAACCCATGAATTATAAATCCTGTTAGGCTCCCCTATCCGTGGGATTTCCCAGTCAAGGATACTGGAGGTTTGCCATTTCCTTCTTCAGGGGATCTTCCCAACCTGGGGGTTGAACCCATATCACCTGCGTTGCTGTCAGATTCTCTACTGTCTGAGCCACCAGAGAAGCCCCAATCTAGTACATTCCACAAGGGCAAAACCATTTTCAAGTTTTCGTTAGTACCTCCCAGAGCTGTTTTCAGTGCTGAGAGAACAGTCGGTGTTCAATAAATATTTTTAGATTGAATACATTGGATATCTCTTTAAAATTCTCAGGAAAAACAAAAAGCAGATCATATTCTGACCTAATTTCAAACTTTTGATTCAGTGCTAATGCTGGTTCCTTGATGAGTCTAGTTTTCTCTGATGACTGGGCATAACATGGTTTGGACTAACTGGACTTGAGCAAGGGAATTAGAATAACTCACTCACAGTGGATAATTTTGGCTCAGAATAGATTTTGAAACTGTTTAGGCAGTGTTTAGGTTTGGCATATTAATATTAGATTAGCATTTTTAACATTTCTATGAAAATGTTTTGAACTATGATATGGATTGGGATTCAGTTTTGAGGATGCTTTGGTTCAGTTTCTAGTTAATTCAGATTAAATTCCTTAGTGATAACCTTAGTAATATACACATATACACAGGATTGGGATTCAGTTTTGAGGATGCTTTGGTTCAGTTTCTAGTTAATTCAGATTAAATTCCTTAGTGATAACCTTAGTAATATACACATATACACAGGATTGGGATTCAGTTTTGAGGATGCTTTGGTTCAGTTTCTAGTTAATTCAGATTAAATTCCTTAGTGATAACCTTAGTAATATACACATATACACAGGATTGGGATTCAGTTTTGAGGATGCTTTGGTTCAGTTTCTAGTTAATTCAGATTAAATTCCTTAGTGATAACCTTAGTAATATACACATATACACAGGATTGGGATTCAGTTTTGAGGATGCTTTGGTTCAGTTTCTAGTTAATTCAGATTAAATTCCTTAGTGATAACCTTAGTAATATACACATATACACACACACATACAAGTTTTCTCTAAGACACATGCTGAAATACAGGTATTACTATAGATATATACATACATATATCCCTGTGTCTTCTATAAAGGTATGTATTCATGTGCACAATTCTGGTGCTTCGTGCCTAACTCAGTGAGATGTGGGTTTCCTTTAAGAGCTTTAAAATTCTGGAAAAAAATCTGTGTAGCCTATACACATATCTGTGAAAAGTACATATCTACATCAAAGTGTGCTAAACAAAATTTCCCTATTCAAGTGATAAATACATAGCAATTTCCAGATATAAAAATACAGTAAATCCCATGCTACTTAGGAAATACATCATAGGTCTTAGAAGTTAGATTATATCTAGTTATGTAGTATATTTCTCTCCAGGCTCTTTTGTTAACTAAATTAATTTCTGATTTATAGAATCAGAGAAACATGTCTTCATTTAATTTCTAATGTTTAACTTCACATGGAATCTCTGAGCCAAAGCTTATAATTGCCTCAATGGGCAATTTCCACTCTGTACTCCAGCTTCTAGCCACATCTAAATGTAGACTTCTTTATGTGTCTATTCCTTTACAAGTGAACAAAGATAATGAACAATGATTAAGTGATGTTCAATTAATTAATACATATATTTTAGTCCCTTGTTTCATTTAACTATTTTCCTTCAAAGTCCTCTTCTTGAAGCTTGGCAGAGTAGCCAATTTCCTAACTTCTTTTTCTTCCTTTCTTATCAGCAACTGTCTTTTCTAATTCAGAAATTCAAATGTGTTATGGTACTTGCTTGCTTTCAAACTTTCTGCCATTTTTCAAACTCTGCCTGGACATGGCTATAAATATATGCTTCACAATATGTGAATCTCAGGAACCCCCCTAGCAATTTTAAGTCACCATCACCCACTGTGACCTCACTCCTTCTGAACTCACAGCATATGAACAACCCATGATACTCACTCAGCAATTAATCATGCCTGCCTTGAGACATTTCTGATGATGTATATTTAACATCACATAGTTATATAATTTGTCAGGATATCCAGGCCTGGCTGCCTCAATTAAATTGCAAGCTCTTTGATGCAGATTCAACATCTGTCTTACAGAATGCATTGTAAACAAGGAGAATGTGTACTGATTGATTATTTAATTGATTGACTATATCCATTTAGCTATGAAGGAAGTCAAGCAGAATGAATAATAGAAAGTTAAACATGTCTTCCCCTAATCAGATTTTTCTTGAATATGTTAGTGTCTGGGAAGCAATTGTAAAAGCTCTCAGCAAAGTATCCATAGATGTCTTTCCCCTTGTCTGAATAGTCAAGAATAAAAGTAAGGTATGAAATGATATAGGAAAAACATTATGCTTTACTTCTTTAACTGACTTGCTATACTTCCATTCCAAATCTTTCTGTGTTTAAGTTGCCATTTCCTGAAATGGTACCCAGCAAAGTTTAACAGCATGACTTCAATAATGGGAACAAGTGCCAATTAAATTTGAGAAAAACTAGCATAAACACCGGAGATTATACTGTATAATCTCTGTATACTCTGTATACAGCACTGTATACTCTGGCACCCCACTCCAGCACTCTTGCCTGGAAAATCCCACGGACGGAGGAGCCTGGTGGGCTGCAATCCATGGGGTCACTAAGAGTCGGACACGACTGAGCAACTTCACTTTCACTTTTCACTTGCATGCATTGGAGAAGGAAATGGCAACCCACTCCAGTGTTCTTGCCTGGAGAATCCCAGGGACAGGGGAACCTGGTGGGCTGCCATCTATGGGGTCTCACAGAGTTGGACACAGCTGAAGCAACTTAGCAGCAGCAGCAGCAGCATAAACACAGCATTAGATACATTTCTTCCTCTAAGTAGTTCATGAAACCTTTGATATTCTCATATTTCCAAAAGAGAGGGACAGAGAATATAGTACATCATTTTACCCAAATCTGTGTAAGCACTGATTTTTTAAAAGCACCTTAGTTTTGTGGAATTTACTCGACGTTTAAATGCTCTTTTGATGAATTTGTGGGGGAGAAAGTGTTCTCCCCATCCTACTCCTCCGCCATTAGCAAGGTGAAAAGACAGCCTTCAGAATGGGAGAAAATAATAGCAAATGAAGCAACCGACAAACAACTAATCTCAAAAATATACAAGCAACTCCTACAGCTCAACTCCAGAAAAATAAATGACCCAATCAAAAAATGGGCCAAAGAACTAAATAGACATTTCTCCAAAGAAGACATACAGATGGCTAACAAACACATGAAAAGATGCTCAACATCACTCATTATCAGAGAAATGCAAATCAAAACCACTATGAGGTACCATTTCACACCAGTCAGAATGGCTGCGATCCAAAAGTCTACAAATAATAAATGCTGGAGAGGGTGTGGAGAAAAGGGAACCCTCTTACACTGTTGGTGGGAATGCAAACTAGTAGAGCCACTATGGAGAACAGTGTGGAGATTCCTTAAAAAACTGGAAATAGAACTGCCTTATGATCCAGCAATCCCACTGCTGGGCATACACACTGAGGAAACCAGAAGGGAAAGAGACACGT
>NW_011494935.1:5254336-5257003 GCF_000754665.1 Bison bison bison | reverse complement strand
ACCAGAAGGGAAAGAGACACGTGTACCCCAATGTTCATTGCAGCACTGTTTGTAATAGCCAGGACATGGAAGCAACCTAGATGTCCATCAGCAGACAAATGGATAAGAAAGCTGTGGTACATATACACAATGGAGTATTACTCAGCCATTAAAAAGAATACATTTGAATCAGTTCTAATGAGGTGGATGAAACTGGAGCCTATTATACAGAGTGAAGTAAGCCAGAAGGAAAAACATAAATACAGTATACTAACGCATATATATGGAATTTAGAAAGATGGTAACAATAACCCTGTGTATGAGACAGCAAAAGAGACACTGATGTATAGAACAGTCTTATGGACTCTGTGGGAGAGGGAGAGGGTGGGAAGATTTGGGAGAATGACATTGAAACATGTAAAATATCATGTAAGAAACGAGTTGCCAGTCCAGGTTCGATGCACGATACTGGATGCTGGGGGCTAGTGCACTGGGACGACCCAGAGGGATGGGATGGGGCGGGAGGAGGGAGGAGGGTTCAGGATGGGGAACACATGTATACCTGTGGTGGATTCATTTTGATATTTGGCAAAACTAAGACAATTATGTAAAGTTTAAAAATAAAATAAAATTTAAAAAAAAAGTAAAAAATAAGTAAAAGCACCTTAGGAGATCTGTGTGCCTTAGTGGTCACTTTTGGAAACCCTCAACTAGAGATTTCAGGTACATCTTACACAATTCATGTTGTTTGAAACTTGATTCTTAGTTGCAGGGGATCCTTTTTGTTGGATAAAAATCCAATACCAAGTTTGGTTATTCACTTATTTAATTCTTCTTTTATTGGTATACAGCAGATCCTCAATCTTCCTTTTTCCTCTATGGCCATTTCCTCCCATTGTGTTCCTGTATTGTGAAACTGTATTATTACTTTTCTAAACTTTTAACAAACCAGCTTTTAAGAATCTGTATCAGTATGTTTTCTTCCACAACTTTGTGATGTTCTCTGCAGATAGCTTTAGCATATATGCCTACCTGTGTTGGTTAACAGTCCTAAAGGCAGAAGCTCAACATCAAAGTCCTACCCCACGGACAGTATCTCTGTAATCTCTGCCTCTTTGCTTCCTTTTTAAACAAATACTTTAATTTTTAAAATTTTAACTGAAGGATAATTGCTTTACCATATTGTGTTGGTTTCTGCCATACATCGGTGTGCATCAATTATAGGTACACACAGGTACCCTCCCTCCTAAACCCCCCTCCCACCTGCCACCCCCTCCCACCCCTCTAAGCTGTCACAGGGCACCGGGTTTGAGCTCCTTGCATCATTTTGAACGACACTTTCAGAGCCTCATGTAGTCCCCAGGGGATATAGTTGCTAAAGGAGCACTGGTCATGGAATTAATATTGGTAAAACTTCACTCTTCCTACTGAAGGTTTTTATGGTAAGTGGTGTTTTCATTTACTGAGAGGTAGAGTTTCATCTTTCAGGTTGGAAATAGACCTTTTCTGCATGGTTTTTAAAAAATTTTTAGAGAACTGTAGAAATGTCTTCCTTACTGCTTACGTCTTGGGGCTGGTGCACTGAGAGGACCCAGAGGGATGGTACGGGGAGGGAGGAGGGAGTGGGGGTTCGGGAGGGGGAACACGTGTACACCCATGGTGGATTCATGTTGATGTATGGCAAAACCAATACAATATTGTAAAGTAAAAAAATAATAATAATAAAAATAAATCAATGAAAAAAACAGGTTATATTTTATCCATGTTAATAAGAAGAAAATTAACAAATAGATTTTTTCTATTTGAAGGAAATATCTGTAGATCTGGATGAACTTCTGTTCATGTTCTTTTGTACATGCAGTAGAATTGGGTCTGGGCTTCCCAGTTGGTACTAATGGTAAAGAACCTGCCTGCCAGTGTAGGAGACATAAGAGACACGGGTTCAATCCCTGCGTCAGAAAGATCTTCTGGGGGAGGGCATGGCAACCTGCTCCAGTATTCTTGCCTGGAGAATTCCATGGACAGAAGAACCTGGCAGGTAATAGTCCATAGGGTTGCAGAGTAGGACGTAACTGAAGCTACTAGCAAGCAAGGAAGAATCAAGAAATCTAGAACCCTTATACTTACTGTATCTTAGTAATAGTTTGCTTCTTCCATGGCCTTTACCCTTTAATTACCCTTACCTTTTTCATTTCTATCAGTTTTGGAAGATGTTTGGTACCAAAGTGGTGCAAGTTTTACTATAATTTGAATAGTGTTTTTCAATATAAAGTGACTTTTGTGCTCTGAGACATTCACAGACCTTGACCTTTCAAAGAAGAGCTGAGATTTCTTAACTTTTAAAGAAAGTCATTCAAAATCCTCTTTATCCTAAGTCAGGCTCATTACTGAACAATTGCAGAATTAATTTAACAAATATCTTTAATTTTCAACTTTCCTCTTTCACATTCTCCCTTATTCCTCCTTTTCTCTATCCCAAATCTGTTTTGTGTCTAATACATAAGCTTCTTTGCTTATGTTGCCAGTATTCTCCCCCAAATTTCCATGTCCAAACACCCCGTATGCTACTGCAGGATGAAACTGAAATATAAAATCTGTAAGGGTCCTCCAGAACTTGACATTCCTGACCCCATTAGTATTTCTCCCTATTCCTGGTCTACTCAAGGACCTATAACATGCCCCATCGTT
>NW_011494935.1:5222764-5254236 GCF_000754665.1 Bison bison bison | reverse complement strand
TCGTTTTCTTTTTTTTTTTTTTTAATTTTATTTTATTTTTAAACTTTACAATATTGTATTAGTTTTGCCAAATATCGAAATGAATCTGCCACAGGTATACCTGTGTTCCCCATCCTGAACCCTCCTCCCTCCTCCCTCCCCATACCCTCCCTCTGGGTCGTCCCAGTGCACCAGCCCCAAGCATCCAGCATCGTGCATCGAACCTGGACTGGCGACTCGTTTCATACATGATATTATACATGTTTCAATGCCATTCTCCCAAATCTCCCCACCCTCTCCCTCTCCCACAGAGTCCATAAGACTGATCTATACATCAGTGTCTCTTTTGCTGTCTCGTACACAGGGTTATTGTTACCATCTTTCTAAATTCCATATATATGCGTTAGTATACTGTATTGGTGTTTTTCTTTCTGGCTTTCTTCACTCTGTATAATAGGTTCCAGTTTCATCCATCTCATTTTCTAATTTCACCTCTTCATTCCCATTTGCCCTGTATTCCATCTCTTTAATCTCTCCCTCTCCATATTCTCATGTTCCTGAGCCAGATCAATCTTTGCTGTGAAAGCAAATTGTGACAGACCCTTTCTTCACTTCCTTCACCAGGTCAGACCTCTGTATTTCCTGTTTTCACTATATCCTGAGGTTTCTTCATAAAGTTGGCTCATATTAAAATTATTTATTAGTAAAATAATTAATGTTTATTTTCAGAAGAATAGAGACCATATTTATCTTACTGACTTCTGTATGATGGTGCCCAGTATAATGCTTGACACACAGTGCTGATAAGCAAATGCTTATTAAATGAAAAAATATCTCTAATTGGAAATGGTTTATTACTTTTCTGAATCATATAAGATCACTCATATGCATTCATTATACACTTTCTAGTAGAGTAGTTACATCATTTATCATTTCAATAAAAACTTTGATCTTTTTTCATTTGTTAAGAACTCTGAAAGAATCAACAGTGAATCAAACATGGACGTGGCCTCTATTTGCTTACAATTTAGCAGAAAAATAAGTCTTGTAAATATTTCTAATACAGAATAAAAAATGACACATACTACAAAAAAGGTGCAAAGTATTGCATTGGAACTAAAGAGATTTGAGGAAATAACTCTACAATTAGAAAAGCACATTGAAATAAAACATGAAAAATGCACACATATACAGACTCTAAATACACCACTTTGTATACATACCATCATTCTAATTAAGTTGAAGAGTAGAGAATATATTTAGTGTAGTCTTATATCTCTGTATCTGTCCCAACAACTAGGATAGAACGTTTCAGGTACTAGATACTCATGATTATCATGTAAACATAAAATACAGAAAAACTTGTCCTGATCAATAAGTTCAACAAGTGTTTATTAGTGTCTCAAATGTATTAGGTCTTAAGACTATAATAGATGAGATGAACTGTGCTCAAAATATGTCTATTGAATCATTCTATATGTTTACATAGATCAAAAGTAAAAGTGATAATTGTAATGAGACTTTTTTTCAAATGTCTTCTCTATGGTATGAGTCAATTTTGAAGATGAAAGGAGACAGCAAAACTAAATACATTTTGTAAAATTTTAAAAGTTTTATTTATTTATCTTCCAAGTTGTTTTTTTATATTAATAGATACAAAAATATTCAGTGTTTTATCAAAATATATTATTTTGCAAATATAAACTAGTTTGTGTCAATTATTATTAAAGCAAAATAAAAAATATAATAAAAACTAACATAAGCAGAATAATTAGTATTACAGATACTTTTGTCTATTAATCAGTATTAAAGCAATATCTGTCTCTGATATTGTAATTCATAAGCCATTCTATGATTTGATATTGTGAGAAAAGTTTTGAATTTAGGAGTCAGTTCTCCTCAAACAAACAAAAAATCAGTTCCTTCTGAAATGCATAGCAGAAATGAAAGACTTTTTTTCTAGTAAGGGAAAATATTCTCTTTCAGCTCAAGATATTTCCTTGAACAAGAAGTTGCCTGAAATTTCAGATCAAAATATATGTACAAATATCCCAAGCTTGCTAACAAAAAACAGTTTATAATTTTAGTCACCTACCACAGAAATTTTTTAGTATCCCTTTTTATAGTTGTAAGCATAAAAATAAAGAACCCGTCTAGATTCTGTCCTAAAGGATTATAGTAATAAACTCTTTGCTTGAGACTCACTACCAGTGTAGCCCTCAGAATGGCAAGAGTGGAGAAGTAATTAGGAGCCAGTTCATAGAGGACACTATAAACCATGCTGAAAGGACCACACTTCATATTTTGATCACTGAACCATTGAAAGAATTTAACTAAGGTTTCTATGATCAAATTTGTGTTTTACAAAGATCAACATAGTTTCAATGTGAGGAATGGATTATAGAAGGCAAGACTGAGTCAAGTAGACCAACTTGGACATATTTGGAGCAATTCTAGACAGTGGAGTTTGAGAGGGGGATGGAGAGGTTTTAAGGCAGAGGGTTAACAAAACTCGTGATAAAATTGTGTGTTATGAGGCTCAGAGAATGAAAGCAGTAGGTCAAGAATGACTCCTATCCTTGAGCAACTGCCTGTATGGATAGAGGGCAAATGGTGAATATAGCCTATTACATAACACCTCTTTATATTAACATCCTTTATATTATAATATAAATATCACTTATGTCAAATAAATTTTATGCAAAATAATAAATACTTTAAAATACCTTGAAATGCTATTAGTGATTTTATGTAATGGAAAAAAAAAAACTATTTTATCTTGCTATGAAATTCGTATACTTTTGCACATAAGAACTTGTCAAATTCACAGTTGTCTTGATGCTAATTTGTATAGATTCAATACAAACTCTTAAAATTCTCTGTTCTTTTTTTTTCTGAAATGTCTAAACTGCTTTTGATGTCATCCAGTGAATTTTATAATTTCAATTCTGGATGTTTCAGTTACAAAAGTCCCATTAGGTTCTACTTTATGACTTTACTCATATCTTCATTCTATTATTTTTTCTTTTAGATTTTGAGCAGTATAAATTCCTTGATTGCTAGCTAATTCCACTATCTCAGTCACTTCTGGGTCTTTTTTACTGACTAATTTTTCTCCTGGCTATTGCTTCTCTTTTTTGCACTTTTTCACTTAATAACTTTATAGGAGTTGCTTCAAATTTTGAATATTACATTGTTACAATTGTATTTTGGTGTTTTCTTTATAGATTAATGCACTTTTTTCCTGGTTGACAGTAAGTTACTTGCAGAACACCTGAATCCTTTAAAAAGCATGGTTTTCTGCTTTGCTAGAGTAGATTTAGCAACTAAACAACAATTGTAGTGTTTACTGTAGGGCTAGTTAGACCCAAAGTCATAATATTCTGTGTTCTTTGCTTAATGGTATTAGTGTTCAATAAATACTTCTTCTGGCTTCTTAGAATTTAAGTTTTCCTAGCCCTGAGTGAACTATGAGAATGTTTTAGTTTATAGCTCCCTAGTTATTTTGTGCCCCTATGGACAGTCACCTTCCAGGCTCCTCTGTCCATGAGATTCTCCAGGCAATAATACTGGAGTGGGCTGTCATGACCTCCTCCAGGGGATCTTCCTGACCAAGGAAGATCGAACTGAAGTCTCCCGAGTCTACTGCAGTGCAGGCAGATTCTTTACTGCTGAGCCACTGGGGAGGACCAGTTGTTTTGTGCCCAGTCTTTAACAGTTTCATTCAAGGTATGCATATTTTAGTTTTCAACAACAGACACATGGGGACCCCTTTGCAGATTTATGATAGATACACTGGGTAAGGGCATGTTGATTAGAAAGCTTGCTGTTACCCTTCTTATTAATCCCACTGTATGTCTTTCCATTTTAAAATAAAAGTACAGTTGATTTACAATATTTATTATTTTCAGATGTACAGCACTGTGATTCAGTATCATGCATATATCATTATCACAGATATAGAAAACTAACTTGTGGTTACCAAAAGGGAGAGGAAAGGGAAGAGGGACAAATTAGCATAGGGGCTTAATAGATATAAACTATTATATATAAAATAGGTAAGCAACAAAGATATATTGTATAACACATGGAATTATAGTCAAATCTTATAATATGGCTTACTGTTTTGAATAAAGTAATAATAGGTGTTTTAAATAAACAAAATGTAGTCCACTGGAGAAGGCAATGGCACACCACTTCAGTATTCTTGCCTTGAGAACCCCATGAACAGCATGAAAAGGCAAAAAGATAGGAAACTGAAAGAGGAACTCCCCAGGTCGGTAGGTGCTCAATATGCTACTGGAGATCAGTGGAGAAATAACTCCAAAAAGAATGAAGAGACAGAGCCAAAGCAAAAACAACAGCCAGTTGTGGATATGACTGGTGATGGAAGCAAGGTCCAATGCTGTAAAGAGTAATATTGCATAGGAACCGCGAATGTTAGGTCCATGAATCAAGGCAAATTGGAAGTGGTCAAACAGGAGATGGCAAGCATGAACATCAACATTTTAGAAATCAGCGAACTAAAATGGACTGGAATGGGTGAATTTAACTCAGATGACCATTATATCTACTACTGTGGGCAAAAATCCCTTAGAAGAAATGGAGTAGCCTTCATAGTCAACAAAAGAGTCCAAAAGGCAGTACTTGGATGCAATCTCAAAAACTTTAGAATGATCTCCGTTTGGTTCCAAGCCAAACCATTCAATATCACGGTAATCCAAGACCATGTCCTGACCAGTAATGCTGAAGAAGCTGCAGTTGAACAGTTCTATGAAGACCTACAAGATCTTCCAGAACTAACACCCCAAAATGATGTCCTTTTCATTATAGGGGACTGGAATGCAAAAGTAGGAAGTCAAGAAACACCTGGAGTAACAGGCAAATTTGGCCTTGGAGTACAGAATGAAGTAATGCAAAGGCTAATCGAGTTTTGCCAAGAGAATGAACTATTCATAGCAAACACCCTCTTCCAACAACACAGAAGACTCTACACATGGACATCACCAGATCGTCAGCACTGAAATCAGATTGATTATATTCTTTGCAGCCAAAGATGGAGAAGCTCTATACAATCAGCAAAAACAAGACCAGGAGGTGACTATGGCTCAGATCATGAACTCTTTATTGACAAAGTCAGACTTAAATTGAAGAAAGTGAGGAAAACCACTAGACCATTCAGGTATGACCTAACTCCCTTACAATTATACAGTGGAAGTGAGAAATAGATTTAAGACACTAGATCTGATAGACAGAGTGTTTGATGAACTATGGACAGAGGTTTGTGACATTGTACAGGAGACAGGGATTAAGACCATCCCCAAGAAAAAGGAATGAAAAAAAAAAAAATGGCTGTCTAAGGAGGCCTTACAAATAGCTGTGAAAAGAAGAGAAGCTAAAGGCAACAGAGAAAAGGAATGATTACCCATTTGAGTGCAGAGTTCCAAAGAACAGATAAGGAGAGATAAGAAAGCCTTCCTCAGCAATCAGTGCATAGAAATAGAGCAAAACAATAGAACAGGAAAGACTAGTGATCTCTTCAAGAAAATTAGAGATACCAAGGGAACATTTCATGCAAAGAGGGACTCAATAAAGGACAGAAATGTTATGGCCCTAACAGAAACAGAAGATATTAAAAAGAAGTGGCAAGAATACACAGAAGAACTGTACAAAAAATATCACAACCCAGATAATCACGATGGTGTGATCACTTACCAAGAGCCAGACATCCTGGAATGTGATGTCAAGTGGGCCTTAGGAAGTATCACTATGAACAAAGCTGCTGCGGCTGCTGCTAAGTCGCTTCAGTCGTGTCCAACTCTGTGCGACCCCATAGACGGCAGCCCACCAGGCTCCCCCGTCCCTGGGATTCTCCAGGCAAGAACACTGGAGTGGGTTGCCATTTCCTTCTCCAATACATGAAAGTGAAAAGTGAAAGTGAAATCGCTCAGTCGTGTCCGACTCTTAGCGACCCCATGGACTGCAGCCCACCAGGCTCCTCCATCCATGGGATTTTCCAGGCAAGAGTACTGGAGTGGGGTACCATTGCCTTCTCACGAACAAAGCTAGTGGAGGTGATAGAATTCTAATTGAGTTCTTTCAAATCCTAAAAGATGATGCTGTGAAAGTGCTGCACTCAATATGTCAGCAAATTTGGAAAACTCAGCAGTGGCCACAGGACTGGAAAAGGTCAGTTTTCATTCCAAACCCTAAGAAAGGCAATACCAAAGAATGTTCAAACTACTGCACAATTGCAATCATCTCACACGCTGGTAAAGTAATGTTCAAAATTCTCCAAGACAGGCTTCAACAATAACATGAACTGTGAACTTCCAGATGTTCAAGGTGGTTTTAGAAAAGGCAGAGGAACCAGAGATCAAACTGCCAACATCTGTTGGATCATCAAAAAAGGAAGAGAGTTCCAGAAAAACATCTATTTCTGCTTTATTGACTATGCCAAAGCCTTTGACTGTGTGGATCACAATAAACTGTGGAAAATTCTGAAAGAGTTGGGAATAATTGATCACCTGACCTGCCTCTTGAGAAATGAGTATGCAGGTCAGGAAGCAACAGTTAGAACTGGACATGGAACAACAGACTGGTTCCAATTAGGAAAAGGAGTATGTCAAGGTTGTATATTGTTACCCTGCGTATTTAACATATATGCATAGTACATCATGAATAATGCTGGGCTGGATGAAGCACAAGCTGGAATCAAGATTGCCGAGAGAAATATTAATAAGCTCAGATATGCAGATGACACCACCCTATGGCAGAAAGTGAAGAAGCACTAAAGAGCTTCTTGATGAAAGTGAAAGAGGAGAGTCAAAAAGTTGGCTTAAAGCTCAATATTCAGAAAACTAAGATCATGGCATCCGGCCCCATCACTTCATGGCAAATAGATTGGGAAAAAATGAAAACAGTGGCAGACTTTATTCTGGAGGGCTCCAGAATCGCTGCAGATGGTGATTGCAGCCATGAAATTAAGAGACGCTTACTCCTTGGAAGGAAAATTATGACCAGCCGAGACAGCATATTAAAAAGCAGAGACATTACTTTGCCACAAAGGTCCATCTACTCAAGGCTATGGTTTTTCCAGTAGTCATGTATGGTAGTATGTGAGAGTTGGACCATAAAGAAAGCTGAACGCCAAAGAATTAATGCTTTTGAACTGTGGTGGTGGAGAAGACTCTTGAGAGTCCCTTGGACTGCAAGGAGATCCAACCAGTCCATTCTAAAGGAGATCAGTCCTGGGTGTTCTTTGGAAGGAATGATACTAAAGCTGAAACTCCAATACTTTGGCCACCTGATGGGAAGTGCTGAGTCATTTGAAAAGATCACAATGCTGTGAAAGAAAGGCAGGAGGAGAAGGGGATGACAGAGGATGAGATGGTTGGATGGCATCACCAACTCATGAGTTTGGGTAAACTCCAGGAGTTGGTGATCGACTAGCCTAGAGTGCTGCCATCCATGGGTTTGCAAAGAGTCGGACATGACTGAGTACTGAACTGAACTAAATAAACATTAATGTGTGAGATAATAATTTGTACAGTGTATGAACAAAAATACATTTAATTAGATATCACTACTGCTGCTGCTAAGTCGCTTCAGTCGTGTCCGACTCTGTGCGACCCCATAGACAGCCCACCAGGCTCCCCGTCCCTGGGATTCTCCAGGCAAGAATACTGAAGTGGGTTGCCATTTCCTCCTCCAATGCATGAAAGTGAAAAGTGAAAGTGAACTCACTCAGTCGTGTCCAACTCTTAGTGACCCCATGGACTGCAGCCCACCAGGCTCCTCTGTCCATGGGATTTTCCAGGCATGTATACTGGAGTGGGGTGCCATTTCCTTCTCCATATATATCACTATATATACAAAAATACATATAAATTTTAGGATCTTGAGATATAACATTTCAGGTTGATTTTGAATGGAAATTTTAATAAAGAATAGAAATTTATTAAACATGTGAGTTTTAAACACTAGCACTAATAAGTTCATCAAAACCACGCAGCCCTTTGCTGTGGCTGGGCAAAGATCTAGTGTCATTGGACACTGGGTTGTGAATCTCCTCTCAGATTTAATTTTGTGTTCCATATGGCCAGGACAGCCATCTAAAACCAAAAGTGAGGATTCTATTCTGACAAACTATTGAAAGTAACTATGAATCAACTCTGAAGGTCTGTGAGCAGAGAGGAATAATTATGTCTTCTTATAACTCCAAGCTTTCTCCTTGAGGTGTATTTTCTATTATTAGCAATTAAGGAGACTTAAGAATGTCACTTGAATTCTCCATCTCAGCACTGCACTTGGATGATTAAGCAGCCACAAGAGTTAGTAATGATCTGAATTTGCTTTTAATAGCAGCTGTGTTTAAGTCACATCAGGGTGAAGTGGGTGTTAAAGAAGGTGGCAGTTACCTTACACTACAGATTAACAGGTTGCAAAACATGGTCTCCTGTGCAAGGTGCAAAGTGCTGTTGCACGTCATGATGTGTTTCCAACTACTGTCTGACTCATTACAGTTCCCCCAACAAGTGAACATCTTGAACATGCTGTAAAAAGTCCAGCTGACAAAATCACCTACTGTTCATAATATGGTAAAAATCATGCATTTACTAGCCAGATTATCAAAATAACTAGTTACTAGTGATGTTTTTAATCTTGGCACTTTATTTATTAGTGGTGTTATATAGTTAGTTAAAAGCAAAAATAAAAACTTGTCAGAAAAGTATTTGTTTATATCTTGGAAAAATCTGTTCATGTTAAACAGCTTGGATAGTAAGATTATATTCTTCATAGTTTAGGAGAAAAAAATAAACACTTTTCTATTGAACTGAAAGAATAGTTTTCCAACTTTGGAGCTCCCTGGTAAAGAGTTGGAAAACTGTCATGTCTCTTAGTAGTCACGAATGGAAACATGGGAAAAGCAGTTCACAAACATAATTACTTTGGGATAATTGTATACACTTTATTTTATAGGGTGTTTAGAATGTACACATAAGAATCATGATGCACTGAAGATAATGTGCTTTTACACTTACATAGAACATTTAAACATATATTTATGTAATATATGTATTTTTGTATATATATATAATATATGCATATTTGTATGCATAGGTAATAGTAAAATATACAAGACTACCACAATGGATCTCATTTTAAGGGCTCAACATAATTATCTAGTCTAACATGTTCTGCAATTTTCCTGAGTATATCTGTCTACCTGACTGTCTATCTCTGGAACCTGAGCAAATCAATGGCCTAGAAACTTGAGGGATATAGTCATGTCTCCCAGAATGTGTTAGTCTTCTCCACCACAGAACTATACATCTTTTTTCTCAGCTTCAAGAAGTTTTCTATTTGATAAGATTTCATCATTCTTAAATTAAAATTTTATATCTTTCTACCACGTGCAGTCATTTTTCTAGGTGCTAAGCAGAAAGTAATAAAAAAAAAAAAAAAAAAAAAAAAAAAAAAAAACACCAGGCACAGTCCCTGCTCTCATGGAAGTTGTAGGCAGTAAAAGAACATATTAGTTAAAAAATCTGGCTCAGCTGATAAAGAATCCACCCGCACTGTGGGAGATCTGGGTTCAATCCCTGGGTTGGGAAGATGCCCTGGAGAAGAAAAAGGCTACCCACTCCAGTTTTCTGGCCCGGAGAATTCCATGGACTGTATAGTCCATGAGATTGCAAAGAGACACGACTAAGCCACCTTGACTTCACTATGGCAAGTACTCTGAAGGGCTGATATTTGGTCATGTGAGAATATAAAATAGGCAAATTTGCCTGGTAAAAGGCAGTCAGAAAACACTTTTCTCAAAAATTAAGGATTGATTTGAAACCTACATAAAATAATGAATTAGACAAAGAGTAGATAAAAATGTTTCTAAGTACCAGGAACATACATCTGCAGTTTATTTTACTGAGTCTGAAATTAATGTCCTTCACATGGGTTGAAAACTTATCCTTACAAAGGCAACATCTCTGTTGATTTCATTTTAATAAATTTTATTTTTATTTTATTTTTTAACTTTACAATATTGTATTAGTTTTGCCATATATCAAAATGAATCTGCCACAGGTATACACGTCTTCCCCATCCTGAACCCTCCTCCCTACCATCCCTCTGGGTCGTCCCAGTGCACCAGCCCCAAGCATCCAGTATCGTGCATCGAACCTGGACTGGTGACTCATTTCATATATGATATTATACATGTTTCAATGCCATTCTCCCAAATCATCCCACCCTGTCCCTCTCCCACAGAGTCCAAAAGACTATTCTATACATCAGTGACTCTTTTGCTGTCTCGTATACAGGGTTATTGTTACCATCTTTCTAAATTCCATATATATGTGTTAGTATACTGTATTGGTGTTTGTCCTTCTGGCTTACTTCACTCTGTATAATAGGCTCCAGTTTCATCCACCTCATTAGAACTGATTCAAATGCATTCTTTTTAATGGCTGAGTAATATTCCATTGTGTATATGTACCACAGCTTTCTTATCCATTCATCTGCTGATGGACATCTAGGTTGCTCCATGTCCTGGCTATTATAAACAGTGCTGTGATGAACATTGGGGTACACGTGTCTCTTTCAGTTCTGGTTTCCTCAGTGTGTATGCCCAGCACTGGGATTGCTGGGTCATAAGGCATTTTAAATAACTCTAAATAGCAGCACAAAATAAAACTAAACCTCAATTTCGTTCAAACGTGCATTTTTTCAAAAGCCAATGTTGTTTGTTTTGAAGATGAAGTTAAATTTTGGGAATGATGTTTTTTCTGGTGACTTGCATTTTATTTTTTATTTCTATTGATTTCAATTGCTTTTTTACGATAATGTTGAAAACACTAGCTCAGACAAGTGGCAAATTACATAAAAGCTGTTGGACATTGATACTTATGCATTAATGATTAACAGGATTCTACAGGACTTCATCAGGGGATTAGATTTGAAGCATTTCATTTGTTCACAATATTGTCTTTAGCAAATTTCAGGTCATCCATAATCTGAAACATAGTAAAGGAAGAGAAATCCATAAATCAGCTCTAAAGTAATTTATCAATAATTAACCTTCAGGAAAATTTGACCCTGCTTCTGTGAGCCAGATTTTACCTACAGGGAAATCAACAGGATTTGCCGCTAAGAAGCATTTCCTCCAGCACAAGAAAGCCCAATTATTTGTTGTCATCAGTACTTTATTATACAATGGCAAATTCATTTAGTAGTAACCTTAAGATAGCACTTCGAGGTGGCTAAATGGATAACATTGAATAATAAAATGAATTTTATTCATATGGCTTAAGCATTTTGCTAATTAATCCAAGTAATTAATAAACTCTTTGTTGTCAAACTATTCTTCAAGTTGAACATTTTTCTTCTTAAGGTGAAATTTATGCCTGAATTTTATTCAAATATCGCTAAGGTTTTTTTAAATATTAAGCCATACATTATCTGTATATTAGAACATTCTCTTGACGAAAGTTGGTGACTTTTGAGCCAGTGGACAAGAATTATTTGAAGATTGCTGGCAGTATCCTTTATTTCATCTGATGCCCATGGGTTACAATGGCAGAAGAACTTGTTCCAAGAGTAGCAAACCAGATTTGGTGCCAAGATGCCAGATGGCCCATATTTTCTTACAGTTACAACTTTGCTTGGGTAAGAAACATTTTATCATATCAAAGATCTCAATTGCCTTTGCAGTTTCCAAAACGAGTTTACAAAATTGGGGAATTTTTGATGTTATTAATATGGATACAAGGCTGTGCTGTGCTCAATTGCTCAGTCATGTCTGACTCTTTGACCCCATGAATTGTTGCCTGCCCAGCTCCTCTGTCCATGTGGATCCTCCCAGCAAGAATATTGGAATGGGTTGCTATGCCTCCCTCCAGGGGATCTTCCCGACCCAGGGATCGAACCCAGGTCTCCCACATTGCAGGCAGATTCTTTACCATCTGTGCCACCAGGGAAGTCCAAGAATACAGGAGAGGGTAACCTACCCCTTCTCCAGGGGAACTTCCCAGTCCAGGAATCGAATCAGGGTCTCCTACATTGCAGATGGATTCTTCACCAGCTGAACCACCAGGGAAGCCCTGTGGATACAATTAATCAAAAGTTGGTTGCAGTAAAAGTAGTAGTTTCTTTGTTGAATGATGAAAGAAAATGATGGCATTGCAATTCCACTATATCTTGTGTCAAAGTCTTAGACACAATGGATGTAACCATTAGAGGTTTGTTTCAATATTCTTTCTCTGCTCTAAGCCACTGTACCTTCAGGCACCCATGATGGCTGTTCTCTTGCTCTCTGTACATCCCCTGCTCCACCAAACCTAGCTTCATCTACAACCCACTCACATAACTGTCATTCTTGTCCCCACCCCAGCTAGAAATTATTCTGACCTTTAGGTCATCTCCACCGAGATAGCTTATGAAAGGGAAAGTGAGGTTTGTGCTCCTTTGCCAATTTCCCTACAGACTTCAATTCCGTCTATGACTGGTAACCTACCTCTTCCCCCAGGAGCAAAGCCTGCCTCCATATCCTGCCTGCCTTCTGCCACACACAGCGGAGTGTCACTCTAGGACCTTGCTTCAGACGTGTAAATTCGTCCATCCACTAAACCACTGATGTCTCTTTCCCTGCTGCTGCTGCTAAGTCGATTCAGTCGTGTCCGACTCTGTGTGACCCCATAGACGGCAGCCCACCAGGCTCCCCCGTCCCTGGGATTCTCCAGGCAAGAACACTGGAGTGGGTTGCCATTTCCTTCTCCAACTCCACACTTTTTCTTTGGTCTAGAAGCTGTGCAAGTACAGGGCTTGCAAGCCTGCACAATGCAGCCTAGCAATTGGCAGAGCAGCCTGGAGACTGAGGAGACTCCTGTGAGGGCTGAGATGTTGAGAAGTAAGGACAGGAAATGAAAAGTTGCAGGGGCTGTTTTCCTGCATTCCATGTAGGGCCTGGAAGTTGCAAGGGTGGTCCTGGGGTGGCTCTCCACTAGTCTGTGGGGCCCTGTGATGAATGGGAGCTGGCAAGAATACAGAACTTACAGACACCACTAAGACTGCTGAGGAGATATTGGCCACTTTTCCAGTGAGGAAAAAAGAAATGGCTGCAGTTGTGGGCTGGCCTTTGCTTTTTGTATTAAGAAAGGCAACAGAGGCTGAGTTAACAGCCTAGGTGAAGGTTAGCTTGAATGCTGATTCTGGTTCCTGTGGAAGTGAGACATGTGAATATACATGAATGGTATGTATCATCTATTACTGTTATTTGTTGAAACTAAAAAAAAAAAAATCCCTGGAAATGGCTATGATGGGAATCTTTTGACATTCTGAAACTAGTTTTGGTTTTTTTTTTTTTTGCACTTTCAGTTAGAAGAAGTTAGCTTTCTAGAAGAAATTAGTATTTCTCTTTTGTGCTGTTGAGATGTAAATGATCTACCTGGGATCTCGGGCACTTTTATCACTTGATCCCTGAGAGTGAAGAAGAGAAGAAAAAACAAGGCCTTTTAAAATGCTTTAAAATACTATATGTGTTTTGGGAATGTCTATGTATAACAGTCTGTCCAAATTTTGATAACTTGCAACTGTCAGGCGAGTGTATGCTCCTTGGTTTTTTGTCTCGTCACAACAAAGATTCAGAATGATGGACATTAAAACCCCCTCGGCGCGTCACAGCTCTCGCGTCTTAGACAGACCGTGTTATAACTCTTAGACAAATCAGTGTTACAGCTCAGTGTTACAGCTCTATTTTATTTAGAAGATAGCAGGAAAATCCACCTTCGAGGCATGAGGGCCTTGATCCATAGATCCAAAAACGCGAAGAGAAGAGCGCCCCAGCGCGCGGTGGAGAGAGAGAGAGCGCCCTTTGGCTCCTCTTTTTATATGTTTTTTCCTTCCCCCTGGGCCTGCCTTATGCAAATTGGGCTTAACCAGGAGTGCTGTTCTACCTGAAGTCCTCACTCTGGTCCTCGACCTTCCTTTGACCTTCCTCTGTTCTATTTTCACGGGCTTTTCCCTTCCTTGTCTTTTAGCCACCTCCATTTTGGACGCCTTTTCCCTATTCTAACTACCTAACACAACTAAAGAGAAGGCAATGGCACCCCACTCCAGTACTCTGGCCTGGAAAATCCTTTGGATGGAGGAGCCTGGAAGGCTGCAGTCCATGGGATCGCTGAGGGTTGGACACCACTGAGCGACCTCACCTTTACTTTTCACTTTCATGCATTGGAGAAGGAAATGGCAACCCACTCCAGTGGTCTTGCCTGGAGAATCCCAGGGACAGGGGAGCCTGGTGGGCTGCCATCTATGGGGTCGCACAGAGTTGGACACGACTGAAGTGACTTAGCAGCAGCAGCAACACAACTAAACTAAGTTAAGTGAAGAAGATTCATTGACTGTCTGGGTCATTTTGAAGAGGATAAAATATTGGAACATTAATGGCTGGATGGTTATGTTAATGATTTTTATGGCTTTTGTCTAGAACATTTCTAGTTTTGATCTGTGTTTTCTAGATACAGGGAAGCCCTTCCCTCAAGCTACTTATGACTTACAGCAATTTGGTAAACTACACCTATGAGTAGAATTGAAAACTTTTTCTTTTCTTTCTTCCTGGTCTCTCAGGAATTGAAGACTCTTGGGTTCTGAGCAGCCTTATCATGGGGACAGGAAAGACCATCTCCTGGCATGTGTGGCAATCTCAATATATTGGGGACCTCAAGAAGAGAGAAATCCTCCAAGGCAGAGCCTGATGGCATGTCTTTGGCATGGCTCTCCTGTCCTTGAGTGGCCTTTGAGGAATTCAGTCTCAGATTTCCTCTGAGGAATTCTACCACAGCCAGTTTGGAGGAGCCTATATAGTCAACTGACCAGACTTATTTTCCAAACAAGTTAGTCTTGAATTGACTATGTTTGGTGGAGATGAGGTTAATTTTAGACAGAAAAGTATATTTCAGCAGATATTAAATCATATTCTTGCTAATTGAGGTCTATATTTATGAAAGCTATTATGTTAGCCTCTCTTTTGCCCTAATGTTCAGGAGGAAAAGAAAATTATCTAGTGAACTTGTCACAGAGTAGAACTACTCATGATGTATAACTGCTTGCTCTAAGTATGCTGCTAAAAGCACAGGTATAGTGGGTATGTAACAATTTAGTATAAGGAATAAAATGAATAACCTCCAAAATGTTTCCCCATCAACATCAAAGCTTATTCACAATATCTGATCAGCTTTCCCCCAACATAGATAACTGGGCAAATATGAAGGAGGCCTAGCAGAGCAAGAAGGACACAACCCGGACCCAGGGCAGACAGGCAACTTTCACTGTGACTTCAAGGTTTATATACTTTAGTCTATGGAAAGGGGAAATGAAGGAAAAATCTTCACATGTGGAGGTATGGGGAAGTCATTCCAGCTTACACATGATCTAATTTAAACTTTATTGACCAGAGTGGTCTGGTTTGTGGCCTATCGAGCATGCATTGTACATCTTCTCTGGCCATTGTGGAGGGGTGTGCCCTCTCAATTGCTCAGTCATGTCCCACTCTTCAGTTTTATGGACTGTAGCCTGCCAGGCTCCTCTGTCTGTGGAATTTTCCAGGCAAGAATATTGGTGTGGGGTACCATTTCCTCCTCCAGGGGATCTTCCTGACCCAGGGATCAAACTAGCATCTCCTATGTCTCTAGCATTGGCAGGTAGATTCTTTACCACTGAGCCACCTGAGACGCCATTGTGGAGGGGAATGCATCTCAAAGTCAAACTGGAGTAACCTATGGTTCAGACAGCCGAGGTAAAATTAGGTGGCCATTGGAGACATGATTTTGAATATGTTTCTGTTATTACTGAAAACTTGAGTTTCTGGACTGTATGGCAAACCAGGACAAAAACTACAGGCAGTGTGATATTTCAAAATACAAGTACTGCTTTTATTTAGCTTAATGGTCATGATCTCCCTGTGTTGAACCTATTAGATGCCTTACATTTCACCCCTAGCCTGAGTGAAGAAAATCTGTTCAAGGACTGGGAAGCAACCGTGACCTCATTGCAAAATGAGTCTAATTGTGGGGTTCACAGCAAGATGCCATTGTCATCCTCTGTATTTCCATTGAAATTGATCCAACTAATGTGACTATGTGGGGATGGTGAACAATGGAGGAAAATGACTCTCACCATCTTCCTGTCCCACATGCCAGTATATTAGAAGGACCCCCTTCAATAAATGCCACTGTGCAACTGACTGCCCATGAGCACCCCAGAGCAATGCTGTGTGGAATGGAAAAGGCTGACTTCTGGACACACCAGTCCAACTAGTGGGCTTAACTGTGTTTTATTTGGAAAGACCTATGCCAAAGCCTTTGACTGTGTGGATCACAGTAAACTGTGGAAAATTCTGAAAGAGATGGGAATACCAGACCATCTGACCTGCCTCTTGAGAAACCTATATGCAGGTCAGGAAGCAACAGTTAGAACTGGACATGGAACAGACTGGTTCCAAATAGGAAAAGGAGTATGTCAAGGCTGTATATTGTCACCTTGCTTATTTAACTTCTATGCAGAGTACATCATGAGAAACGCTGGGCTGGAAGAAGCACAAGCTGGAATCCAGATTGCCAGGAGAAATATCAATAACCTCAGATATGCAGATGACACCACCCTTATGGCAGAAAGTGAAGAGAACTAAAAAGCCTCTTAATGAAAGTGAAAGAGGAGAGTGGAAAAGTTGGCTTAAAGCTCAACATTCAGAAAACGAAGATCATCTGCTCCCATCACTTCATGGGAAATAGATGGGGAAACAGTGGAAACAGTGTCAGACTTTATTTTTTGGAGGCTCCAAAATCACTGCAGATTGTGACCGCAGCCATGAAATTAAAAGACGCTTACTCCTTGGAAGGAAAGTTATGACCAAACTAGATAGCATATTGAAAAACAGAGACATTACTTTGCCAACAAAGGGCCATCTAGTCAAGGCTATGGTTTTTCCTGTGGTCATGTATGAATGTGAGAGTTGGACTGTGAAGAAAGCTGAGTGGCGAAGAATTGATGCTTTTGAACTGTGGTGTTGGAGAAGACTCTTGAGAGTCCCTTGGACTGCAAGGAGATCCAAACAGTCCATTCTAAAGGAGATCAGTCTGGGTGTTCATTGAAAGTACTGATGCTAAAGCTGAAACTCCAATACTTTGGCCACCTCATGCAAAGAGTTGACTCATTGGAAAAGACTCTGATGCTGGGAGCGATCGGGGGCAGGAGGAGAAGGGGACAACAGAGGATGAGATGGCTGGATGGCATCACTGACTCGATAGACATGATTTTGAGTAAACTCCAGGAGTTAGTGATGGACAGGGAGGCCTGGCATGCTACGATTCATGGAGTCCCAAAGAGTCGGACACAATGGAGCAACTGAACTGAACTGAACTGAACTGAAGGGATTCACTCCTAGTAGCACTCAACATAACCTGGGTTTCAGACTTACAGTGACAGCTGACTCCTTCCTATACTACCAGAATGTTTCTCCTAGAACCAGGGCCTTCCCTTCCCCATGGGTGGCTCTGGGTTTGTGAAAACCACAGTTTGTCAAGAAGCTGCTGCCACTGACTCCCTCTCCATTGACCTGCTGAGTGCTTGGCTCCCAAATTTGCCCACATCCTGGTGACTCACTGTTCTGGTCCTACTGGGTATCTTACTCTTGATATTTAGCTTCTGGTGTCTGTGTTGTATTTGCTGTATCTGATTGCCGTGCCCTTCTATGTACTTGATCCCAGGGATGTCTCAGAAGAGGGCCAGACCAAGATTGTAAGGGTCATGAAAGACACATAGGGGTGGAGTGTGTGATCAGGCCTCCCAAGATGGCTGTTCTCTTGCTCTCTATACATCCCCTGCTTGACCAGTCCCTGCTTCACCTACACCTACTCACATGACTGACCTTCCTACCTATTGCCCCTTGCCCCAACCAGTGTTTTTCCTTACCTTTAAATTAGAAAATCTCCACCTGATGACAGCTTAACAAAGAGGGAATTAGGGTTATGCTCTTCTGCTCTTTTCCCTGGTAACCCATGAACCAACCTGCAGTCAACTCCTCCTGTAACCAACTGGTAACCTTCCCCTCCCTCTTGGAGTAAGGACCTCAGCTAGTCATGTCCTGCTCACTTCTGCTGCATATGGTGGGTTGTGGCCCCAGGACTTTGCTTCAGACATGTAAGATCCTCCATCCCATCCATTAAACCACTGATGTCTGTTGCTGACTCTGAGCTCTTTCTTCAATCTTGAAGCTGGGTAAGTACAGGCCTTATAGGCCCATGGGGTGCAGCCCGACAGCCACAAGCTAAATGAATCCATATGTCCACTTAATGAATCCACTAAATGAATCCACCTTAGTCCACTGAAGTTCCACCTGTTAGAACTCCTACTTTGATAAACAATAAGCAGTGCAGCATAATTAAAGTCAAAGCTTTTCAGCTGGGGCAAACCCAGATTTTAATTTCCAGAAATTTCAGACTATCTGTCTCTTCAGAAATAATTTATAAGCATGGGAAAATGTCAAGTGTTCCTTCAACTTTTATTCCTGCAGGTTCCTGTTTTCTAGAGATTTGCTACATCTTCCATATCTTATTGTGGGTATCTTATGTATGTATCTTTCATGTCTTATATGTTTTTATTAGTCAAGTTTCTCTAAAGGAACAGACCCGAAAATATAATTATATATATTACACATGATAATATATAATACCTTATATTTATACTTGTGTATACTTACATAAAGAGATTTATTATAGTGAAGCAGCTTATGTGACTATGAAGGCTGACAAGTCTTATCTGTAATCTCAAAGCTGGATATTCAGGAATGTCAGAGTTTGCAGATCTGAAAAGTTGACAGCCAGTGGTATAGACTCCTGTCTGGGTGTGAAGGCCTGAGAAGCAGGAGTGCAAGGGAAGAAGAAGGTTGATGTCTAGGCTCATGTGGTCAGGCAGAAAGTGATTTCAAACTTCCTTCCTTCTTCTTCTTCCCTTCAGGCCTCAAGAAGCTTATATGATGCCAGACCACATTGGGGAGAGCAATCTACTTTACTCTGTCTACCAATTCAAAAACAAGTCTCTTTTGGAAACAGTGTCACAGCCAAACCTGAAAATAATATTTAACTAGATAGCTGGACATGCTGTGATCCAATCAAGTTCATATATAAAACTATCAGTGTTCCTTTACATTCAGCAGGCAAATTTAAAACAAAGTATATACAATTTATCCATACTTGGTTTTCTGTCAGTATCTACCTTAAATAAGACTCAAACAAACAAAATCATAATCATAATGGTAAAGTGTCCTTTTTAGATTTCTGTGCAAGTGTAATGGTGTGGGTGTTCATACCATGTAAGTACTGACTATTGTGCATTATGTCAGTTGCTCTGCACATATCTGGCAAGAAAGGAAATCATAATGACATAAGTTTACATAATTATTAGTTGCTCACAAAGAAAATTCTCTGACAGAGAGGAAAAGAAAAATCCATTTATGTTGACACAGTTGCAGATATATTGGTATCTAGGTCCCATTCTTTCAGAGAAACAGATATCATCAGCTTGAAATTAAAATAAGTCCCTAAAGATAATTTAATATAATCAATGGTATTTTCCGAATGTAGTAGTTGTTTCCCTTTGGTATTTGTAACTGTCTCCTCTGGACATTCTGCTGACATATTTAGCCTTAATTGGCTAAGTAAACATATTTGTGAAGTGTCTTGTTATCAAACTAATTATTATTATTGTCAGTGATGTGCCAAGCATTGTACTAATTGCTTTGTCAATCTCTCTCTCTCTCTCACTCTCTCTCTCTGTCTGTATGTATGTATATATATATATGTATATGTATATATTCAAACTTCAAACCTGAATTCCTTTCTATACTGGTCCCTTTACAAAAATAATCAGTGATTTTGTGGTTGAATTAGGAAAATCTTTGTTAAAGTAACCCAGATAATTCAATTCACTAGAAAATTCACTTTTTAAAATTTTAACTATTTAATTTTTTTTTACTAGACTAGAAAAACAACTTTAATTTTTAAAGTTTTAAGCAGGTTTCCAAAACCTACCAGTAAATTGAAATGTATCTGTTTAATCATAATTATCATTTATTATTTATCATATTTTAATTATTTGTGTATAGATGTTATATATTTTTAATATGTATTTCATTTCATTTTGTCTTCTCAATGATACTATAAGGTAGATATCTAGAATTACAGAGTCCTAAAGTTGGAGATGGTATTATATGTCTTCAGTCATCCTCTTCATGAAGGATCATGTCTTTTGATGTGTGTACAACTCATTCAAATCATAAAATCGTGTTATCCTTTTCTATACAAAATAATTTATATTTGTAGATACAAACTTTGTCTCTTTTTAGCATTTGCTTCACTAAGATGAGTGCATCCAGGTCCTTTGGGGTTCTTAATAGAACATTTATTCTAGAGTTTTCACCATCTCAGATGCTCTCATATGTACATATTTGAATTTATTGCTATCTTTTTAATCATGGAGCCCCAAATATTCTGTACATCACTTTCTCTGAAACTATTTGGTAGATTGAAATCAGAAAAAAAGTGAAACCATTACTTAAAATTTGTTTCACTCAGGGAATTTTTGTCTCAAACTAGTTAAACTGCATTTCCAGTCACTTAATTCTTCACTTAAAAAGTAAAATGCCTATTCTTAATTCTTTTCTGCAAAGCTCCATCTAAATATGCATCCTGTCATCTCCTCTGAACTCATCTTTCTTGATTATAACATTTTAGTATTCATCTTCTCCAGTAAAAAGAAAAACAAGCCAACCCTGAAAGAGCCTCTCTTTTCTCTCATTTTTTCCATCCTTGGAGGTGGAATACTGCTTCAGTGGCTCATTAAAATGCATATACTTCTCCTGGCTATTCAGGATTCCCTGATCATCCTGAGCCTGGTCATCACCTGCCAGTAAATTCTCTCTCTGTGTCCCTGGGAAACTCTCCATTATTTCCACAAGGTCAGGTTTTTCCAATTGTTCCCAATCATTCTTCCATTTTCTTGAAAAATAAGCTCTTCTCCTTGGCATTTCTTTGTGATCAAACCCATGTTTTGTTATCAGAGAAAACCAGGCAAAGCATCCTGTATTAATCGAAGGTGTCTATAAAGGCTTAATATTAAAACAGTTTACATTGTTCAGGCTGGGTGGAACAAGTGGGAAAGCCTACCCTTTCCACATGTTCCCTTCACATGTTATAGTTACACAGATGTATAAAATGGGCTACTGGCTTTTTGTGTCTATCATGAATTTTTTTTCATTGGTAGAACTCAATGTTTTCCAACCAGCAGATTGAGCCCTATAACTGGTCATTATAGTAACTTAATGGATCCTAAGCAATTTTTTAAATGAAATAGAGTAGAAACAAAAGAAAATATGTGAATGGAGCACACATAGTAAAGGTAAAATGTATGCTAAGTCACTCCAGTCGTGTCCGACTCCGTGTGACCCCACAGACGGCAGCCCACCAGGCTCCCCCGTCCCTTGGACTCTCCAGGCAAGAACACTGGGGTGGGTTGCCATTTCCTTCTCCAACGCATGAAAGCGAAGAGTGAAAGTGAAGTCACTCAGTCATGTCCGACTCCCAGCGACCCCATAGACTGCAGCCTACCAGGCTCCTGCGTCCATGGGATTTTCCAGACAAGAGTACTGGAGTGGGGTGCCATTGCCTTCTCCGAAGGTAAATGTATATGTATCTGTAAGTGTACACTGGGTTGTGATATCAAATGGATTTTTTATAGTTATCACAGGAAAAATGTTTCAAAGCCACAGATTAGCTGATTTCTTTGGAACACCCCTATTTAATTATGCATCTCTCTCTTGCTTTTAAGTTTTATAGTTCTTACAAGGACCTTGATTATCCTCTGTGTTTCAAAGTTAGACAGCTTGGGAAATAAAAGAGCAAGATGCTGAGATACCTTCTGTCGAATATTCTGAAGTGTATGTGATTCCAGAAATTCTAAATTCCACATTCCTCCTTTCCTGCCCTTTTCTGAGGTGAAGCAGTTTCTGGAGATTCTTATAAACCTGTTTCAAAATGTACTCCTATGAGATAAGTAGAAGACAACACGTTGCTCACTTTGGCACAGAATTGGCTTCATAAGAATAATACATGCATCTAAGTTTCCAATGAAAGACTTGCTGTCATTTCTTCACGCTCTCTGGTTTCTTCTGGAGACCACTGCTCTAAGCAGGAGGAGTCTATGAACACATGGGTTTACTTAAGAATGGGAATATTGAGTTCACTGGGGAACAAAACTACCTAATTACGGTCAAAGGCTGCTCTTCTGCACTTTGAATTCACCCTTCTCTTATATTTACCTTTACACAGAACCTGTGTGTAAATTGATCACAAACTGCTTTGTAATGTAATGACTTGATGAGAAAATGACATCCCCCCATATCAAGTGACTTGAGTAGCTCTTTTCCTACTTTATATGCCTATATAATTCTCATATCATCACATTTTAGCATGTAACACTTTAGCGTAACATTCAATGCTACAGTAGAATTTCTTCAAAAAGTGTCCTGTGGGGAACAAAGGACAAAACCATGGCCTTTTCTTACTAAAAGCCTAAGTGCTGGATTTTCAAATGAAAATGGGTAATGATTGTGCTGTCTACTCATGTTAGGATACATGATTAATTTTCCTCCATAGTGGGTACTTAGCATAAAGTGGACTCAAGGACTCTGGGGTCCTTGGTATTTATTAGTGATTTCTCTTGCAAAATCTGTGTCTCCTGAAGAGACACACTCCATTTAGAAATTTGGATTCAGCAAAGTTAAAATCTCTGCTTTTCAGAGTATCACACATCTTATTTTTAGTAAGAGAGGCTAATCTGTGTGATTATCTCCTTCCTCCCCTTCTCCCTCCCACCCTCTCTCATCCTCAGTACCAACCTTGGAATTACTCTCTATCACTTACCAGTGTGTTAAGATGCCTCTCACATTTGAAGAGCTGTTAGGAGCTGCAAAGAGGAAAGAAATAGGTGTAGACTGGGAGAGCGCAGTGTGAAGATTCTATAGAAAAGTTGTTGCTTACAGGAAACTCAGAAATAATGAGTTTGATAAACTCTAGCCCAGATCTGGCTTCCTCTAAACAAAAATAAGTCAATATTGGGAAAAATCTCATAAAACAAGCATTCTTACACTATGAGCTTCTGATGGCTTACAGGCTAAAATTAGTCTCCCTCTAAGTGACTGTTAAGTGTTTAGAGAGGTCTTTGGTTGGTGCTCACTTCTCTTCAGGAATAGGTCATTTACTATGACCTCTGAGTTCTGTCCCCCTGCTGCTGCTGCTGCGTGTTGATCCTTAGGAAGGAACTGATGTGCGGCATTTAGTAAGCATTTCACTACTCCCCACCATGAGCTCAGTGGAGGAGATCCCTGTTTCCACTTTTCAACTCCATCCAAATGTGAAGAAATCTTTCTTTCCATGAACTTACTGTTGTAAGCCCAGAGTCTCCTTTCTCATGAAAGGTAGAGAAAGGTGCCCTTCATTTACTGAAATGTAGAGATAAGTGACTGAAAGATAGTGATAAGGAGATACTGGAGTGGATTGCCATTCACTTCTCCAAGGAATCTACCCCTATTCAGGGATGGAAGGCAGTCTCCTGTATTGCAGGCCTGTTTATCATCTGAGCCACCAGGGAAGACAAAAAGAGATAAGGGGAGGGAAGTAAAATACAAAGACTAAGTTACAATTTCTCTTAGTACCTCAGCCTGAGCTATTTCTGGGTGGTGCTCTGGGCTGTCTCCACTTACCCAGAGGAAGCCCAACCCCCACTCCCTCCAAGAGTAACACACTAAGAATTTCCAAGCTCAAAAGTATACCTTACTGCTCACCCAGAGAGAAGAGGAAGTTTTTCTCACTATGGTCTGAGACTTGCTCCCTGGATTTTCATTTTTCTGCTGCAAGACTGACCTCAAGATATTTGCCAAGGAAACATTTCATTCCTTTTAAGAAAATCTCACTTCTGTCCATAATCATTCATGTAATTTTCTGACATTAGTAATTCTACTGAACTTATTATTTAATCAGGCTTAAATAAAATTGCCTATGGAACATCAAGAGTACAATTTATGTAGAACAAAATAAACTAATCCCAATTCCTTTTCAACGTCTTTGTATCAAGCTTACAAATATTTGGAGGATCTTGATTCACTGTGGTTCACTCAGCAGGAGTCCACTATTATGGAATTTATGGGCATTGAAGAGTGGTTGGTTGGATATTTGCTTGTTTGTTTGTTCTCCAAACCATGAGAAACAGATATGTGAATCCAAAAGTTAGAAATGCTCTGCAAGAGATATTAGTCTGATAGATAGCTTTATCTGAGCCCTTTTGAAATAAACTCATACTTTCATTATATAAAATTTTCACCTACTTGTTTAGGCAGATTTTCAACAACTGGTCTCTTGACAACATTTTTAAGTTTAGCTGAATTTTGCTTACTGAAAAATATCAAATTTTTAACATTTAATAATTTTAAGTGGAAATAATGGCCAGGCAATATTGCTAAAACAAATTACTCAGGATTCTCATTGTGATTTTTCTCAACCTAGGAAATCAATGAAATATCTCCTAGGATTTACAAGGAATTGTGGATTCTTATCAACTATGAACTTCATGTGTTGTGAAGAATCAAAGAAATAGCAGAGATTGATGGAACCCCCAGGAAATCCAACAAGTACATTTTAACCAATAAATTCATATGAACTTTTATGAAGTAGCTAGGATAATTGATTTAATATTGATTTTCATTTCCTTACTCTAAAAATAAAGTATAGAAAATGCTTGAGAATATCCAAAAGGAAAAAGAAAAAGAGCAAAAGAAACTGTCACTGACTGTATACATGCATTGTTTTTGCCAAGTCATGCTCAATCAGTCCTACTCCTTATGAGCCCATGGGCTGCAGCATGCCAGGCTTGCCTGTCCTTCACTATCTTCTGGAGTCTGCTCAAATTCATGTCCATTGAGTCGGAGATGACATCCAACCATCTCATCCTCTGTCACCTGCTTCTCCTTCTGCTCTCACTCTCCCAGCATCAGGGCCTTTTCCAATGAGCCGGCTCTTCGCGTTAGGTGGCCAGTGTATTGGAGATTCATCATCTGTCCTTCCAATGAATATTTAGGGTTAATTTCCTGTAGAGCTTCCCTTGTGGTTCAGCTGGTAAAAAATCCTCCTGCAATGCAGGGGACCTGGGTTCGATCCCTGGGTTGTGAAGATCCCCTGGAGAAGGGAAAGGCTAGCCACTCCAGTTTTCTGGCCTAGAGAATTCCATGGACTCCATGTATATATAGTCCATGGAGTTGCAAAGAGTTGGACACGACTGACTTTCACTTTCACTTTTCCTGTAGGATTGACTGGTTTGATTTCCTTGCAGTCCAAGGGACTCTCAAGTGTCTTCACCATCACCAAAGTTCAAAAGTATTAATTTTTTAGTGCTCAGCCTTCTTTTTGGTAGAACTTTCACATCTGTATGTGACTACAGAAAAAACCATAGCTTTGACTACATGGACCTTGTCGACAAAGTGATGTGAGGTCTCTACTTTTTAATATGCTGTCTAGGTTTGTCATAGCTTTTCTCCAAGGATCAAGTGTCTTTTAACTTCGTGGCTGCAGTCACCATCTGCAGTGATTTTGGAGCCTGATAAAATAAAATCTGTCACTACATAAACACACAATACATATTTTTGTGGGAGAGGGTTCTTGTCTTTTATATTGGCTATTATATGTAAGTTAGTACAAACTCTCAGCAAAAAAAATTGGCAGTTATTAAAATGTTAGCATATATCACACCTTTTCAACCAGCAGATGTATGTCTAAAATATATCCAAAAGAAATCATCATGGTTATGTGTAAAGATCTAGCAACAAGAAGAATTTAGCATTTGTAATTTCCATGAGAACAGAACTTATATCAGTTTTGTTTACCAGTGTATCTTCAGTGCCTTACATGGTACCTAACAAACACTCGGCTGACAGTCAACCTATATTTAATCTATGTATAAATGGACAAATAAATGAATGCCTTCAAATAAATGATTTATTCAGGACTGATAGCATTAAATGTTGAGAATATTAGTGAATGAAAGAGTCAAAGTCAAAGGAAATCATGGTTAAAATATAACAAACACTTTTTCAAACAAAAATGAGATACTGTAACATATATCTAGTAGAAGTTCTAAAAAGAGAGAACAGAGATAATAAGATAAAAAGCTAAAGCCAATATTTAAGGAGATAATAGTTATGATTATCCAAAATTGATGAAAAAACAAGAAAGGATTAATAAAAAATAATTCACACAAAGACATAACATAGTAAATCTTCAGAAAAACAAAATCCAATAGCAAAATCATGAAAGCGTCAGAAAGATAAAAACCCAGAGGGATGGTATGGGGAGGGAGGAGGGAGGATGGTTCAGGATGGGGAACACATGTATACCTGTGGCATATTCATTTTGGTATATGGCAAAACCAATACAATATTGCAAAGTTAAATAAAATAAAATTTAAAAAATATTTAAAAATAAATAAATAAAAGAGAAAGTGACCGAAAAAAAAAAAAAAAAAGGAAAGATGAAAAATGTACACTTCCTTTAGAGTACTAAAAATACAACAGGAGAAAAGACATATATACAAAAAGAGTATATGATTTTACAGAGAGTACATGTGAAAACCTAGACAACAAGTACTTAACATAACTGATTACAGAAAGAAAAGAAAATCTGAATAAACTTCTAACCTTTCAACACTGTGAATCCATAGCTACAAGTCTACCCTTGTTCTCAATACCCGATCTAGATATATTTACAGGAAAATTCTTCCAAACTTTAAAGGAAAGGATCATTAAATCTCAAATAAAATACCAGAGAGAATAGGAAAATGGGAACTATTCCCAAGTAATTTTGTGAGGCAAGAATAAAACTGATGCTAAAGCAGGGCAAGAATAGTATGAAGCAGAAAGTTATAGCCCAATAGTATCTGTGTCGACACAAAATTCCTTAAATTAAAATATTAGAAAGCCATATATTTATCTCAGTAGATGCAGAAAAAAATCATTTGATAAAATTCAAATCAGTTATCATAAGAATTTTCATTCACCTGATTTCTATATGTTGATTTTGTGTCCTGCAACTTTAGAATTCATTTATTTGCATATTCACTTATTAATTATTTACTAATTAATATAAGTAAGGTTTTAGTAGAATATGGTTTTCTGTTAAGATCAAGGACAGCTTTGTTGGTTAGAGTATTCTGGCTGAAAGTGTTTTTTCTTTAAGCACTTTGAATATATCATCACACTCTCTCCTAGCCTGCAAGGCTTCTGCTGAGAAATCAAATTATAGCTTTATTGGGATTCCCCTTTATATGCTCCCAGGTGACTCAGTGGTACAGAATCCACTTGCCTATATAAGAGACACAGGGGACATGATTCGATCCCTGGGTCAGAAAGATCCCCTGGAGGAGGAATTGGCAACCCACTCCAGTATTCTTACCTGAAAAATTCCATGGACAGAGGAGCCTGGCAGGCTACAGTCCTTGGGATCACAAAGAGTCATTCACAACTGAACACACATTTTATATGATACTTTTTTTTTCCTTGCTACTTTCACAATTCTCTTTGTCTTTAATTTTTGAGAGCTTGATTATGACTTGTCTCAGTGAAAATTTCTTTGGTTTATATCTGTTTGAGCATCTTTGAACATCATTTACCCGGATGGCCATCTCTCTCCCTAGATTTGTGTTGATGTTTGTGTATTTGACATTGTGGTCACCTCTTCCAGCCTTTTTGGACCAGCTTCAGTGGGGAAAGACATTCATCTGAAGGTGACTGTAAGAAGGCCAGCTGGACTGGATGTTATGCCTTTGGTTCATGGCAAGGTGTAGTGGTGTAATCTTCATGCAGCTGTATCAGCTGAGGTCAACATCAGTGCAAACTGCAGGGGGGTCTTCTGTGGCCAAGACCATGGAATGTGAGTGGCAGTGGTAGCCAGGGCTATTAGGCTCTGTAGAGGCTACCACTGCTAGGCTTTTCCTGTCTTTGTTTTTACCTGTGGGAGTAAATTCCAGTTGAGGAGGTTTCTTTTGGCACCTGGTCTGGCATGCTGGCACTTAGAGCAACAGCAGAGCTGGGGTTCTGGGATCAGGTGCATGCAAAATTACAGCAGCTCTTGGGTCCTGGGGAGCACATAGGTGTACTTACTGTGGCAGAGGTCCTGGTGTCTGAGGTGTGAATGTGTGCAGATCTCCCATGAAGCTGGGGTCTGGGTCTTCAGGGGTTACTGCAGTGACTTTGGCCAGGATAGTGGGAAGCAGCAGCAGCAAGGGCCCTAGGATGACAGATATAGCACCAGTTTATTTCTCAACTATTACTTTGTTTCAGAAATCCTCTAACATTTTAATAATTGTTTTCCAAAGTATTTTAAGGAAAACCACCATTCTTTTGATCTTGGTGCTGCTGCAATATGAATATTAAACACTTTCTTTCATTATGTAACCACAGTGCCAATGATCACACCTAACAAAATGATTGTATGTCTTCTAGTATCATCAAACAACCAATCTATATTCAAATTACTTGATAGTCATAAAATCTTGTGAGATCTTTTTTTGAATCAAGATCCAAAAGTTCCTATGTTGCATTTGAGTGTTGTATCTCTTAAGTGTATTTTTTAATTAAATTTATTGTTTTGAGGTAATTGTAGATTTGCATTCACATTCATAATGCAGAGAGATTGTGGGTGATCTTTACTCTCAGTGTTCTTTACCAAGTTTGCTTCAAAGGGGGACATTTTGTAGCTCTGTAGTAGAAGATCACAACCAGAATATTGAAATTGATGTAAACAAGATACAGAACATTTCCATCATCAAGATGATCACTCATGTTGCCTTTTTATGGCCACACCCACTTCCCTTCTCCTTCCCTCTCCAATACCTGGCAACCAGTCTCCTGCTCTCCATTTCTCTAATTTTGTTCATTTATTGAAAATCATATCAATGAACCACAGAATATGTAACATTTTGGAAATTTTCTTTTTTTTTTTTCATACTCAACATAATTCTCTGGAGATTATCCAGTTTGCTGAGTTTATTGTTAGTTCTTTTCATTTTATTGCCACATGGTCATCCAAGATATATATGTATCACAGGTTGTTTAACAGTTTACTAGTTGAAGGACATCTGGGTTGCTTCAGTCTTGTGACTTCCACAAATAAATCTGCTATAAACATTTATGTGCAGGTTTTTGTATGAAAAACGTTTTCATTTCTCTGGGATAAATGTGTCTGGAATGCTCAAAATTTCAACAGTTTGAAAGAAATGTGCCAATTCTTTGAAAACCACAAACTATTAAGATAAATAAAGATAAATTAGAAAAGTAAGTTTGTACTTTAAAAAACTCCCAAAAAAGAAATATCTGTGCCCAGATGGCTTCTCTGAAGAATTTTTCCAAACATGAAAAGAAGAATTAACCATTTCTCATACAACTTCTCTCAGAAAATAGAACAGGAGAGAAGACTCTCTACCTTATTGTGCAAAGCCAGCATTACATAGACGTAAAAACCAGATAAACACATTTAAAAAAATGTGAGAGGGGGCAAGCAAGTGAGCTACTACAGGCCAATAAAATAATAAATAAAAATCAAATCCAGTTAAGTATAAAATAAAATAAGCCTTGTCCCAAAGGGGTTTATCTTAGGTTGTAAGACTGATTCAATAATCAAAAATAAGTTATTATAGTCTACCACATCAGTAGTTGCATAGGAAAATCATTTCACAAAATTTAACACTCATTTGTGATTAAAAAAAAAAAAAACCTTAGTACACTAGTCAAGAAGGTAACTTCAACATGATAAAGAACATCTTAAAAACCTTACTATTAATGTGACTTAATGATGAAAGACCATGTTTTCCACATAAGATTTCTATACTCAGTAAATTCTATACCCAATGAAATTACCCTTCAAAAGAGAATAATAAATGAAAACGTTCTCAAACGAACAAAATAGAGTGAATCATAGCCACCATACATGTCTTGAAAGAAACAAAGGAGTTATTTGCCAAAAACGAAGTTGATAAAGGTCAGAAACTGTGATCTACATAAAGAAAAAATAAAGTATCTGAGAAGAAATGAATAAAAGTAAAATCTTTTTTATTTTTTAGTTTTAAAATTCATCTGAAAGGCAAGTGATTGTTTGAATCAATAGAGTAAAAATGGATGGAGTGTCTATACATATTGATGAGTGAAATAAATGATAGCACTGCAACAAGGAAGGGTAAGGAGGAATTGGGAATTTTGTGTTCTATTATCTGTACTTCATGTAAAACAGTATAGTATTATATGAAGATCAACTTGGATAAATTGAAAATATGTATCATAAACTGAAAGTTATATACTCAAAAATGTTTAAAAAGAAATATAGGTGACATACTAACAGAAGAGACAAAATGGAATAATACAAAATGCTTAATTAAAATTAGACAAGACAAAATGTAGTCCTATATTATACTGCTGCTGCTGCGGCTAAGTCGCTTCAGTCGTGTCCGACTCTGTGCGACCCCATAGACGGCAGCCCACCAGGCTCCCCCGTCCCTGGGATTCTCCAGGCAAGAACACTGGAGTGGGTTGCCATTTCCTTCTCCAATGCATGAAAGTGAAAGTAGAAAGTGAAGTCGCTCAGTCATGTCTGATTCTTAGCGACCCCATGGACTGCAGCCTGCCAGGCTCCTCTGCGCATGGGATTTTCTAGGCAAGAGTACTGGAGTGGGGTCCCATTGCCTTCTCCTGAAAGATTTAATAGTTATATTAAGACAAAACAGATTTCAGAACAAGGAAAAATGTTAAGGATAAAGAGGGATATTAAATAATCATAAATTTTTCAGTCTCCAAGATGACATAACAATTAATGTATATTCATCTAACAACAGAACATCAAACTACACAAGGCAAAGATTGATAGAACTGAAAATAGAAAAATCTACAATTATGTTTTGAGACTTCAATACTCATCCATCAGTAATTGACAAATCAAAGAGGCAGAAATACAGTAGTGCTGTCAATCAACTTGTTCTAGAAAGTTATGACCAACCTAGATAGCATATTCAAAAGCAGAGACATTACTTTGCCAACAAAGGTCCGTCTAGTCAAGGCTATGGTTTTTCCTGTGGTCATGTATGGATGTGAGAGTTGGACTGTGAAGAAAGCTGAGCGCTGAAAAATTGATGCTTTTGAACAGTGGTGTTGGAGAAGACTCTTGAGAGTCTCTTGGACTGCAAGGAGATCCAACCACTCCATTCTGAAGGAGATCAGCCCTGGGATTTCTTTGGAAGGAATGATGCTAAAGCTGAAACTCCAGTATTTTGGCCACCCCATGCAAAGAGTTGACTCATTGGAAAAGACTCTGATGCTGGGAGGATTGGGGGCAGGAGGAGAAGGGAAC
>NW_011494935.1:5212120-5222664 GCF_000754665.1 Bison bison bison | reverse complement strand
AGGGGAGGGATTGGGGGCAGGAGGAGAAGGGAACGACAGAGGATGAGATGGCTGGATGGCATCACTGACTCGATGGACGTGAGTCTAAGTGAACTCCGGGAGTTGGTGCTGGACAGGGAGGCCTGGCGTGCTGGGATTCATGGGGCTGCAAAGAGTCAGACACGACTGAGCGACTGAACTGAACTGAATGTGTATTTTAGAAGACTCCATCACACAACAGCAGAATACACTTTATTTTCAAGTTCAATGGAATGTTTAATAAACAGATCATGGCCTGGATTATAAAATGCACATTAACAGTTGTTAACAATTTTTTTTAATTGGAATCTTACAAAGTATACCCTTAGACCAGTGAAATTATACTAGAAATCATAATAGAAAGATTGCTGGAAAATTCCAAAATATTTAGAGATTGAGTGTACAGCTCTAACTTTAACATGGGACAATGAAGAAGTCTCAAGGGAAATGAAAAATGTTTAAAACTGAATGAAAATAAAATTTAAGTTATCAGAATTTGTCATATGCAACAAAAGTAGTGCTTAGAGGGAAATTTATAGCATGAACTGCTTATAATAGAAATATTTAGAAGAAATAATCTAAACTTCCAGTTTAGGAAACTAGGGAAAGGAAAGAAATGTAAGTCTAAATCAAGCAGAAGAAAAGAAATAATACTAATTAAAGCATAAATCAATGAAATTGAAAACAGGAATGCATTAGAAAAAAATCAATGAAATAGATGTTGGTTCTTATAAAAGTCTGATGAAATTGATAAACATCTAGCTGGGCTAACTAGGGGGGCAAAAAAAGTAAATGTGCATGCGTGTAAGTTGTTTCAGTCAGCTCTGACTCTTTGCAATCCTGAAGACAGTAGCCTGCCAGGCTCCTCTGTCCATGGGATTCTCCAGGCAAGAACCCTGGAGTGGGGGGATGTGGGGGAGGGCAAGGAGGGGTTCAATCCCTGGTCCAAGAAGATTTCATATGCTGTGAAACAGCTGGGCCTGTGTGCCACAAGCACTGAGCCCGTGCTCTAGAGCCCATGAGCCACAACTGCCGAAGCCCACATGCTGCTGCTACTGAGTCCAGAGCCTCTGCTCTGCAACAAGAGAAGTAACTGCAATGAGAAGCCCATGCACCACAAATAGAAAGTAGCTCCTGCTCCCGACAGCTAGAGAAAGCCCCCGTGAAGCAACGAAGATCCAGCACAGACAAAAAATATTCTTTTTAGGAATATCTATTTAAAAATGTGCAGTTGACATCATATCTAACCATGAGGGACTGGATGCTTTTCTACTAGGGAGAACAAGGCAAGAATGTAATTTCTCACCAATTCTATCCCATGTTATACTAGAGATTCTAGATAATACAATAAAACAAGAAAAAGACAGTTACACATGTTGGAAAGAAATAATAATGTTTTCATTTGCAGATAACTATATTGTATATGTATAAAATCCCAAACCACCCCTCCCGACTCTCAAAAAACTCCCAGAAATAATACACAAGAATAGAAAAATCTTAGGATAAAATGTCAATGTATAAACCAATTGCTTTCCAACACTCCATTGGTAAACTACTGAAGTGAATGTTTTAAAAAATATATTTGTGATAGCACCAAAAATAATACTTCAGCATAAAGTGATAAAATATGGCTTTATTCTCCTTGTAAATTTTTCCATCTCTCTATCCATTCCTTCCTTCATTCAAAAATATGTCTGAGTGTTTTTAGAGTATTATAAGCATTCAGTTCAGTATATAGAAATGAACCAAAATATATTATTCATAAGTTTACAGGAAGACAAACCTGAAAATATCACACAAATTTTAAAAGTCATATATGTTGATAAATTTAAGAGGGAGAACAAATGTAGAGACTGCACATTTCTGCATTCTTTTCTAACTACCCTTTGAGCTTCTCAGGCTCAATGACTGAACTTGCCTTATAAATGCAGGTTAGTGGGAAGAAAGCAGAACCGTCAATCTCCCAGGAGCTCTAGGATGTTCATTATACCTTACTGTACCCACCAGCATATGCCCCAAATTCATTCTTCTTGCTAAAACTTTATTTCTGTTCTATAGTCTAGAGTGATTCAGCCTCTAATCTTTTTCCATTTCCTCAAAGCCTAATTTATGTCCAATCTTTACAAGAAAATCTTCCTATGCTCTCCCAGTCTAGATAAATTGCTCTGGTTTCCTTACTCTCAAAATATATATTCTCCTAAATATCTCAGTATGTTGTTAAATGTTGCCTTCACTAGTTCTTAAATAAGTATCTTTTCGTAATTTATACCTTGAAAGCTAAAGTTGCTCAGTCATATCCAACTTTTTGTGACCCCATGGACTATACAGTCATGGAATTCTCCAGGCCAGAATATTGGAGTAGGTAGCGTTTCCCTTCTCCAACAAATCTTTACAACCCAGGGATCAAACCCAGCTCTCCTACACTTCAGGTGGAGTCTTTACCAGCTGAGTCACAAGGGAAGCCCAAGAATACTGGGTTGGGTAGCCTATCCCTTGTCAAGCGGATCTTCCCAACCCGGGAATCAAAGCAGGGTCTCCTGCATCACAGGAGGATTCTTTACCAACTGAGCTATCAGGAAAATCCCAATTTATACTTTGTTAACCAGAATTCTGGGCCTCCCTGGTGGCTCGGTGGTAAAGAATACTCCTGCAAACGCAGGAGACTCAGGTTCAATCCCTGGGTCAGGAAGATCCACTGAAGAAGGAAATGGCAGCCCACTCCAGTATTCTTGCCTGGGAAATCCCATGGACAGAGGAGCCTGGCAGGCCCATATAATCTCAAAGAGTCAAACATGATTTAGCGACTAAACAACAAACCAGAATTCTAAATGCTTCAGGATTGAGATTATGCCTGTAAATTCCCTGTATGTCTCCCAGTGCACCACACATAGTAAATGTTTAATAAAAATATTTGCATTAGCAACATTTTTCATAACTAAGGAAATGATAAAGTTAGATGGATACATAAAAGTATTATTTATGACATATTTCAAAATGTTTGTGTTGTATCTTTGTGTATTTTATGACATACTTAGATTGGACAGTTTAAATTGAGCTGTGAGATAGATTTACTTTACTCCAACCAGCTCACAAGATAAGGAATATTATATCACTAGTCATTCAGACAGGGATGTTCCCAATGAGGAATGACATCTTGCCCATATTCTTAAAGATCTTCATTTAATTGCTTTAATCTCTCACATGAATTACTGGATCAGCCTCTGCCCTGGAATCTGCCTGGTCTTGCTTCTCTTTAGTGCTCTCTTTAGTGCCATCAGAGGGGGTTCTTCTAATATATGTATGTGAAGAGTCACTGGTCTAGTTAAAATCCTTTAATGAAATCTTTTCACCATTAGGATAAAATTCACACTCTAGCATGAGACTCAAGACCATTGTGATCAGGTATCTCTTGGCCTACTTCTCTTCAGTCGTCTGCTGCCAGTCATCTAGAGTTTTATTGGCCATTCTGAGTTTTCTCTCACCCACTCTATCCTGATTGAATCCTAGTGCTCACTTTTCAAGCCATCACTTGGGAAGCTTCTCCTATAGTTACTGAGAGAATGACTGATGTTATCAAACCTTTAGTCACCAATGGTCATCTTGTGCTAAATCATGAACCTTCAGAAAAGAAACAATGTCTTTGAACTCTTTATTACCAGTTCTTAACGCTGAGCCTGACACTTAGAGGATTCTTAATTAGAATATGTTAACTAAATGAAAAAAAAATTATCTATACCTCAGGGAGATACTTTAAAGAGTTCAGATTATTTTGATGGCCAGAGGACAGACTTCTGCATCTTGTCAAAAAAAAAAAAAAGTAAAGAATTTTGGGTTGGATTGAGTTAATATATTCCAAACAGAGAAGATTTAAACTATTTAAAAGCATCTTAATTAGAAATGCCTGAAAATATCTAAAATCAATTTTTTAAAATAAACAGTCCTTGAGTAACCTCAGTGACCATGCCATCTGTTAAAAATTTAGTAATGTAACTTACAGTGAACTGGATTTTCCAAGTTTGGCCCATCACTCATCTGTTCTATGTGGTAAATGGCATGACATTTTTAGCATGTTCAAATTGCAAGTAATTTAGTAGTTGTGAAAGTTCCTTGGTGATTTGAGTCATATTCAGACAGTAATTATGATTTGTTTGAAAATGGACCATAATACGTGATTATTATATCATATATATTGAAATGCATTTATTGACTTTCTAAGTTTTGAGTACAGTAATTACTCTGAAATGAAGCAAAGCAAATTTTACTTGTTTCTATCAGTTTCAAAATGTGCAAGTTAATGAGATTTATACACTGACAATTTTCATTGTTTTATTGCTCTGATTGTGAAAAATGATACCATCCCAAATCAATATAGTCCCTTTGATATGATGGCCACCAGAGGAAAAGGTTAGGTTTTATTGTCTCATTTTTTTCCACTTAGGTAGTAATTTAAATTTTGAGGACAAATCAGAAAGGCAGGATTTTGCCTTCCTCAGAATATCTTCAGTAATTGCTCAGGAATAATGCCCTCCCCGTGCCCATTACCCATCAGCACTCTTGAAAGAAATGGGGAGATGACCCTAGGACATTCGTATTCCTAATACCTTGTTAAAAATATAATGGGTACATCTTTAATTCATTCATTTGTTCTTTGATGCAGATATATTTAATAATCAATTATTATACAGTAGGTACCATTATAAGCATGGGAGAATTATCAATAAAATTAGAGGGATGCTCTCTGCCCTCACAGAGCTTTTGATGTGGTCAGGGGGGAAAAAAAGCAAATAAACAGACAAGGTAACACACTGATTTGTTATGTGGATCACAACAAACTGTGGAAAATTCTGAAAGAGATGGGAATACCAGACCACCTGACCTGCCTCCTGAAAAATCTGTATGCAGGTCAGGAAGCAACAGTTAGAACCAGACATGGGACAACAGACTGATTCCAAATCGGGAAAGGAGTATGTCAAGCCTGTATATTGTCACCCTGCTTATTTAACTTATATACAGAGTACATCATGCAAAATCCCAGGCTGTATGAAGCTCAAGCTGAAATCCAGATTGCCGGGAGAAGTATTAATAACCTCATATAAGCAGATGACACCACCCTTACAGCAGAAAAAGAAGAAGAACTAAAGAACCTTTGAAAGTGAAAGAGGAGAGTGAAAAAGTTGGCTTAAAACTCAACATTCAGAAAACTAAGATCATGGCATCTGGTCCCATCACTTCATGGCAAATAGATGGGGAAACAATGGAAACAGTGGCAGACTTTATTTTGGGGGGTTCAAAATCACTGCAGATGGTGACTGCAGCCATGAAATTAAAAGATGCTTGCTCATTAGAAGAAAAGTTATGATCAACCTAGACAGCATATTAAAAAGCAGAGACATTACTTTGCCAGCAAAGATCTGCCTAGTCAAAGCTATGGTTTTTCCAGTAGTCATGTATGGATGTGAGAGTTGGACTATAAAGAAAGATGAGCACTAAAGAATTGATGCTTTTGAACTGTGGTGTTAGAGAAGACTCTTGAGAGTCCCTTGGACAGCAAGGAGATCCAACCAGTCCATCTTAAAGGAAATCAGTCCTGAATATACATTGGAAGGACTGATGCTGAAGCAGAAACTCCAATACTTTGGCAACCTGATGCAAATAACTTGACTCATTGGAAAAGACCCTGATGCTGGGAAAGACTGAAGGTGGGAGGAGAAGGGGACAACAGAGGATGAGATGGTTGAATGACATCACCGACTTGATGGACATGAGTTTGAGTACGCTCCGAGACTTGGTGATGGACAGGGAGGTCTGGCATGCTGCTGACCATGGGATCTCAAAGAGCTGGACACGACCGAGTGACTGAACTGAACTGAACACACTGAAATGTGCTATCACCCAATGAATAAAGAACACTAAGTAAATGTATCGGATCAGATACATTCCAACGAGTCAACTCTTCGCATGAGGTGGCCAAAGTACTGGAGTTTCAGCTTGAGCATCATTCCTTCCAAAGAAATCCCAGGGCTGATCTCCTTCACAATGGACTGGTTGGATCTCCTTGCAGTCCAAGGGACTCTCAAGAGTCTTCTCCAACACCACAGTTCAAAAGCATCAGTTCTTCGGCGCTCATCCTTCTTCACAGTCCAACTCTCACATCCATACATGACCACAGGAAAAACCATAGCCTTGACTAGACAGACCTTTGTTGGCAAAGTAATGTCTCTGCTTTTGAATATGCTATCTAGGTTGGTCATAACTTTCCTTCCAAGGAGTAAGCATCTTTTAATTTCATGGCTGCAGTCACCATCTGTAGTGATTTTGGAGCCCAGAAAAATAAAGTCTGACACTGTTTCCACTGTTTCCCCATCTATTTCCCATGAAGTGATGGGACCAGATGTCATGATCTTCGTTTTCTGAATGTTGGGCTTTAAGCCAACTTTTTCACTCTCCACTCTCACTTTCATCAAGAGGCTTTTTAGTTCCTCTTCACTTTCTGCCATAAGGGTGGTGTCATCTGCGTATCTGAGGTTATTGATATTTCTCCGGGCAATCTTGATTCCAGCTTGTGTTTCTTCCAGTCCAGTGTTTCTCATGATGTACTCTGCATATAATTTAAATAAACAGGGTGACAATATACAGCCTTGATGAACTCCTTTTCCTATTTGGAACCAGTCTGTTGTTCCATGTCCAGTTCTATAGGAAAGATGATAGACCCAGTTGGGGGGAGAGAAAAATCTTTCTGACTAAAATAACAGCTGAGATGAGAGCTAAAGGACATAGGAGGTACCTCCTCAGTCAAGCGATGCAATCAAAGAAGGATATTTAGAGACTTGTGTATAAGATCAACTCTGAATCCTGACAGAAAAAGTGATATGGTCCACTTTTCCATGTGTACATGTGGTCCACAAAGTACCAGAACACTCAGAATTGTCCCTAAACTTCGCTACTTTCCACCTTCATGGAAATTGCTGTGCTCCTTGCTGTGAGTTAGCCGCAGGTCTCAGCCTTGTACGTTCGCTCTCCTTTGAGAAAAATGGCCACGTTCTGTAAGCTTTTCTCTATTTAATCATGTGTTGAATCTCAAGAGCTCCTTTTAGGACACTTTTTCTTTAAATGAGTCCCTTAGCAACTCTGGATGTTAAAATCACACATCCTCACCTGAATATACCTCAGAAGGACTGGTGCTATGCACGAGTCTTCATTAGGAAAATGACACAGTCTTGATTGTTATTTAATTTAGAGAAAACGATACCTCATGTCTGGGCATGCTAGTTTGTGGATTTAAAAATAAAAGTGACATCCAAGAGTCAGATGTGCTTAGCTAGCTCAGGCTATGAAATTCTGAATAAGGAAAAGGATTCAGTGATTAGGACAACTTGAAACTATTTTTATTCAGTCTTTAAATTTGCATTTTTAAGAGATTCTTATATTATTTGCAAATTCACCATGAGGGTTGTTTAGTATATAAATGAGGCTTTTTCAAGACATATATATATTTTCTACACTGAATTAGAAGTACATATAATTGATGTATAATTAGAAGTCTAGATGATCTCAGGCAGCACATTCTTTTCTTTCAAAGGACTTCCAATTTGCCATCTCTGAAATACAGAAGCTTATTTTGATAACATAAGGAAAACACTAGATAATATAATTTATACATTCTGTACCCATGGCTGCTGCTGCTGCTGCTGCTAAGTCGCTTCAGTCGTGTCCGACTCTGTGCGACCCCATAGACGGCAGCCCACCAGGCTTCCCCATCCTTGGGATTCTCCAGGCAACACTGGAGTGGGTTGCCATTTCCTTCTCCAATGCATGAAAGTGAAAAGTGAAAGGGAAGTTGCTCAGTCATGTCTGACTAGGTACCACTATTTAAGGTTAGCTTCAGAATTATTCTTAGCATAGTGTTCTAGGTAACTGTGAATCAGGTAGAGCTAGAAGATAAATGTATTTAGATTATTAGATTAGAACAGAAGATAAAATATATTTACAATCCCTTAGCTCTCTTTGGCCTCTTATGCCACTAAAAGCCCTCCAAGAGGATAATTCAATAGTGGAATTACACTGCTGTACTGGTTTTAGTGTTTACTGTTAGTTTTATGTATAGTGAGGGTTATCTATGCAAAGTCTTTCTTCTAGGAAAGCAGATACTGGTCTGACCATTTAGGGTTGTTATGACAAATACCAAAATGTTTCTGTATGGGAAGGACCCTTATTTCTGATTTCAGAAGCCATGTCCCCCTGGCAAATCCTGTGCATGGAAGGCAACTTTGACTCATATGATCAAAGAGATTATTGGTGGCCTTTGATCTGAGGCCAATCTTTATAACAGAAAAGAAATGTCTCAATCTTAGATTGGAGCATGTGACTTTTTGGCTAAAAAGCTTCTTTGGGCCACCATTGTTCTTAGGATAAGATCCAAACTCTGCAACATTGCACATGACATTATTTGTGACCTGGGCCTTGCTAAACTCTCTCTTTTCCCTTGGAGGTTTTATTCCCAACCTGTACTGAAGGCTGAGCAGACTGTTTTCAATTATCAAGTGGACCAGGCGTTGCAGAGCCTGTAGACCTTTCTACATGATGCTTCCTCTTTATCTGGCAAACTTCTAACTTTCAGAAGTTCTTCTTTCAAATATCATACATTGATTACCCTTTCTTTGAAAAGCTTCACTCTCATATTTTAAACTGGGCAACCCTTGTTTAGTCTAAATGATTTCAGTAATAACAATGACAAACATTGTTAAAGAGTAGCAGATTCTGTGGGTGCTTGGCTTTCATGTCAGCATCAAAAGGCTTCTTACTGTAAATGTGAATAATCCTTGACCTGAAGAATTTGGGGGAGAGGACACAGGTACAATGGATCTATGCTTAGGACAGGACAGAATTATAAGAGAACGAGTGTCCCGGAAGCCTATCTTGTATCAACGGCAGCCTATGAATTGGATACCTGTCCTTAGCTTCCTCACCGCATGAAGTGGGGGTGGAGCACAACTCTGAGATGTGATCTTGTGATGTGGACCATCTTCCTGAGCTCCCTGGCAGGATTAAATTTACAGTGGTAACCAGCTTAATAATGTAAGTACTCTGGTATCTCTTACTAGATAAACTATTTACACTCAAATTCTTGCATTAGTATCTGCCTCTGGAGAACCTAAAAAAAGAGAGATCAATGAAACAATTTCTAGCTCTATCATTTAATGAACACTGACTTTGCAACAGGTACTGTATTAAGCATTCTTCCTGCACTGTCTTACTTGACCCTAAGAACAGCACTGAAAGACCATTCTCGAGCAACAAATAGGAACTGTTATTATCGCTTGATAGCTTTGATCTGACTTCTTGTATTTTATGACATATATATTTGAAATTAGGTAGAAAACTTTATATTTCCAGTATGGAGCAAAGGAACTCACAAAACCATAATTATGTAAACAAAATAATGGTTGCTACTAAATCAAGATTCACAGCAGGATTTCCTTTTAATAAATTAAATATAAAATTTATTGTAAAGAACAATACTTTAAAAAAGTTGTGCAAGTTTCCTTTAAATCTATACCTCTTAATATGTATTCATTTACAAAAGGACACTTTTATTTACAGTTCAGTTCACTTTAGTCGCTCACTCCTGTCCAACTCTTTGAGACACCATGAACCGAAGCACGACAGGCCTCCCTGTCCATCACCAACTCCTAGAGTCCACCCAAACCCATATCTGTTGAGTCAGTGATGCCATCCAAGCATCTCATCCTCTGCCGTCCCCTTTTCCTCCTGCCCTCAAGCTTTCCCAGCATCAGGGTCTTTTCAAATGAGTCACTCTTCGCATGAGGTGGCCAAAGTATTGGAGTTTCAGCTTCAACATCAGTCCTTCCAATGAACACTCAGGACTGATCTCCTTTAGGATGGACTAGTTGGATCTCCTTGCAGTCCAAGGGACTCTCAAAAGTCTTCTCCAACACCACAGTTCAAAAGCATCAATTCTTCAGCACTCATCTTCCTTTATAGTCCAACTCTCACATCCATACATGACCACTGGAAAAACTGTAGCCTTGACTAGATGGACCTTTGTTGACAAAGTAATGTCTCTGTTTTTTAATATGCTATCTAAGTTGGTCATAACTTTTCCTCCAAGGAGTAATTTTATTTTTTAAATAAATAAAATTTAATTTAATTTTTAATTAAATTTTCATTAATTTTTAATTTCATGGCTTCAGTCACCATCTGCAATGATTTTGGAGCCCAAGAAAATAAACTGAGTCACTGTTTCCACTGTTACCGCATCTATTTGCCATGAAGTGATAGGACCAGATGCCATGATCTTCGTTTTCTGAATGTTGAGCTTTAAGCCAAATTTTCACTCTCCACTTTCACTTTCATCAAGAGGCTCTTTAGTTCTTCTTCACTTTCTGCCATAAGGCTGGTGTCATCTGCATATCTGAGGTTACTGATATTTCTCCCAGCAATCTTGATTCCAGCTTGTGCTTCCTCCAGCCCAGCGTTTCTCATGATGTACTCTGCATATAAGCTGT
>NW_011494935.1:5208305-5212020 GCF_000754665.1 Bison bison bison | reverse complement strand
TTTCATCTGATGTACTCTGCATATAAGTTAAATAAGCAGGGTGACAATATACAGCCTTGATGTACTCCTTTTCCTATTTGGAACCAGTCTGTTGTTCAATGTCCAGTTCTAACTGTTGCTTCCTGACCTGCATATAGGTTTCTCAAGAGGCAGGTCAGGTGGTCTGGTATTCTCATCTCTTTCAGAATTTTCCACAGTTTATTGTGATCCACACAGTCAAAGGCTTTGGCATAGTCAATAAAGCAGAAATAGATGTTTTTCTGGAACTCTCTTGCTTTTTCCATGATCCAGCAGATTTTGGCAATTTGATCTCTGGTTCCTCTGCCTTTTCTAAAAGCAGCTTGAACATCTGGAAGTTCACGGTTCATGGACTGTTGAAGCCTGGCTGGAGAATTTTGAGCATTACTTTACTAGCATGTGAGATGAGCACAATTGTGCAGTAGTTTGAGCATTCTTTGGTATTGCCTTTCTTTGGGATTGGAATGAAAACTGACCTTTTCCAGTCTGGTGGCCACTACTGAGTTTTCTAAATTTGCTGACATATTGAGTGCAGCACTTTCACAGCATCATCTTTCAGGATTTGAAATAGCTCAACTGGAATTCCATCACCTCCACTAGCTTTGTTCATAGTGATGCTTTCTAAGGCCCATTTGACTTCACATTCCAGGATGTCTGGCTCTAGGTGAGTGATCACACCATCGTGATTATCTGGGTCATGAAGCTCTTCTTTGTACAGTTCTTCTGTGTACCCTTGCCACCTCTTCTTAATATCTTCTGCTTGTTAGGTCCATACCATTTCCGTCCTTTATTAAGCCTATCTTTGCATGAAATGTTCCCTTGGTATCTCTAATTTTCTTGAAGAGATCTCTAGTCTTTCCCACTTTATTGTTTTCCTCTGTGTCTTTGCAGTGATAACTGAGGAAGGCTTTCTTATCTCTCATTGCTATTCTTTGGAATTCTGCATTCCAATGGGTGTATCTTTCCTTTTCTCCTTTGCTTTTCACTTCTCTTCTTTTCACAGCTATTTAAAGGCCTCCTCAGACAGCCATTTTGCTTTTTTGCATTTCTTTTCCATGGGGATGGTCTTGATCCCTGTCTCCTGTCCAATGTCACGAATCTCATTCCATAGTTCATCAGGCACTCTGTCTATCAGATCTAGGCCCTTAAATCTATTTCTCACTTCCACTGTTTAATCATAAGGGATTTGATTGAGGTCATACCTGAATGGTCTAGTGGTTTCCCCTACTTTCTTCAATTTAAGTCTGAATTTGGCAATAAGGTGTTCATGATCTGAGCCACAGTCAGCTCCCGGTCTTGTTTTTGCTGACTGTATAGAGCGTCTCCATCTTTGGCTGCAAAAAATATAATCAATCTGATTTCAGTATTGACCATCTGGTGATGTCCATGTGTAGAGTCTTCTCTTGTGTTGTTGGAAGAGGGTGTTTGCTATGACCAGTGCATTCTCTTGGAAGAACTCTATTACCCTTTGCCCTGCTTCATTCAGAGAAGGCAATGGCAACCCACTCCAGTACTCTTGCCTGGAAAGTCCTGTGGATGGATGAGCCTGGTAGGCTGCAGTCCATGGGACATGGGAAGAGTCAGACACGACTGAGTAACTTCACTTTCACTTTTCACTTTCATGCATTGGAGAAGGAAATGGCAACCCATTCCAGTGTTTTTGCCTAGAGAATCCCAGAGATGGTGGAGCCTGGTGGGCTGCTGTCTCTGGGGTTGCACTGAGTCGGACATGACTGAAGTGACTTAGCAGCAGCAGCAGCTGCCTCATTCTGTACTCCAAGGCCAAATTTGCCTGTTATTCCACATGTTTCTTGACTTCCTACTTTTGCATTCCATCCCCTATAGTTCTAGAAGGTCTTGTAGGTCTTCATAGAACCGTTCAACTTCAGCTTCTTCAGTGTACTGGTCAGGGCATACACTTGGATTACCGTAATATTGAAAGGTTTGCCTTGGAAATTAACAGAGGTCATTCTGTCGTTTTTGAGATTGCATCCAAGTACTGCATTTCCGGCTCTTTTGTTGACTATGATGGCTCCTCCATTTCTTCTAAGGGATTCCTGCCCTCAGTAGAAATAATGATCATTGAGTTAAATTCACCCATTCTAGTTCATCTTAGTTCACTGATTCCTAGAATGTCGATCTTCACTCTTGTCATCTCCTGTTTGACCACTTCCAGTTTGCCTTGATTCATGGACCTGACATTCCAGGTTCCTATGCAATATTGCTCTTTACAGCATCGAACCTTGCTTCTATCACCAGTCCCATCCACCAGTGGGTGTTGTTTTTGCTTTGGCGCCATCCCTTCATTCTTCTGGAGTTATTTCTTCACTGATCTCCAGTAGCATATTGGGCACTTACTGACCTTGGGAGTTCATCTTTCAGTGTCCTATCTTTTTGCCTTTTCACACTGTTCATGGGGTTTTCGAGGCAAGAATACTGAAGTGGTTTGCCATTCCCTTCTCCAGTGGACAACATTCTGTCAGACCTCTCCACCATGACCTGTCCATCTTGGGTGGCCCCACACAGCATGGCTTAGTTCCATTGAGTTAGACAAGGCTGTGGTCCATGTGATCAGATTGGCTAATTGTCTGTGATTGTGGCTTCAGTCTGTCTGCCCTCTGATGCCCTCTCTCAGCACCTACCACCCTACTTGGGTTTCTCTTACCTTGGATGTGGGTATCTCTTTGCTCCAGCAAAGCATAGCCACTGCTCCTTACCTTGGATGTGGGGTAGCTTTTATTTACAAGCTGCAACATAAAAATTCTGTTGCAGATTTTTGTGGAATATATGAGAAACTAATACAGAGTTCAGATTATACATGATGAAAGATACTTACTGTCTTTCTGAAAGACTGAGAAACTTAAAGGCAGAAGTTGTGTCAGTGGATGTCATCTAAAAGGGTATGTGTTTTGAAAGAGTTCCCTGATACCCTTAGAAATTCCTTGAAAGCCAAGAATCTTTCATGTTTCATTTCTGTATCAGAATAGAAATGTCAGAATAATTAGTCTGATATAGAAAAATGCATTGTTTAAATTATAAATTTGGCAAGAGGACATGTTTAATGATTGAACAATTTTACAGGAAATTTTAATACATTTTTCAAAGATGGTAAGATCTTTGAATAGTTTCACTAAGCCAAAATATCTAGGAATGCTCAACTCTCTTCTTCTATAACTAAAACCCAGTATCATAAAGGACATGAAAAAACATCTAAAAGGCATGAAAAAAGAAGAATGGGAAAGAGTGGAAAAATTGAGAACTGAAAGACAAGACAAGAATACAAAGAAACCTGCATCCAAATAGGCTCATTTAGTCCATTTATAACAATAAAGGACTAAATTATTTAAAAATGAATCAAAAATTTATTCTAATATATAAATAATTTAAATAAATTGTAATAAACTAATTTAATAAAGTTAAATAATTAATAAAATAATAGTTAATTCTAATATAATTATAATAATTTATCAGTTCAATTCAGTTCAGTCACTCAGTCATGTCTGACTCTTTGTGACCCCATGAACTGCAGCACGCCAGGCCTCCCTGTCCATCACCAACTTCTGGAGTTCACCCAAACTCATGTCCATTGAGTTGGTGATCCATCCAGCCATCTCATACTCTGTCATCCCCTTCTCCTCCTGCCCCCAATCCTTCCCAGCATCAGAGTCTTTTCCAATGAGTCAACTCTTTGCATGAG
>NW_011494935.1:5206507-5208205 GCF_000754665.1 Bison bison bison | reverse complement strand
ATCAGAGTTTTTTCCAATGAGTCAACTCTTTGCATGAGGTGGCCAAAGTATTGGAGTTTCAGCTTCAGCATCATTCCTTCCAAAGAACACCCAGGACTGATCTCCTTTAGGATGGAATGGTTGGATCTCCTTGCAGTCCAAGGGACTCTCAAGAGTCTTCTCCAACACCACAGTTCAAAAGCATCAATTCTTCGGTGCTCAGCCTTCTTCACAGTCCAACTTTCACATCCATACATGACCTCTGGAACCATAGCCTTGACTAGATGGCCCTTTGTTGGCAAAGTAATGTCTCTGCTTTGAATATGCAGACTAGGTTGATCATAACTTTCCTTCCAAGTAGTAAGCGTCTTTTAATTTCATGGCTGAAATCACCATCTGTGGTGATTTTGGAGCCCAGAAAAATAGTCTGACACTGTTTCCACTGTTTCCCCATCTATTTCCCATGAAGTGATGAGACCAGATGCCATGATCTTCGTTTTCTGAATGTTGAGCTTTAAGCCAACTTTTTCACTCCTCCTTCACCTTCATCAAGAGGCTTTTGAGTTCCTCTTCACTTTCTGCCATAAGGGTGGTGTCATCTGCATATCTGAGGTTATTGATATTTCTCCCCGCAATCTTGATTCCACTTGTGCTTCTTCCAGCCCAGCGTTTCTCATGATGTACTCTGCTGCTGCTGCTGCTGTCGCTTCAGTCTGCATATAAGTTAAATAATAATTTATGACAAACTATAATAATTTATAACAAACTATGAATAATAAACTATATTCCCTTTCACCTGACCTTCCCTTGACCTCACATATAGTGTTATTATATTTTTTTACAAGCCTGTATGTTACAAGCCTACATGTTAAGTCAGAAGGAATGTAGTGAAAGGAAATACAGGGGGAAAATAACCTCTTTCTAAATTTAAGAAATAAACATACTAGTTACTACTGTAGTTTTAAAAACATAATACCACTTTAAAATGTGAAAATTTCAGGAAAATAAAGTGTTCTGTCATGATATTTCTCCAACAATCACGAGATTTACCTCATAATTTTCTAAGTTTCTCATATTGTATATCAGTATATAAACCTACTTTCACAATATATATGTGTATAAGCTTTATATATATTCAGTATATTGAATAGCATGTATGAAATAGATACTATTTAGTTTTCATATAACATAAATTGAGTGGTTAAATCATTAAGACTTGAGGACTATACCCAGTCTTTCTCACATCCTCACATTGTGCTCCAGCAATTCTCCTCTCTCTCATTATCTTTCACCCTCTAGTAGATCATCTCCATCAGCATATTAAAAGTTGTTATTATTCTCTTCTTTTTAAAAAACAGAATTAAACTAAAATAATGGGCTTCCCTAGTGGCTCAAATGGTAAACAGTCTGCTTGCAGTGCAGGAGACCCAGGTTTGATCACAGGCTGGGAAGATCCCTTGGAGAAGGGCATGGCAACCCATTCCAGGATTCACACCTAGAGAATTCCTTGGACAGAGGAGCCTGGCGGGCTACAGTCCATGGGGTGGCAGAGCCGGACACGACTGAGCTACTAACACTTTCACACTTTCAAACTCAAAAATAAGAAAAGACAGAACCTGATAAAATTTGAGCAAAAGATCTGAACAATACCTCACCAAAGAAAATATACAAATTCTTAATTTAAGTAGGGAATTTTCTTTCTTTTCTCAGATATATATA
>NW_011494935.1:5199641-5206407 GCF_000754665.1 Bison bison bison | reverse complement strand
TATATATATATATATAATTTTTCTGTTTTTCAGTTAATTTCTGGCTTGATTACACTTTGAACAGTGAGTAATTTCTATTAAATGGCTACTTTTAGCATCTACAGAATTTTATTTTGAGGCCTAATATGTGGTCAAATTTTGTAAATGGTACATAGTTCCTTAAAAGTAAAGTGTATCTCTATTCTTATATCCATTTGTTATGTTCACTTTGTTTTCTTGCTTCATTTTTTGTCAATTTAAAATATCACAGACTGAAAGAAATGTTAGTTTTGCTAGTTTTATTTCTCTAAAAGTTTATTTGTTTTCTATTGATTTTATGCTCTGCATTTTGTTCATGTAACCTTTTGTTCCATAAAGATTGAATACATAGAGATTTTAAATACTTTAAAATTGTATTCTTGAAAGTCATTAGTTATCTTGATTCCTTGAATGTAGTGTAAGAAAATCCTTATTTTATACCTAACTTCAGTATTGATATATACATGTAGATATGCCCCTATAATTTTTCAGAAAAAAATATCATGCTTTCTCTTATTCTTTCTTTATAAATATATATATAAATGCATGTATATATATGTACATATGCATTTTTGAGGAATTGAGAAGGAATTACCTTTGTCTGAAGGTAAAAAATTGATTTTTTTCTACAAAGATGTTATTTATACAATAATCATATGTATTGATTTCAGAGCATGAAGTACTATTGATTTTTTATAGTAGTAGGAATAATTTTACCTTGAGGCAACCACATTCTTTTAATCAAGTTGTTTTTATGAACACGAAGAAAAAATTATAAGATAGCCATCAAAATTTAGAAGTTCAATCTGAAGTCTATGGAAGAAGATGGATTAACCTGTAAGGGACTAATATTTACACTCTCCTTACAGAACTTCACTTACATGGCAAATTACAATAATTTGCACTGTATTCCATAAGTATTTGAATGTTGTATTGATAGTCTGTATTAAATATTTTTTACAAAGAAAACCAAGTTGTGGTAAGCACTTGCTAACCCTTACTCCTAAATCTTTAAAATTTTTCTGTTGCAGCACAAAATTTTCTTTCCTCATGTATATACAATCTATGTACAAAATAACCCAATGAGAGTAGACACGTTCCTATTTATTCCACTGCAATGAGAAAATAAAATCCTTTAGATGATATCGTTAAGTTTTTGTTACCAGTGTAGGGTTTCCCTGGTGGCTCAGATGGTAAAGAATTTGCCTCTAATACAGGAGACCAGGTCCCTGGGTCAAGAAGATCCTCTGGAGAAGAAAGTGGCAACTCCCTCCAGTGCTCTTGCCTGGAGAATCCCATGGACAGAGGCGCCTGGTGGGCTCCAGTCCATGGGGTCACAAGAGTAGGACACAACTGAGGGACTATCACTTTCACTTTCACTTCACCAGTGCAGAAGTTTATAGCTACACGAAGGATAAATTTTGCCCTGACAAACTAAGTAGATTTGTTAATGAGCTTTATCCTGTCTGCCCATAATTTCCTATGTCAGAGATTTCACAGAGAAATCCAGAATGCATAATGAAGCACAACAGGTGATATTAGGTATTTTAAGTTAAGGAATAGAACTGTCAGTTCTCATTTATGTCTGTAAAACATAACTGCATTTCTGGACTGTTTTAACTTCAGCAGTTGCTGCAAGTATCATTCACACATAACTACACTTACACACATTCATTAAATCAGTGAATATATTGAGGAAAATGACATTCTAGTGATTGTGGATACTTGTGACTATAGCAGTGATAAGAATTCTGCAGCATTCATAATTCAAACTAGGGAAGATATTGTTTAGTCAGTAAGTCATGGCTGACTCCTTGGTTACTCAATGGACTACAGCCTGCCGGGCTCCCCTGTCCATGGGATTTCTCAGGCAAAAATACTGGAGTGGGTTGCCATTTCCTTCTCCAGGGGATCTCCCCAAGCTAGGGATTGACCCTATATCACCTGCATGGCAGGCAGATTCTTTACTACTGAGCCAAAGGGAAAAGACCTTTATGTAACAGAGATCCTGCTCTATGCTTGAGAGCAAAGTCACAAATGTTATTGATCACTATATCTTGCATAGTACTTTGTGTATGGTAGATGCTGGATTCATGCTTGTTGGATGAATCCATTGATGGATATATAAGGCTGCTATACAGACAAGCTATTAAGAAGATATCACTTTATCATGGATTATCCACTGGCTACTAATTTAACGAGTTATTCTTGGGGAACTATACACATAAAAATTAAAACTCTTTCTCTTGGATGATAATTTTGAATATACAGGGATAATACCTTTCCCTTCTCTTTACCTCCCCACTACAAGCAGGTACTTCCTTGAATTGGAGGAAATGGATAATGTGATTTAATAAAACTATTTATACAGTTTGTGGAAAAAAATAAAAATATATATACAAACTCAAAAAAGAAAAAAAGGGTTTGAGGGGTTGACAGCAAGAAAAATACAAGTCAACCATGGTGTGTATGGCTAGTATGTCATTTTAGGCTTAATTAACAGAATATGGAATGACATAATGAATCTTCATATTGGATTATAACCTTTTTGAGCATTTATTTTCAGTTCTGAGCCCACTCTTAAAAAAAGATGGCACCTACCCGCTGGAGCAAGGCAGAGGGAGACTGCAAAGATGCTCATCCCCAGATAGAATTCTAGTTTCTAAAAATGCTATTATGCACCTGGTTAAAACCTGTGTGCATGCATGGTAAAAACTTGCATGCATGGTTTTCTCTAAGTATCTTCGGTCATGTCTGACTCTTGGCAACCCTATGGACTGTAACTTACTAAATATTTAATTACAATAACACCTATTGACAATTGTAATCCCACAGATTTCATGCAGGATGGCTGTGTTGAAAATGTTCCACTCTCTTAATTCCTTATCAGCACCTTCAGATTTTTCAGTGATTGTATTTTAATCACATGAATTCAACTTTCTTTTTTTTCTGCTGAGAGAGGAAGAGAAAGAAGGAGTAGGGATGTGAAGAGAGACAGGAGGGAGAGAAGAAGGGTAGAAAGTGGGAGAGAATAAGATAGAGAAAAAGAGAAAAACATAATTTTAAAAGGATCAATTTTTTTTTTTAACTTTATATTTCTGGGCTCCAAAATCACTGCAGATGGTGATTGCAGCAATGAAATTAAAAGATGCTTACTCTTTGGAAGGAAAGTTATGACCAACCTAGACAGCATATTAAAAAGCAAAGACATTACTTTGCCAACAAAGGTCCATCTAGTCAAGGCTATGGTTTTTCCAGTGGTCATGTATGGATGTGAGAGTTGGACTATAAAGAAAGCTGAGCGCTGAAGAATTGATGCTTTTGAACTGCGGTGTTGGAGAAGACTCTTGAGAGTCCCTTGGACTGCAAGGAGATCCAACCAGTCCATCCTAAGGAAGATCAGTCCTGGGTGGAAGGATGGAAGGACTGATTCTGAGGCTGAAACTCCAATACTTTGGCCACCTGATGCAAAGAGCTGACTCATTTGAAAGGACCCTGAAGATGGAAAAGATTGAGAACAGGAGGAAGAGGGGATGACAGAGGATGAGATGGTTGGATGGCATCACCGACTCAATGGACATAGGTTTGGGTGGACTCTGGGAGTTGGTGATGGACAGGGAGACCTGGCATGCTGCAGTTCATGGGGTCACAAAGAGTCGGACACAACTGAGAGACTGAACTGGACTGAACAAGGATAAATTATGTTAGTGGCCATTTCTCACTTGAGTATATGGGCTGGAGTGATCTTGAAATGACAGAAGTGAATTTCCCATTTTCTCATTCATTTCCTATTACCCACAATATATCTTGTGATCTGGGCTTCTAGTATTTACAGACATGTAATTTTCACCACATGACTCTTTTAGTATGTATTGAACAAGACTGGACATGCTATCTATTTTATTTTCTATGGGCATTTTCAAGAATTAAAGCCTATTTTTGGTAGCATATAATTCTTACCTTGCATACTGGCTTTGAAAGCAAATCCCATATGCTATATTTCTCCATTGCGTATATCCTAATTTCAGAAATGTTAAATGTGTAACATTTTATATCACAGATACAGGAAAGTTTTTGTTTTTGTTTTTGTTTTTAATTGAAGTAGCTGAACAGTAACAAAAGTTACTGTCTTTCAGCACTGGCACTTCTCAAAAGGATAAAAGCTAAGATATCTCTAGTTTTTTGGACAAAATAAATGTTGCTCTTTAAAAAAATAATCTCTTTCTGTCCTGCCCACATTATGATGCCTCCTAGAAGTCTTTTTTAAAAATATGTTTGTCCCTCCTTTGTTTGAAAAGAATGTTAGGAAAAGAACAGTGTCTTACTATAATTGTATCAGAATGACAAGCAATAGTTGCTGGGGTTGCAATAAGGAAATCTATACACAAGTAAAAATGGAAAGTCAATTTTTAAAAATATTTAATTACATTATAAAATACAGGCACTAACTGAGTTTCACATGTTTTTAACTTCAGTCATCATACATAAGGGATGCATACAGCAAACATCTACAAGTCTGACCAATATTTTTAAAGATGTGTGGAGTATTGTGATTGAGCAATCTGATTTCATTTTTTCCTTTTTACACATAACTTAAGCTATGGTTGAGAAAGATGGTTCTTAATAGTTATGGATAATCATATTTAATCAAATAATGAAAACTAAGGTTATCAGCAGAAAAAACAACTTCATGTCCTGAATTACAATTTATTATATCTTTAAAGATGGAAATTAAATGTTCACATTATCTCCATGGTAGGATTACACACTGTAATTTGTATATGTGTGAGTCTGTGTATGTATCATAACATATTTACAGATAAACATACCACTCTTTAGTATTAATAATAAAAAGAAAAAGACTACTAGAAACTACTAGAAATATGATGAAGGTAAAATCAACATTTCAGCAATAAATTAAATTCAGCTTTTTTCAGACTAACAGTGATTATGAAGCTTTCATTTTTGGTTTTCAAGCCATCAAGAAAAGGATGTTCATTATATTATACTTACCAAATGCCATTACCTGAATGTTAATAAAGCTGCCTTTAAGAAATATGAAATGATAGAAATTCTGGGTGTTTGTTTTTTTACTACCCTTTTGCATTTACTTAGAGATTTTGGTCAGTAAAATATTCAGTCAATTGTTAAGGTCAATGCAAATATGAAATGTGGAAAGGTTTTCTCCTTCATCTCTTCTAGGAAAAATTCTACCCACTGTGAAATATTTACCCTAGGAATCTCATTATCTATGAGACTAAAGAGTGGATTAATTTAAGTCATTATTTTGAAATAGTAGATAGCAGTTGAATAAGCAGTATTAGCAATACTATATGATAAGAACAGTTCTATCAAGTCTTTGAATATATAAGCTATATCCACATAATGCCTCTCAAGAAAATAAAATAACAAACTTTAATATGCCTGCAAGATAAATAGAAAAAATTGGAACATCATATCTATAAATAACCTAACAGAGTTTTTTCTCAAATGTCCCTTGTTTTAAACTACACTTTATACTACATCATCATTTATTTCAGTATTTGTGGCAATTTTAAGATTTTCTCCAACCTCACAGTGTATAATCTCGAAAATACATACATAAATAAAAGCGGTATAAACTCTTTTAGAGCTTTTATCCTCCCTCCCCAGTTTTCTACTAGAAACACATCAAAAAAGCTTTGAACAATAGCTCTAAATCTGTCTCGTACTGCCGTAAATGGAGTTTCACATAAATTATTACCTCGCTTTAGGTTTACAGAAGACATAGAGAAACTATCTACATATAAGTTTATCTATGAAGAAATACTCCATAAGAGCTTTTAAAATGTAAAGGAAGGATGAGATAATATGTGTTCCCTTTTCTTCAAAGAATCCTTAAAATGTTTCCAGTATTTGGGAGATAAGAAAAATACCTGTATAAAGGGAAATCTCTGAAGTTTTACCTTTCTAGCATGTTCATGTTGTTGTCAGTAAAATGGAGATTTGAGTGAAGATTTTCCTCCTATTCAAATAAAACCAATTACCGGACTAGATCTTATTTGACCTTAAAAAGTAATACTCCCTCCCCATGTATGTTTAAAAAAAGATCTGGGAAACACTGCCATAAGTTATTATAGTTTGAGACATATTATCATATTTATATATTTGCTATTCAGTTATAATGTCATCAATTAGAATGTTATAAAGTTAACCAAACTCTGAGAGACACAAATTTCAGTTCTACACAAATCCCTACTGACTCCCTATGGAACTTCGGAAAATCACTTGACCACTTGTGCCCTCGATTTTCTTATCCATAAAATGAGAATAATGGTACTGTGAATTTCACTGAGGTTCTAAGAGGATCAACTCAAAAAATCAATTTCAAGTGCTTTGAAATGTTTAAAACATGAGGACAGAGATAAAATATCAATAAAATGATGAAGAGAGTGAAATTACATGCAATGAATAAACCCACAAGTAGAGGTCTATGTTATTTCACTTTCATCATTAAATTTAGGAAAATCTCCCATTTTTTCTTACATTTCATTAACATCTGGTACATGTACATTGAAATATATCAAAAAGAGATCTTTAAATTTGTTTAAATGTGAACATTTTAACAGATACCACACTTACGGCAGAAAGCAAAGAAGAACTAAAGAGCCTCTTGATGAAAGTGAAAGAGGAAAGTGAAAAAGTTGGCTTAAAACTCAACATTCAAATAACTAAGATCATGGCATCTGGTCCCATCACTTCATGGCCT
>NW_011494935.1:5198353-5199541 GCF_000754665.1 Bison bison bison | reverse complement strand
TCCAGTAGTCACATATGGATGTGAGAGTTGGACTATAAAGAAAGCTGAGCACTGAAGCATTGATGCTTTTGAACTGTGGTGTTGGGGAAGACTCTTGAGAGTCCCTTGGACAGCAAGGAGATCCAACCAGTCCATCGTAAAGGAAATCAGTCCTGAATATTCATTGGAAGGATTGATGCTGGAGCTGAAACTCCAATACTTTGGCCACCTTATATGAAGAATTCACTCATTTGAAAAGACCCTGATGCTCAGAAGGATTGAAGGCAGTAGGAGAAAGGGACGACAGAGGATGAGATGGTTGAATGGCATTACTGACTCAATGGACATGAGTTTGAGTAAGCTCCAGGAGTTGGTGATGGACAGGGAAGCCTGGCATACTGCAGTCCATAGGGTTGCAAAGAGTTGGATACGACTGAGTGACTTGAACTCAACAGTATTATCTTCTAATCCGTGGGCATGGATGTCTTTCCATTTGTGTTTTTTTTTTAATTTATTTAATCAATATAGTTTTCAGGATACAAATCTTTCACCTCTTGGGTTAAGTTTATTTCTAAGTATTTTGTTCCTTTTTATACTATTGTAAATGGAATTATTTTCTTAATTTCCTTTTCAGATATATCATTGTTAGTGTATAGAAATACAGCTGATTTTTGGTATATTGATTTTGTGTTCTGCAACTTTGCAACATAAATGTCTATTAATAAATGAATAGACAAAGAATATGATATGTACATACACTATAATATTATTTGGCCTTAAGAACAACATATATGGACTTGGAAGTTATGGTGCTGTAAGTGTGAAAGGTCAGTCACAGAAGGGCAAATAGCTGCATGATTCTGTATATATGAGTTAAAAGAAATATTCAAACTTACAGAAGAAGATAATAGAATAGTGGTTTCCAGGAGATGGGAGGAGAGGGAAATAAGGTATTCAATGGGAATAAAGTTATAGTTATAAAAGAGAAATAAATTCTGGAGATCTGCTGCACAACAGAGTGCGTAGAGGTGACAGTTCGGTACTGTGCACTTAAGAATTGTTAAGAGGCTCCAGTTTCATCCACCTCATTAGAACTGATTCAAATGTATTCTTTTTAATGGCTGAGTAATACGCCATTGTGTATATGTACCACAGCTTTCTTATCCATTTGTCTGCTGATGAACATCTAGGTTGCTTCCATGTCCCTGT
>NW_011494935.1:5197271-5197562 GCF_000754665.1 Bison bison bison | reverse complement strand
CCTCCCTGTCCATCACCAACTCCCGGAGTTCACTCAGACTCACGTCCATCGAGTCAGTGATGCCATCCAGCCATCTCATCCTCAGTCATCCCCTTTTCCTATTGCCCCCAATCCCTTCCAGCATCAGAGTCTTTTCCAATGAGTCCACTCTTTGCATGAGGTGGCCAAAGTATTGGAGTTTCAGCTTCAGCATCATTTCTTCCAAAGAAATCCCAGGGTTGATCTCCTTCAGAATGGACTAGTTGGATCTCCTTGCAGTCCAAGGGACTCTCAAGAGTCTTCTCCAACACC
>NW_011494935.1:5133701-5197171 GCF_000754665.1 Bison bison bison | reverse complement strand
GGTACTATACTGTCTTGATGACTGTGGCTTTTTAGTAGAGCCTGAAGTCAGGCAGGTTGATTCCTCCAGTTCCATTCTTCTTTCTCAAGATTGCTTTGGCTATTCAAGGTTTTTTGTATTTCCATACAAATTGTGAAATTTTTTGTTCTAGCTCTGTGAAGAATACCGTTGGCTTGATAGGGATTGCAATGAATCTATAAATTGCTTTGGGTAGTATACTCATTTTTACTATATTGATTCTTCCAATCCATGAACATGGTATATTTCTCCATCTATTAGTGTCCTCTTTGATTTCTTTCACCAGTGTTTTATAGTTTTCTATATATAGGTCTTTAGTTTCTTTAGGTAGATATATTCCTAAGTATTTTATTCTTTTCGTTGCAATGGTGAATGGAATTGTTTCCTTAATTTCTCTTTCTGTTTTCTCATTATTAGTGTATAGGAATGCAAGGTATTTCTGTGTGTTAATTTTATATCCTGCAACTTTACTATATTCATTGATTAGTTACAGTAATTTTCTGGTGGAGTCTTTAGGGTTTTCTATGTAGAGGATCATGTCATCTGCAAACAGTGAGAGTTTTACTTCTTCTTTTCCAGTTTGGATTCCTTTTATTTCTTTTTCTGCTGAGGTGGATGAAACTGGAGCCTATTATACAGAGTGAAGTAAGCCAGAAAGAAAAACACCAATACAGTATACTAACACATATATATGGAATTTAGAAAGATGGTAACAATAATCCTGTGTACTAGACAGCAAAAGTGACACTGATGTATAGAACAGTCTTTTGGACTCAGTGAGACAGGGAGAAGGTGGGATGATTTTGGAGAATGGCATTGAAACATGTATAATATCATATATGAAATGAGTCGCCAGTCCAGGTTTGATGCACGATACTGGATGCTTGGGGCTGGTGCACTAGGATGACCCATAGGGATGGTATGGAGAGGGAAGAGGGAGGAGGGTTCAGGATGGGGAACACATGTATACCTGTGGCGGATTCATTTTGATATATGGCAAAACCAATACAATATTGTAAAGTTAAAAAAATTAAATTAAATTTAAAAAAAAAGAATTGTTAAGAGGGTAGGTCTCATGTTAACTGTTCTTATCCAACAAAGAGTAAATAAAGAAAAGGGACACTAGAAAACTTTTGGAGGCAATGGATATGTTTATAAAGTTGACTATAGTGATGATGGGCTAGAGGCTCAATCAGTAAAGAATTTGCCTGCAGTGCAGGAGACCTGGATTCAGTCCCTGGTTTGGGAAGATCCCCTGGAGTAGAGCATGGCAACTCACTCCAGTATTCTTGCCTAGAGAATCCCCAAGGACAGAGGAGCCTGGTGAGCTGTAGCCCATGGGGTGGCAAAGAGTAGGACACAACTGAGTGACTAAGCACATGGTGATATGGTGATGATATCACTGTTGTATGTATGTATCTAAACTCACCAAATTGTATATATTAAATATGTGCAGTTTTTTAGCATACAGATTACACCTAAAAGATGTAAAAAGCATTTTAAGTGAAACTAAAGTACATGCACAGACACATAGAAATATACACACACAAATATACTAAAGGATAAACTGTGGATCTGTTGAATCATGCAAACATAAATAAACCACTATTGCAAATTATTGATATTAAATTCCAAACCTCCTTACAAATAATCTGAATTTCAAAAAGGAAGAGGAGTAAAATAAATTAAAAGGAACTTTTAACGAAACTTGCAGAAAAAGTCATTTTATTGTTCATTCCTTTTCCTACAGAAGCAAATAATTTGAATTGGTTAGATATGAGCTTATAGCCATGATTGCTTGAAAGCAATAGTCTGCTCAGCATTATTTATGCTTGTTTGCTGTCTTTGTTAGTTTAAACTTCAGATCAGATCAGATCAGATCAGTCACTCAGTCGTGTCCGACTCTTTGCGACCCCATGAATTGCAGCATGCCAGACCTCCCTGTCCATCACCAACTCCCGGAGTTCACTCAGACTCACGTCCATCGAGTCAGTGATGCCATCCAGCCATCTCATCCTCAGTCATCCCCTTTTCCATTCGCCCCCAATCCCTTCCAGCATCAGAGTCTTTTCCAATGAGTCCACTCTTTGCATGAGGTGGCCAAAGTATTGGAGTTTCAGCTTCAGCATCATTTCTTCCAAAGAAATCCCAGGGTTGATCTCCTTCAGAATGGACTAGTTGGATCTCCTTGCAGTCCAAGGGACTCTCAAGAGTCTTCTCCAACACCTCAGTTCAAAAGCATCAATTCTTCGGCACTCAGCCTTCTTCACAGTCCAACTCTCACATCCATACTTAACCACAGGAAAAACCATACCCTTGACTAGACGAACCTTTGTTGGCAAAGTAATGTCTCTGCTTTTGAATATGCTATCTAGGTTGGTCATAACTTTCCTTCCAAGGAGTAAGCGTCTTTTAATTTCATGGCTGCAGTCACCATCTGTAATGATTTTGGAGCCCAGAAAAATAGTCTGACACTGTTTCCACTGTTTCCCCATCTATTTCCCATGAAGTGATGGGACCGGATGCCATGATCTTCGTTTTCTGAATGTTGAGCTTTAAGCCAACTTTTTCACTCTCCACTTTCACTTTCATCAAGAGGCTTTTGAGTTCCTCTTCACTTTCTGCTTTAAGGGTGGTGTCATCTGCATATCTGAGGTTATTGATATTTCTCCCGGCAATCTTGATTCCAGCTTGTGTTTCTTCCAGCCCAGTGTTTCTCATGATGTACTCTGCATATAAGTTAAATAAGCAGGGTGACAATATACAGCCTTGATGTACTCCTTTTCCTATTTAGAACCAGTCTGTTGTTCCATGTCCAGTTCTAACTGTTGCTTCCTGACCTGCATACAAATTTCTCAAGAGGCAGATCAGGTGGTCTGGTATTCTCATCTCTTTCAGAATTTTCCACAGTTTATTGTGATCCACACAGTCAAAGGCTTTGGCATAGTCAATAAAGCAGAAATAGATGTTTTTCTGGAACTCTCTTGCTTTTTCCATGATCCAGTGGATGTTGGCAATTTGATCTCTGGTTCTCCTGCCTTTTCTAAAACCAGCTTGAACATCAGGAAGTTCACGGTTCACATATTGCTGAAGCCTGGCTTGAAGAATTTTGAGCATTACTTTACTAGTGTGTGAGATGAGTGCAATTGTGCAGTAGTTTGAGCATTCTTTGGCATTGCCTTTCTTTGGGATTGGAATGAAAACTGACCTTTTCCAGTCCTGTGGCCACTGCTGAGTTTTCCAAATTTGCTGGCATATTTAGTGCAGCACTTTCACAGCATCATCTTTCAGGATTTGGACTAGCTCAACTGGAATTCCATCACCTCCACTAGTTTTGTTCGTAGTGATGCTTTCTAAGGCCCACTTGACTTCACATTCCAGGATGTCTGGCTCTAGGTCAGTAATCACACCATCGTGATTATCTAGGTCGTGAAGCTCTTTTTTGTACAGTTCTTCTGTGTATTCTTGCCATCTCTTCTTAATATCTTCTGCTTGTTAGGTCCATACCATTTCTGTCCTTTATCAAGCCCATCTTTGCATGAAATATTCCTTTGGTATCTCTGATTTTCTTGAAGAGATCTCTAGTCTTTCCCATTCTGTTGTTTTCCTCTATTTCTTTGCATTGATCGCTGAAGAAGGCTTTCTTTCATTTTATTTTATTTAACTTTACAATATTGTATTTGTTTTGCCATATATCAAAATGAATCTGCCACAGGTATACATGTGTTCCCCAGTCTGAACCCTCCTCCCTCCTCTGCATTCAGATGTTTATATCTTTCCTTTTCTCCTTTGCTTTTCGCTTCTCTTCTTTTCACAGCTATTTGTAAGGCTTCCCCAGACAGCCATTTGTCTCTCCTTTTTAAATTATTTGAACTTATGGGCTTACCTTGTGATAAATAGACTCTGTAGATAAATACTTGATTGATTTAAAAAGGAGATTTGCTATGTTGCTGTTGCTAAGTTGCTTCAGTCGTGTCCAAGTCTGTGTGACCCCATAGACAGCAGCCTACCAGGCTTCCCTGTCCCTGGGATTCTCCAGGCAAGAACACTGGAGTGGGTTGCCATTTCCTTCTCCAATGAAAAAGGAGATTAGATAGGCACAATTACAATGTTTCACAGGAATCTAGAATTTATACAAAACAAAAAGGAAATAAAGTTGCCACTTAAAAAATGGAGATACATTTTCATTCATTGATTGGCCCTCCTAAAAGCAGTTTAAACATTTATCTTCTAAAGGTGACATCATTGTAAATATGAAATATGGACTTTAATTTCTTGCATTATTTAAAGAAGAAATAATTGATATCACTGATATTCTGAGCTCCAAGCAGTGAGTTAGCTACATCATTTATAACCTGAGGACATTTTCTTTTCCCAAGAAACTATACTCTCTATTTTTCTACCAGAGTCCGGAGTGGTTTTTACATTGCTGAGGGTAGAATCACGATTGGCAACCTCTTGTTGTAATTCTAATTATGAACATGTTCTGATCAGGAGCTATCAGCTGAGCAATCTCCATGCTGTAGATAAGCACTCAAGTCAGTGAGCTGTCACACATATCTCACCACTAATCTAAATGGTGTTTGTTTTTGGATGTTGGAAACAGTATCTGTTCCAGAAAAACATTCTCCATATATATTGTAAGGGAGACATAGCCTGATGCTTCTATGCGTGTCCATACCCAAAATGCCCACAGACAGAAGAGAGAAACATTGAACAACAGAATAAAGAGAGATTGTATTTAAGTCAGAAGTGTATTATGCAATAGCACTAGATGGGGCAAATCACTTTACTATTCCTGCTTTCAATTGTTTGTTGTTTTTTTTTAATATGAAACAGAGATGTCAGACTAATTGCTCTCTGTCCTTCCCTCCTGCACGATCATTCCATAATGGGTCTAAAACTTCACTGAATCCTTTGAGATGCAGCTGCCAAACAGCAGAAATTTGATTTCTTACAGGGTTGTTCTGAGGCATCAAGTTGCACAAAGTATTAACTAAAGTCTGCCTCTTCTTATCATTTACATAACCTCTTAAAAGAGAGTGTGCCTCTGGCATTGAGTGATTTTTATGCTTTCAATTTTCCAATAAAATTGAAATTTAAGTCAAGAAAGGGTAGAAATTGGAGATAACTGTGGTGAAATCAGGCTAATAATTTTGAGTATTAAAGTTTATTTTTTTCAAAAACTACTCTCTAGTCATGATCCAATTAATTATCACAGTATCTTCTTGAGGGACTTAAGCAGATGAATAAAGATGCCCCTTTTTACTTTAAGAATTGCCTTCTCCAGGTTTTTAACACTAATTACCTCTCTACTTAGAGAATGATGAAGTACTCCAATAACACATATGTTCTTTTCATGTGGCCAAAACTATATACTTACAGCTTTATTTTATGGATTTGATGACTCTGTGTGACCCCACAGACGGCAGCCCACCAGGCTCCCCCGTCTCTGGGATTCTCCAAGCAAGAACACTGGAGTGGATTGCCATCTCCTCCTCCAATGCAGGAAAGTGAAAAGTGAAAGTGAAGTCGCTCAGTCCTGTCCGACTCTTAGCGACCCCCTGGACTGCAGCCTATCAGGCTCCTCCATCCATGGGATTTTCCAGGCAAGAGTACTGGAGTGGGTTGCCATTGCCTTCTTCGACTAAAGAAAAGTAATCATGTACAATAACTTTGTGAGTTCTAAGTTCTTCCTGATTTTACAAATAAGAATTTAACACTCAATTGAACTCATTAGCTTTTGTAAACGTATCTGCTTCTCTATTAATTTACTGTGTGTTCTTGCCCAAATTTTTTAACTTTTTGTTCTTCATTATGAAAGACTGATAATTTAGTTGTTCTATCAATATTTAAATTACTTAGATGAATTATACAAGTTCAAAATAATGTTATTGATAGTATGTCTGATATCAGTATTTACCCATTGACATGGAAAATGCCAGTGAAAACAATGACTAGTTATTTCAAATCTCAATGATTCTAACACTTTCCCAAATTTGTACAACTGTAGATAAAAAGTTACATTTCTATGCATGCCTAATACATGCAAAAGCCATATATCTAATTAGGTCTCACTTTCTTATCTTTTTATTTTTTATTGAACAAGTGAATGTAGGTAAAATAGAAATAAATTCAGGAGCTTTCTTTAGAAGTACTCAGCATTTATAGAATGGGACATGACAGTAGTCGTAAAGTGGTCCAGTTCTCTCCTTTCCCAAAGAACTGAAGCTGTGCAAGAGAAGAAATTTGATAACTGATTACTGCTAAGTGGCTAGGTAGACTTGGCCAAAACCTCAAACTTGTTTTTTTACAGTTTTGTAACTGGGTCATTAATTTCTAATTCACTGACCTGTTAGTGTTAAGTAAGGCGATATATTCAGAGCACTTGATATATTGAAAATATGTATGGAGGAACAGAGGGTGACAAAAGAGGTGAAATGATGTGCTTCTTGGTCCAAAGAGCTGCCAAATGAATGATTTTTGTTCGATTAGAAAGAATTCTCTTTGATTCAATTTTCGATGCTCTTCTCTCACTCGCCTCCTGGACGAGGCCATGGATAAAGAATGCTTAAGCATCGACCTATGAACATTTCTATTTTGCCTCCATATCTTTTAGCTTCCATTGCAGTGGTTTCTACTGAGAGATAAAATGAACAAGTTTGGGGTGTGAGCCAATTTGGCAAAGACCACTCTTCGCTTCCTGCGTTACTTAATGCCCCTAGCAGAGCACAGCACTCACTTACCCATGTCTTCTCCATTACTGCCATATTGTGTTATAAATATCTCTGTTAGCATTTCTTTCCCTAGAGTCTAATTAACTGTTGTTTCTCTTTTCACTGAGTTTCTTGAAGACATAGTGTATATATCACTTTTTAAAAAACTTTCAGCAGACCTTGGGTATGTGATAAGTGCTCAATATGAATGAATGAAGTTTATATTTCAGAATAATAATGGGAAAAAAACTAGAAAGTACAGAAATACATACATATATATACTATATATTGAGTTAGAGATAATCTATGTAGAATGGAGACTTTGGCATATGTAATGTTTGATCACCATACTTGTTAAATTTGTGTTCTATATAGTCCTACTTGTGTGAGTCCTCTTCTAAACCTGAAGGCCACACTTGATATGAATTCAATATTTACATAATATGTGAGCAATCAGCCACATTTTCCTCGATGTTGATTATTCTGTGGTTACTTTGGTTTAAAAAACTTCAACCTTCATCCCAACTCCTATTCACAATATGCTGTGGCTTATTGATTGTTGAACATACCACATACTATAGTGGGATCTGTACATGTGAATTTTAATTTTCATGAATGTAGTGAAGGAATTTTGGTATTCTCATCTTATATATGAGTACATTGAAGGTTGGAAGTGTAAATAATGAAACTAAATTCATAGAAGCGTGTGTGCTAAGTTACTTCAGTCGTATCCAACTCTTTACAACCCTATGAACTGTATCCCACCAGGCTCCTCTGTCCCTGGGATTCTGCAAGCAAGAATACTGCAGTGGTTGCCATGTCCTCCTCTAAGAGATCTGCCCAACCTAAGGATCAAACCCAAGTCTCCTGTGTCTCCTACATTGGCAGGCAGATTCCTTACCACTAGCACTACTTGGGAAACCCAAATCCATAGATAATTGTACACATATATTAGTGTTTCTTTCTCCGAGTGACTTTAAGATGACCTACTAATTAATTTCACAATGGCCCGATTTAAATATGTTTTTGCTAGTAAGAGTGAGAAAAGAGCCAAAAGTTGGAGAATTACTAGAAAGACAAAACGAAAGTGAGTGAAGTCGCTCAGTTGTGTCTGACTCTTTGCGATCCCATGGACTGTAGTCTACCAGGCTTCTCTGTCCATGGGATTTTCCAGGCAAGATTACTGGAGTGGCTTGCCATTTCCTTCTCCAAGAAAGACAAAAGGATATGAATAATGCACAGACTGGATAATTGACCCACTTGACGTGTCTGTGGGACAGTGGCAAGAGCACTCCAGCCTCATTTATCCTAAATATTGATTCTCAGTCTTTAAGGTACACTTGTAGCAGGTAAAGAGAGTCCATAATTCACAGAGGAGAACTGCTCAGTTAAGAGACCACTGCTACAAACTGAATGGCATATGCAAATTCATTATAAGGGCGTAAGGCCTTTCTCATAACCAAGCTCATGAGAGACAAACAACAAGCATCCTGGTTCAGACACAAGACACACCTGAATTCAAATTCTGGCTCTGCTTTTTTTGCTAACTGAACAAATTATGGGAGCTCTTTCCTTGTCTATAGAATGTGGAGAAAAAATCATAATACCTTCCATAGGAGATTTTATAAAAATAAACTACTTAGCATATTCCATGACCCATAGTAATCCTTTCAGGTAGGCAAAGCTGATTTTTGGCCCATTAAAGACAAAAATTGATTCATGGACCTAACATTCCAGGTTCCTATGCAATATTGCTCTTTACAGCATCAGACTTTAACTTCCATCACCAGTCACATCCACAACTGGGTGTTGTTTTTGCTTTGGCTCCATCCCTTCATTCTTTCTGGAATTATTTCTCCACTGATCTCCAGTAGCATATTGGGCACCTACCTGCCTGGGAAGTTCATCCTTCAGTGTCCTATCTTTTTGCCTTTTCATACCGTTCATGGGGTTCTCAAGGAAAGAATACTGAAGTAGTTTGCCATTCCCTTCTCCAGTGGACCACGTTTTGTCAGAACTCTCCACCATAACCCATCCGTCTTGGGTGGCCCCACGCAGCATGGCTCATAGTTTCATTGAGTTACACAGAGCTGTGGTCCATATGATTCGACCGGTTAGTTTTCTGTGATTGTTGATTTCAGTCTGTCTGTTGATTTCTGCCATCTGATGAAGAAGGATAAGAGGCTTATGGAGGCTTCCTGATGGGAGAGACTGACTGAGGGAGAAAGGGAGCTTTGTCCTGATGGGCAGGGCCATGCTCAGTAAAACTTTAATCCAATTTTCTGTTGAAGGGTGGGGCTGTGTTCCCTTCCTGTTACTTAACCTGAGGCCAAACTATGGTGGTGGTAATAAAGATAATGGAAATTTCTTTCAAAGGGTCCCATGTAGCACTGCTACAGTGTCCCCAAACCTGAAGCAGGCCACTGCTGACCCACACCTCCAGCATAGATTCCTGGATACTCACAGGCAAGTCTGGGTCAGTCTCTTATGGGGTCATTGCTCCTTTCTCTTGGATCCTGGTGCATACAAGGTTATGTGCAGCAAATTAAAATGGACTGGAATGGGTGAATTTAACTTAGATGACCATTATATCTACTACTGTGGGCAAGAATCCCTTAAAAGAAATGGAGTGCCATCACAGTCAACAAAAGAGTCCAATACAGTCCAAATACAGTACTTGGATGCAATCTCAAAAATGACAGAATGATCTCTGTTCATTTCCAAGGCAAACCATTCAATATCTCAATAATCCAAGTCTATGCCCCAACCAACAATGCTGAAGAAGCTGAGGTTGAACAGTTCTATGAAGACCCACAAGACTGTCTAGAACTAACACCCCAAAATGATGTCCTTTTCATTATAGGGGACTGGAATGCAAAAGTAGGAAGTTAAGAAATATCTGGAGTAACAGGCAAAATTGGCCTTGGAGTACAAAATGAAGCAGGGAAAAGTTTAACAGTTTTGCTAAGAGAACACACTGGTCATAGCAAACACCCTCTTCCAACAACACAAGAGAAGACTCTACACATGGACATCACCAGATGGTCAACACCGAAATCAGATTGATTATATTCTTTGCAGCCAAAGATGGAGAAGCTCTATACAGTCAGCTAAAACAAGACCTGTGGGAGCTGACTGTAGCTCAGATCATGAACTCCTTATTGCCAAATTCAAACTTAAATTGAAGAAAGTAGGGAAAACCACCAGACCATTCAGGTATGCCCTAAATCAAATCCCTTAGGACTATACAGTGGAAGTGACAAATAGATTCGAGGGATTAGATCTGATAGACAGGGTGCCTGAAGAACTATGGATGGAGTTTTGGGACATTGTACAGGAGACAGTGATCAAGACCATCCTCAAGAAAAAGAAATACAAAAAGGCAAAATGGTTGTCTGAGAAGGCCTTACAAACATCTGAGAAAAGATGAGAAGTGAAAGGCAAAGGAGAAAAGGAAAGATATACCCATTTCAATGAAGAGTTCCAAAGAACAGCAAGGAGAGATAAAAATGCCTTCCTCAGTGATCAATGCAAAGAAATAGAGGAAAACAACAGAATGGGAAAGACTAGAGATCTCTTCAAGAAAATTAGAGATACCAAGGGAACATTTCACGCAAAGATGGGAACAATAAAGGACAGAAATGGTCTGGACCTAACAGAAGCAGAAGATATTAAGAAGAGATGGCAAGAATACACAGAAGAACTGTACAAAAGAGATCTTCATGACCCAGATAATAACGATGGTGTGATGACTGACCTAGAGCCAGACATCCTGGAATGCGAGGTCAAGTGGGCCTTAGGAAGTATCACTACAAACAAAGCTAGTGGAGATGATGGAATTCCGATTGAGCTCTTTCAAATCCTAAAAAATGATGCTGTGAAAGTTCTTCACTCAATATGCCAGCAAATTTGGAAAACTCAGCAGTGGCCACAGGACTAGAAAAGGTCAGTTTTCATTCCAGTTCCAAAGAAGGCAATGCCAAAGAATGCTCAAACTACTGCACAATTGCACTCATCTCACATGCTAGTAAAGCAATGCTCAAAATTCTCCAAGCCAGGCTTTAACAGTCCATGAACCATGAACTTCTGGATGTTCAAGCTGGATTTAGAAAAGGCAGAGGAAGCAGAGATCAAATTGCCAACATCTGTTGGATCATCAAAAAAGTAAGAGAGTTCCAGAAAATCATCTACTTCTGCTTTATTGACTATGCCAAAGCCTTTGACTGTGTGGATCACAATAAACTGTGCAAAATTCTGAAAGAGATGGGAATACCAGACCACCTGAGCTGCCTCCTGAGAAATCTGTATGCAGGTCAAGAAGCAACAGTTAGAACTGGACATGGAACAACAGACTGGTTCCAAATCGGGAAAGGAATATGTCAAAAATGTATATTGTCACTCTGCTTATTTAATTTATATGCAGAGTACATCATAAGAAACTCTGGGCTGAAGGAAGCACAAGCTTGAATCAAGATTGCCAGAAGCAATATCAATAACCTCAGATATGCAGATGACATCACACTTATGGCAGAAACCTTATGGCAAAAGAACTAAAGAGCCTCTTGATAAAAGTGAAAGAAGAGAGTGAAAAAGTTGGCTGAAAGTTCAACATTCAGAAAACTAAGATCATGGCATCCAGTCCCATCACTTCATGGCAAAAAGATGGGGAAACAGTGGAAACAGTGAGATTTTTTGGGACTCCAAAATCACTGTAGATGGGGACTGCAGCCATGAAATTAAAAGACACTTGTTCCTTGGAAGAAAAGCTATGACCAATCTAGACAACTTATTAAAAAGCAGAGACATTACTTTTCCAACAAAGGTCTGTCTAGTCAAAGCTATGGTTTTTTCAGTAGTCATATATGGATGTGAGAGTTGGACTATAAAAAATGCTGAGCATGGAAGAATTGATGCTTTTGAACTGTGGTGTTGGAGAAGACTCTCAAGAGTCCCTTGGACTGAAAGGAGATCAAACCAGTCAGTCCTAAAGGAAATCAGTCCTGAATATTCACTGAAAAGACTGATGCTGAAGCTGAAACTCCAGCACTTTGACCACCTAATGTGACTCATTTGAAAAGACCCTAATGCTGGGAAAGATTGAAGGCAGGAGGAGAAGGGGATGCCAGAGGATGAGATGGTTGGATGGCATCACCGACTCAATGGATATGAGTTTGGGTAAACTCCCGGAGTTGGTGATCGACAGGGAGACCTGGCGTGCTGCAGTCCGTGGGGTCGCAGAGTTGGACACGACTTGAGTGACTGAACTGAACTGAACTGAGAGATGAAAAAAATTACAACCTAGAGAAATAAATGACAAGCGTTCAAAAATTTATGGAGCCTCTAAAAGGAGCACTTTTATGCTCCTTTGATTTATGGAGCACTAATAGGGGCTTCCTGGGTGGCCCTAGTGGTAAGGAACCCACCTGCCAATGCAGGACACCATAAGAAGTACAGATTCGATCTCTGGGTCTGGAACATCCTTTGGAGTAGGAAATGGCAACCCACTCCAGTATTCTTGACTGGAAAGTTCCATGGACAGAGGAGCCTGATGGGCTTCATACAGTGCATGGGGTTGTAAACAGTCTGATCCAACCTATCATCTGGGCATGCGTGCACTGCACTAGGAACTGGGGAATTGAAATAGAGCCTCAGTATAGCCTTCAGGTGTTTCCAATTATCAGTAAGCTTGTTAAGCAATGGTTCTGAGGCAGCTAATAGTATCTCATGTGTTTTTTACAGATGCTGTTTTACATACATAATCTTTTGATCTTCACAACAACTTTTAAACTAAGAACTATTATTATCACCAGTTTTAGAGGAGAAAACAAAGTGTATGATCAGGTCACCCAAGATGGCTGTTCTCTTTCTCTCTTACATTCCCTGCTTGACCAGTCCCTGCTTCAGCTCCACTCTACTCACATGACCTACCCACCTACGTGTTCGCCCCCATCCCAGCCAGAGATCATTCTAAATTTTAGATCAGACATCTCACCAAAGGGGTGGGTGAGGGGCCTGCCTGCACTTCTCCTGGTCTCCCTGGTAACAGATGAGTCCACCTGATATCAATTACCCGTGTTACTTCTAACGTCCCCCTCCCCCTGGAACCAAAGACTGATGCCAAGACCTACCCATCTTTGTTACACATGGTGGGGTGTCACTTTAGGACCTTGCTTCAGAACAGTAAGTTCCCCTATCCATTAAACAACTGCTTCTGTCGCTGATTCTGGGCCAGACCCTTTCTTCCATCTGGTACCTGGGCATGCCTTGCAGGCCTGTGTGGTGCAGCCCAACTATTGGCAGAGCAGCCAGGAGATGGAGGAGACTCTCTCTGGCACTGAGATGTCAGGAAATAAGGACAGTGGATCAAAAGTTTTGAAGCTTCGAATACATGGGGTCCTAAATTTGCAGGGTGATCCTTGTGTGGCCGAACTCATATGTGGGGCCCTTTTTTGACTGCCCCAGATAGATAGGAGCCACCCAGGGAATATGAGGAACTGAGACAACCCTAAGGCTGTTGGGGAGAAATTGGCTGTCTTTCCAGTGGGGAAAAAAGAAGGCCACAGTTGTGGGCTGTCTGTTGCTTTTTGTACTGAGAAAGGCCATAAGGGGCTGAGCTGACAACCCAGGTGAAGGTTAGCTTGAAAGCTGATTCTGGTTCCTCTGGAAGTGAGACATGTGAATATGAGTGAACGAGTTATATTATTGCCTGTTACTGTTATTTGTTTAAACTATATTGGCAATTTAGAAACTGAAAAAAAAAAAAAAAAATCCCTGACGTTCTAAAACTGGGTTTTGCTTATGCCCTCAGAGGAAGTTAGCTTTCTATATAGAAGGAACTGGTATTTCTTTTTTCATGCCTTTCAGATGTACATGAGATAAAGGATTGTAGGTAAACTCTATAGGAATAACTATGTTTGGGGAATATTTATCTAAAATAGTCTTTCCAGCTTTTGGTAACTTGCAAACAAACTGAATTAAATCAAGAGAATTCATTGACTGTCTAGGTCATTTCAAATAGGGTAAAATATTAGAAAATTAATTACTGGGTGGGTCTAAGTTTACCTACCTTTGCCTTGTTTGGAGAAAAAGACTAAAACATAAGATTTCCAATCAGGAAATGCTGATATGACAAATGTTTATAATTACTTGTTGCTTGGTTTTTACCAGAGATTAGGATTTTAAGAGTTAAAATTATAATCAGTCATAATTCTGGTTATTGTAACCAAGTTTCTTTGTCAGTTACATTGTATTTAAGTGTTTAACTGTGACTTTTTAAAAGTCTTTATTGCTTATAAACAGTTGTACCTGATGCTTTTGTAAAAGTGCTTCATCTTCAAGAAGGTACATAGAAAGGAACTTTTGGCAAGTTTAAATATAATAAATTTCATATTGTGCCATTGAACTGGGTAAGAAATTAAAGAATCCTAGTGGAAAACCTAATGGCTTCATAAAAGGCTTAAAAAAAGAATTGTTTAGAGTAAACTGGTGAATACGATAATTTTTAAGGTCTTATCTGGATTATTACTGGTTTTGATCTGTGTTTTCCAAATAGGAAAGTTCTTCCACTTTAGTTAGTTTTGACTTATAGCAATTTGGTAAATTACACTTGTGAGTAGATTTGAAAAATTTCTTTCTCTCTGCCTGGTCTCTCAAGAAATTGAGACATTTGGGTTCCAAGCAGACTTACCAGGTGACTGGGAAAGGCTGTCTCCTGTTCTACTGCAGGAATCTTGATTTGGGGGTACCTCTAGATGAGAGAAATACACTGATGCAGAAGCAGATGGCAGGTCCTTAGCATGGCTTTCCTGACCTTCAGAGGTCTTTTGAGAATTCAGTGTCAGATTCCTTCTGAGGAATTCTACCACAATCAGTATGGAGGGGCATATGTAGACAATTGACCAGACTTATTTTGCAAATAAATTTTGCAAAATTTGGCTGTGTTTTGTGGAGATAAGGGAAATTTAGAGAGAAAAATACTATGTTTCAGTGGATTTTAAATTCTATTCCTGTTAATTGAGGTCTGTGTTTCTAAAAGTTATTATGTTAGCCTCACTTTTGTCCCAATATTGAGGATGGAAAGACAATTATCTAGTGAAGTTGTCACAGAGTATAACTACTCAGGATGTATGACTACTTGCTTTCAATCTGTTGCTAAAAGCACATGTACAGTGTTTGTGTAATATTTTGGTATAAGTGATACAATATATAGCCTATGTTTTCTCTTTAACATGCCTCTGAACTGATCCACAATATCTGATCAGTTTCCCCTCAATATGGATAACTAGGCCAATATGAAGGAGGCCTAGCACAGAGGGACATGATCTGGACCCAGGGCAGTCAGGCAGCATTCACACTGGCTTCCTGTGACATATTGATCTTTGAAAGATTTGCAATCAGAAGGGGAAATTATTGGAAAATCTTCACATATAGAGGTATTGGGAAGGCATTCTGGCTTATCATGGTTTAACTTAAACTTTATTGACCAGAGTGGCCTGTTTTTTCCCTATTGAGCGTATTTTCTACATCTGTTTTGGTCATTGTGAGGGGAAATTCATCTTAAAGTCAAACTGGTATAGCTGTGGTTCAGAAATCCAAGATAAAACTCGGTGGCCATTGTAAATGTGATTAAGGACATGTTCCTATATTACTGAAAACTTGAGTTTTTCTGAACCATGGAAGACCAGGACAAAAACCAAAAGTATTATCTGGTCATGATCTTCTCTGTATTGTGCCTGTTAGATGTCTTACATTTCATCATTAGCCTGAGTGAAGGAAATCTGTTTGAGGACTGGGAAGCAGCCACAACCTTACTATAAAATGAGTCTAATTGTAGGGTCCACAGTGAAATGCCGCTGTAGGCTTCATCTAGATTTCCATGAAAACGAGCCCAGCTAATGTGATTCTGTGTGGATGACTAACAGTGGGGGCAAAGACTCTTGCCATGTTCCCTTCCCATATGCCATTTTGTCAGAAGGACCCCCATTGTTAAACGGTACTGTACAACTAACTCCCGATGAACACCCCTGGGCTATGCTGTGTGGAATGGAATAAACTGGCTTCTGGACACCATGAGTCCAATTACTGGGGTTAATTTCTTTTTGTTAGGAAAGACTAAATGGATCCACCCCTAATGGCACTCAACATAACGTGGAGTGAGCAGACTGATACTTTGACTGCTGGTTAGACCACCAAGATGCTTCTTTTAGAGCCAGGGCCTTCCCTTCTCCATGCGGGTGGCTCTGGGTTTGTGAAAACGAGGGTGGCCTACCTTTCTCTTCACTGGATAGAATGCTACCACCACTGACTCCCTCTCCATTGACTCACTGAGTGCTTGGTTCCAAAATTTGCCCAAATCCTGGTGAATGACTGTTCTGAGCATGCTAGGTAACTTACTCCTGATACTCTAGCTTCTGGTATCTGTATTGTATTTGTGGTCTCTGCTTGCAGTGCCGTTCTCCATACCTGACCCCAGGGATGTGCAGGAGAGGGGCAGACTCACATTTAAGGGCTGAACAGGGTATTGTAAGAGTGATGAGTGTGTGATCTGGCCACTCAAGAAAGCTGTTCTCTTACTCTGTCTACATCCCGTTTGACCAGTGCCTGGTCCTCCTATACCCCCATTCACATGACTGACTTTCCTACAGACTTGCCCCTGCCCTAGTTAGTGATTTATATTAGAATGTCTCCACCAGGGCAGTGTATCAAAAGGGTCATGAGAGATACAGCTCTCTGCTACTTTCCCTAGTCAGGGATGAGACAAGCTGGGGCCAATTCCCCCTATAACTGGTAACCTCCACTTGCCCCTGGAAGTGAGGACAGCTGCCATTTCCTGCCCACTGTCTGTATCACATGTTGGGGTGTCACTCCAGGACCTTGCTTTAGGCATGTAATATCCTCCATCCATTAAACTATGGATGTCTCTTTCACTGCTCTGGGCGCTTTCTTCAGTCTCACTGATAGGCAAGTCCAGAGCTTGTAGGCCTGCGGGGTGCAGCCCTACATCAAGGTTGAGAGAGTTTAAGTAAGTTTGCCTAAGATGCTATAAAGTGGTTAGCTGTCCCAGAGAGCCTTCACAATCCCATGTTCTCACCTATGAGTCATTGCCTCATGAGTATTATTTCCACTGTTAGAGAAAGGGCACAATGAATTCTGATCAAATTATTACAGGAAGATATTTATGCATACTTGAAAAATTGATCCTTTTGAACTGTGTTGTTGGAGAAGACTCTTGAGAGTCCCTTGAAGTGCAAGGAGATCCAACCAGTCCATCCTAAAGGAGATCACTCCTGGGTGTTCATTGGAAGGACTGATGCTAAAGCTGAAACTCCAATACTTTGGCCACTTCATGCGAAGAGTTGACTCATTGGAAAAGACACTGATGCTGGGAGGGATTGGGGGCAGGAGGAGAAGGGGACAACATAGGATGAAATGGCTGGATGGCATCACCGACTCGATGGACATGAGTTTGAGTGCACTCCGGGAGTTGGTGATGGACAGGGAGGCCTGGTGTGCTGTGATTCATGGGGTCGCAAAGAGTCGGACACGACTGAGTGACTGAACTGAACTGACTGATTTGCCTCACTTACACAGAAATGACAGATTTTTTAAATAGATAAATGGCTATTTAGACATAGTCAAAAAGAAATCTCTCCACTTATCATCAGTCTCTTAGGGGTAAATTAGTGTTCAAGTCATATGGGGGCACAGCAGTGAGACTCATATTTAATCACTTGAATATTCTTGATGTAGCTTGTTACAGGACGGGATCAATGGCTGCATGCAGCCAGGGGCCATGCTCTTTATCAATGAGATATAATTGGGTTAACACAAATTATTTGTTTACCCTTGTGAATCAAAAACTTGCTAGTGGTCTGTGACTCAGGAATAAAGCAGAAGCACCCTTCTAAGTACTTGGAACTTACATGTGAATCTTGGGAAGGAGTATAAAGTTTTGCAAATTATAAAAATGGACATTGAATCCTGAATGATCATGAGATACTGTGTAATTAATGCCATCTGTGTGAACCTAAGTTTTCTCAATTATACAATGCACATAAATAGAATTGACTTTACTGAATGGTTGTCGAGCTTATATAAAAATATATGTAACTACTTATAAAAATGTTTCACTTCTGCTAAATAACAAGTATTTACTACAATTAAAACCAAACCACATTTACTTCATTTAACTGTGTTTGGAAGAAATATTTTAAAAGGTATCCCATACCCTTCTGATATTTTAAATGGAGGTCATGGGAAACTCATTTTAAAATTGTTATAAAACAGACATTTAGGTTGTTAAAGGATTTTGAAAATCATCTAATTAAACCCCCGTTTATAAAGATGTAGGAATAAAGGCCCAGAGAAGTAACTGACATGTCCATGGTTTCACCTCTCCTAATGCAGGAACGTGTTCCAATGCACTTATACCAGGGTATTGAGACTGCACTACTTTACTTTACACTGGAGGGCTGTGTGCCCCAAGGCACGATGAGTTCACAATTTTAAAGCTGATTTATATATTCTTCTCTCTAACCACTTTCCCTCTGCTGTCATTTCTACTTTTTATATATCTGATTCTAATACACCTCCCTCCACATATTACTTCTCTCATCCACATTGGGCTAAGAAACAAATTCACTAGTGGAACTAGGTTTAAAATATAAATGCGTAAGCTTTGAGTGAGGGTGGAGTGACTCTGCTGTGAGTAAAATATGTGGCTTTCAGTACCTTTATTTTGGTTTATTTATTCGGACTATTTCACAGTTGTGGATAATGGTGGGAGTTCACAAAAATTCTGGGCTGAGCATCAGGTGATTAGTTTTCTGAAGAACTAAAATCCCAGAAAGTGATCTACCGATAAATGTGAGCCATTGTTGCATTAACATTTGGATATATGTGAATATTAGACATTGACAATGAATTCATGACCGAGCATTGCCACCAACAAAAAATATTCCATGAACAATAACTAAATTTGAAGACATTAATGTGCTGAATTAGAACAGAAATGTAAAATTTAAATAGGAAAGGTAGTCTGTCAGTACAATTTGTATTAATTGAGAAACAAGCAAATTAATTTAAGAAATATAAGAAAAGTTTATTTGTAGAGTCTTTCTGACTCTACATCAGTCGTCTAGTCTGTAAGAATTCCCAGTCCAAAGAATGGTATGTTATCCTAGTGCTGGTCTCCAGTTTCCCCTCAGTCTTTACCCACATGCTCACTAACCCATGCTATCAGGAAAATGAGTGTAGCTCAGGTTCTGGAGGATTTAAGACAATAATTATCACTGATTTTTCTGGGACAGAAAGTATTAGACTGCCAAAATCATGGGTTAAGAACATCATTAAACCCTAACACATAATCAAATAGCCAAACTTTACAGGAAGCTCTTAGAAAATTTACCCTTTGGGGCATCATTCAAACTTTTCAACAGTTATTTGTGACTATTTTTTTGTTTGTTTGTTTGGTTTTAGTGTAATAGCACACACCAATAGCACACACCATTCTCAGGTATGGAGAACGGCACTGCAACCAGGTATTTTTGTACCTGCTAATATCTGTTATCAGGAAGTTCATGATTATACATTTCATAACCTGACATAAAATGCTTTTAACCTTAATTTTATTAATTGTATATCAATTTTTAATACTAGCACATAGTAAGATACTATGATGATGATACTATTACTACTATAAACAATCACTTATTATGGTGCTTTAAATATGCCAGTCACTGTTCTGAGCAATTTACAGATAAAAATTCATTCGATTTTAACATATGGAACTGAGTTTTTATCAGTAAGTGTTTCTGATATGTCTCCTTGTTCCCATATGGGTCCCCCAGCAGCTCATTGTGGCTTTTGGAATTCAACCATTAAAGAAGAATTCTCAAGAGCTTACACTGGACACCAAAATAGTTTATGTCTCAGACTCTGTTTGTGTCTAAGCTATTGTCTCTTAGTTGCAAATCCACCCTTCTGTACTTGCGAACACTGGCATTAAACTGCACAAATTTCATTTCTCCTTTTAAGGTGCTTCCCACTGAATTCTGAGAATAGGAGGCACTATAGGGAGATGTGAAGACAAAGGAAAAGTAAGAAGGGACTTTCTTATTCCATCCAAGTCTCTTCTTTAAGGAGTGTCCCCATGTTGGCTCTCTACTTTGGCAGACCTCGACCTGGTTCTTACTGCATTCCTAGAACAGCCTCATCACGCCCCGGGCATTGACCCCTTCTTAAAGGTCTGAGCCCCAGCCATTGGGAATATTCTCCTAAGATGTCACCATGCAAATTTCAGCCTCACTTTCCCTGTTAATATCCTCACTTTTTCCTGATAGACATAGCAAGTGTAAGATTTTGACTTATATTGTACTTCTGAAATCAGTATAATTAAAATATTCATCTACTCATGGTGACATCTGAGTGGACTCGAACAATGCTGCTGCTGCTGCTAAGTCGCTTCAGTCGTGTCCGACTCTGTGCGACCCCATAGATGGCAACCCACCAGGCTCCCCCATCCATGGGATTCTCCAGGCCAGAACATTGGAATGGGTTGCCATCTCCTCCTCCAATGCATGAAAGTGAAAAGTCGAAGTGAAGTCGCTCAGTCGTGTCCGACTCCTAGTGACCCCATGGACTGCAGCCCACCAGGCTCCTCCGTCCATGGGATTTTCCAGGCAAGAGTACTGGAGTTGGGTGCCGAATGGTAGAACTCCAAGGCTCTCTGAGAGTTCTTAGTAGTGGAAGCAATCTGTCTGCCTGGATGTGAGAAAACTGTCCTGCTCTGGGATTAAGACCCTTCAGTACTTTTGTGAGATAAAGAATTCCAGACCAACCATCTGGGATGCCAATAACAGAAAAGGATAGTATCAATAAATAAAAAAGAAGTTATTTATATCAACTCAAGTCATGAATAACTAATTACAGAAATGGGGACTCCAGGAGCTATACATAGCTTATCCCTTGCCTGGTATTATTTAGAGAGAGATAGATATATCTCTGCCTATCTGTAAAGACCACATAGACATTTAGACATATTAATATTTGTATATATTATGTGCTTTCTTTTGACTTCCTCTATCCTATCCACTTACTATTTTTATAAAGGTGGTTTCATCATACATAGGTTTACAATTGAGTCTTTAGGAAACAGAATATTCAGGCAGGACTGCAATTGTAATGGATTAAATATCATCATAAATGGATGCTGTGATTGTTACTTAGAAATGAACATGATGGATGTTTGGATTTTGCATATCTCCTTTTTGGACAAATGAAGAGAGCACTTTTTGTTTGTATAAAGAGTCATTGCATCTTATTGTGAAATTGTATGAATATGTACAGAAGTGTGTATATGGTACCAAATAACCAGATGAGTGAATTATTTCATTTATTAAGCACTTTTCTGTCAGTTCAAAATGCAACTTTCTATACTCTAAAAAGTTTGTGATGCTTCAGCTAAACTGCTTAGTTTTCATTTTTCCTCTGCCACTAGGATTTCTATCAGCTTCTTCCAGTAGGAGGAACTCAAGAGAGACAAAGCAGATGAAAGGGGAAAGGAATAGTCTCCCTGTTACAGTCTTACTTTGCCTTTTAATGTCACCCTTCACCTTGAGACAGCAGTTGATTCCAGTCTCCAGTTTGGGTTTTCCAAGAACAAGCTCCATTTTGCTCTCCCAAAGGTAGCAGCTTCAATCAGGCAGTCCCTCCTCCCTGTGAGTCTGCTCTCAAATGTGTAAGTGTCCTCTCACCAGCTCCTGAGATGCTGTTAATAGCAGCATGTAAGAAGACCTCAGACGTCTGAGACCTCGCTCTGAGGAACCTCTTCCCTGATTACCCATGATAATCACATAGTTGAGTAGCAACTTGTTCTTAAAGGTCCGATTCCCAGCTTTGGGGTTCTCTTCTTTGAGCTGCTGAAGTACCATTCAGGGGATGTCCTCTGTACAGATGATTGAGTCCAGCTCTAAAAGGCCTCTTGTGTGAGTTTTTAGGTTCTCTTAACACTATCTTGTTAAGTTGTGATATGACATGTGAGAGTTGGATGTGAGATATGGATGTGAAAGTTGGAGTATAAAGAAAGCTGAGCACAGAAGAATTGATGCTTTTAAACTGTGGTGTTGGAGAAGACTCTTGAGAGTCCCTTGGACTGCAAGGAGGTCCAACCAGTCCATTCTAAAGGAGATCAGTCCTGGGTGTTCATTGGAAGGAATGATGCTAAAGCTGAAACTCCAATACTTTGGCCACCTGATGCGAAGAGCTGACTCATTTGAAATGACCCTGATGTTGGGAAAGATTGAAGGCAGGAGGAGAAGGGTACAACAGAGGATGAGATGGTTGGATGGCATCACTGATTCAATGGACATGAGTTTGAGTAAACTCCAGGAGTTGGTGATGGACAGGGAGGCCTGGCATGCTGTGGTTCGTGGGGTTGCAGAGTTGGACATGACTGAGCGACTGAACTGAGCTGAACTGAACGAACACTATCTTCCTCCCTTTGGTGTCTGACTCCTTTAGTTACTATCTCTGTTACTCATTTAACAGTTCTTTCTGTATTAAATTCTCTCTGTTGAAATATCTTGTCTGGTTTTTATTTTATGCAGTCTTAATTTGATCTCTAAGAGTTGTATGAACTAAGATAAGTCATCTTCCCATTCAAACACTCAATCCCTTATCTGTTTAACTAGAGGGTGGGGGTTGTGGTTACAGAAGGAGGAATATAAATAATAACTGGTCTTTCACAACTTGTTTTCTGAGAAATGCTCGTCAAGCATTTCCTTCTTGCAAAATAATACTCATGGCCATGTGGACTTGGGAAATGTTAACTACTCTAGAAAACTGTGAGAGAATCACAATGCACATAAGCTCTGAGAAGCCCAGCAGGAAAGAAACCTATTTTGCTTTGATTCAATATCTCCCCTAAAATTCTTTAACTCAGGAAACTCTTCTCTTTTCAGTTAACCTCTCTTACCGCTCTATGACATACACTGAGAAATTCTTAGCAGTTCCAAAGTTTTGCAGATTTTTTTTTCAAGATACTTTCATTGAGGAGAAATATAATGCCTATAATATATAATAGATCTAATGGGTTTTATTTATCTTTTTCAGCTCTAAGCATAGATATTGACTGATAGTAATGTGCTTTGTAGTGAAATGTATAGTAAATGCTGAGGCAGGGCAGGAAGAATGTTAGAACACCAGGAAAATTATTTCAGGAAATGAAAGACAAAGTGAGAGAATTTGGGAGGGGATTATAGGACAGACTCACATATGGTTAAGTGAACAAGCTATGGATTCAACTGCTTAGGTATGACTCTCAGCTCTAGCCCTTGAGTACCACTTGATTCTGAACAAAATCATTTGTCTTCACTGTCCCTGGGTTTCTTATCTTTAAATGCAGCTAACAGTAGTATATTTCACAAGTTTGTGAAGGAATTAAGTATAACATAGTATATAATGTGATTAACACCAACTTGTACTTAATTATTTCATGTAGTCTCAAAAACAGGAAAAGGCCTTGTATAATGACTTAACTTAGATAATAAAAAAAAATAGTAATGAAATTAATATAAGCTGTTCAAAATGGAAGGAAATTCAGAGGATGTCTATTCAATCCCCCTCATCCTATAAAACTACGTCTCCCAGAGTCTAAGAGATTTGGTCATGGAGCTAATTAATAGGGAAGTTAGATGGAGATTAGCTTCCTCACCCTTAGTAGAGCTATTTCAATTAAACTTTAATTTGTTTGACCATAGAATTTTTTTTTTTTTTTTTGGTATTTTCCTGGATAAAGGCAAGAGTAGTAATTCCAGAATATTGCTTTCTGGGTTCAGAGCTCTAGCTGATCTCAGTGATTTTTAAGACCCAGCTATGGTTAGTGAGGAATTTATTGATCTGCACAAACCATACCACATGCTTTCTCCTGTTTCTAGTTCCTGTTTCCCTAACATCAATCTATGTGGGAGAAATATGGGTAGAGTTAGCATCAGGAGGAGCTGGAATAGAAAGGGATAAAAATAGTCTCATTCATTTTTTTTCAGCTTGAGGTACAATTGATAAAGTTATAAGATATTTAAAGTGTACAATGGGATGATTTAATATATGCATACATTGTGAAATGATTTCCTCTTTTAAGTTAATTAACATATCCATCATCTCATGTATTTACTTTTTTTGATGAAAACATTTAATTTCTGCTCTCTTAGCAAATTTCAATTATACTATACAATGTTATCAACTATAGTCACCATTCAGACCCTATTTATCTTATAACAGAAAGAGTGTTGAATGAGCAGAAAGGAGATGAAGGCTTAACTACTGGAATACAAATTTTTTTTTTTTAGAACTGGATGACCAAGTCTGCTACTCATATTTTCTACCTCTCAGAATCCCGAGGGACACTAACACTGGGGAGGTAGACACTTCACATCCCCGTACTGAGGAAACTCTTCTGAGCTCTATTAAACAGATCCAGACAACCATGTTTATTATTGTTTCATTTAGTGATACACTTAGAAAGATAAAGAATATGAGATATAAGAACAGTTATAATATACAAGCCTTCTACCACTTCATGGAATTATGATGAACATATTATTTTAAAAGAAGAACTGAATGAGATAAAACAACCCTGTACTGCAGTCCAACTGAAGCTATATACAATGCATATATAGTTTATGATCTATGTATAATTCATATGTATAAAAACAACATACTTCATTGACGTAAAATAGCACAGCAAGGTTTGAAACAAATGGCTAAGCTCAATGCAGGCTTTACAGTGCCCTGAAAGCCATTTTACTAGCATAAAGGCCTCCAACATGCTGGTATTAACCTCCTGATAAATATTTAGACTATTTATATTTTGTTCTCTTCAGAACTAAGCCAAAAATAAATATATTTTAAGGCAACCTTTAGAAGTGTCAACATTTCTTATTTTATCTGCTTTGTGACAAATGTTATTCACAGTGACAATTAAAATATTGAACAATTAAGGACAAAGATTGACAAATTCATCCTGAATCCATTGTATCCTTTTATAAAATTTTCTCTAATGTACAGAAAAGTCATATTCTTTAGCAACCTCCACTTTCCAATTGTGAAAAGTAACATTATTGCTTTTCTGCCCATACAGGCTTACTCAAAGTTATATGTTAGAGATTTCAATTTTGATTTCATGTTCAGAAAAGCATCTATACAAGTCTCATTGCTATTTTTAAAAATTCAGAAAACAAGAACTTACTGAAAACAGGTTATTATGGCTGCAAGCTATTCCACACTGTTGCTCACTTCCATTGTATCTTTGGATAGATAAACTATCCAATATACAAGGTTGAATCCTGCAAATGCAACTGGGAAGAGAATCCGAGAATATTGGTCTATTTTACTGGTACCTCCAAAGGTTAGTGAGACGGGTGGGGGGGTTACAGGTGTTGACTGTAAGATGGGAGCTCTTGTGAGGACTTTGCTGGCCTCAGGGGATGGAACTATTGGCAATGTCAGAGATGTGATTCTTTTCTTCAGATGGTACTTGGAATCAGGATGCTGTAGAGGAAAAATATACATATATATTCTGCTTAGGTAAAGGAACAAACATTAGTCATTCATTTTATCATCATTGACAGATGTTTGCTGACACTTTATTATATAAGTTGAGCTTCCCTGTGGCTCAGATGGTAAAGAGTCTGCCTGCAATGTGGGAGACCGGGGTTCAATCCCTGGGTCAGGAAGATCCCCTGGAGAAGGAAATGGCAACCCACTCCAGTAAATCTTGCCTGGAAAATCCCATGGATGGAGGAGCCTGAAAGGCTACAGTCCATGGGGTCACAAAGAGTCAGACACAACTGAGCAACTTCACTTTCTTTCTCTTTCTTTCTATCATATAAGTTAAAGTACCAGCAAATTATTTTTTCTTTTTTTTGAAGTAGACCATTTTTAAAGTCTTTATTGAATTTGTTATACTATCGTTTCTGTTTTATGTTTAGATTTTTTGGCCATGAGGCATGTGGGATCTTAGCTTCCTGATTAGGGGTTGAACCTGCACCCCCTGTGCCTGCAATGAATTGGCAGGCAAAGTCCCAACCACTGGATCACCAGGGCAGTGTCATCAAATTCTTAATAATATTTGATAGTGCTACTTTTCCAAGAAAGTGGTAAAACAAATTCTAAAAACATTGATTTACTAACAGCCACTGATAGTTCAGTTGGTAGAGAACCTGCCTGTAATTCAGCAGACCCTGGTTGGATTCCTGGGTCAGGAAGATGCTATGAAGAAGGGATAGGCTACCCACTCCAGTATTCTTGCCTGGAGAATTCCATGGACTATATAGTCCATGGGGTCTCAAAGAGTCACACATGACTGAGCAAATTTCACTTAATATCCTATAATTTAATACATCAGCAATTGATGCCAAGCATGATCCATGTCCCAGGAACTGTGTTGAGTATTGTACTATTAGGAAGAGATAAGCCAGGTTATAAGGGTTTATCCACCCACCACCCCAGTTATGCATAAACCTATATGGCAATGTGTATAGGCAATGAGAGGGAATGTCACGATGACAGGGAATTTCATTTTGTAGTATGTGGGTAATTAGTTAATACCATAAAATAACAGCTCAGTTAAAGGATAGCATTCTTCTAGACAGGTTCCCAGCCTACAGCCTAATATTCACACATTCATATATCTGAACCAACTGAGGTATGAACAATAGCAAACAAATTTTAAAATGCTCATGTACCTCAAAAGCTAGGCACAAAGTAGAAATATCCATACTATTCTTCCCTTGAATGTGACTGCCTCTTGGTCCAGAGTTCTGTGTTGTGAGCTTTCTGCTTCCTGTTCAGAACTTCTCTACTGTCTCCTTCCATCTTAAGTTACCAAAAATGATACATTTATTAACCTCATAATTATTATATGTTCTTTTCCATCATTAGCTTTTCTGTTCCACTGAAATCAGAGGACAACCAATTCTAGTCTTGAAAGGGATATTCAGTGCATTAAGTAACAGATGAGAGGCTGAGATCTAGATGTGGGAACTGCTTCACCCATGCTTTCACAGCCAGTAATCAACCAGCCTGGTTAATCTCAGTGCTTGCTATATCCCAGCATCTTCTCTTCTTCACTCTATAGTATCGAGTCTGCTTCAGAGACTCTAATTCTGTTTGCTTTAGACACCTTTCAACATGGTGGAGACTAGGGGGGCTTCTTCTGATTCTTATTTTTTCTTGTCTACAGCCTGTAATAATCACTCTCCTTGTGGCTGGGTTGTCCTTGCTGAGTCCCTGCCTTCACACGCATGCTGTACATTATCCCTGCTCTTGTAAAACTGCCTTGTTTCCTCTCTGGCAGCAAAATCACCACTTTGCTGCCTGGCAGGGTGTGTTATTCACATGGACAGACTCCCATGGCTTTAGAGAGCAGCCCCATGGCAACAGCATGAGGCGGCCACCTCCCCGGTGCTGGTGGAACCGCGGGACCGGAATGGCCCGCTGATGCGGTGACACTTGGACTCTGGGAAAACAACAACCCCAAGAACCTCTTCTCCCTCTACTCCTGAATTTTGCTTTGATTTGTCAGGGATGTTCCTGAACATCTAAATAGTAATAGTCATCATAGAGAATTCAAGCCCACTGTGCTTTGGGGGGCCATAGTAAATGCTGTTTCTTTACCAAAAGCAAGAATAAATCACTGTAAAGTCTGATTTGACTTGACCATGGTGAATTTCAAGCAAAGAATATCTTTACCTGTTATCTGTTGACCAGATATTGGGCTAGGCCCTGTGGACAGAAATAAATAAATCAAAGGTGTTGGAGGCAGGAGAGAGTTTCAAATAGAATATTGCCCAGTGTACTGATCTTGAATAGGAAATAAGTGACATTTTCTATTAAAGATATGTGACAACCTTCTTTGATTCTTTGCTTTATAAACCATTGTCACTCTCTTTTCATAAATTCTATTCATTCCTCAAAGTCAATTTTAAGCTTCACTTTCTTACTGGAGCCTCCTTTCATTTCTCGTGCCCTTATTGATCATTCTTTCTTTTCAGTGCCTACACCTGTAATATACAATTTTCAATCTAGATATTGATATATGGGTGTAATATCTGACATTGTACACAGCTGTCCTGTGTGTTAGTCTGTTTTACCAATAAATTGTTAAACAACTGAAAAAACTGTGACAACTGAGGACAGTTGTGCCTAGGGTCACCAGTAGTGCGTGGATAGGACCAGTGTAGTGGTATCCCAGTCTCAATATGTACTGCCTGTCTTAGAAGATAAATATAACATTGTCAGCCAAAGCTTTCTATCATGTTTCCCAAATTCTAATTTGAATTTTCAACTATTATATATGTTATCAAAATGTTCTTCACCTGAAAGAGAAAAATGTATCACTGTTTAATCCTTTAAAAAGAGTTCTCCTCCTTCCAGATACACAGAACATGAAAATATTTTACTCTAATAAATTTTCTAAGTATCTTACTGGAGAATAAAGAGGGCAAGGCTTTAGAGCAGATCTTCTTTCCAAACCTGTCTTGATTTTTAATAGCATGCATTGTCTATCTGTCACCTATGTTTCTTTCTTTTTAAGGGAGAAAGAGGGCAGACGTGAACAAGTTCACTGAGATGGAAAAGTGTAAATTATAATCCAGCATAAAAATATAATGTATTGTCTTATCTCCCTCTCTCTTTTGGAGATGTGGGGAGAAGTTATTTGTCAATCTCTTGGCATGTCACAGTGTCACAAATGACTTAATGAGAATTGCCAGATAGCCCTTGTTCAGAGTTAAGCAAGATTGTTCAAGACCTAACGCATGAAAAATTTATGCATAATAGCATTAGCTTGGAATTAAACATCTCCCATGACAGGATCCTTCTTTTCTTCATCTGCTTCCCTAGGCAGTCTCTATGAAGGGTTGCTTAGGAGTTAGAGGGAAACAGAGTCAGAAAGCCCTAGTCTGCAGTTCCACATTTACTACTTATCTGCTGTATGACTTACACATTGCAAAGGAGTCATAAATTCTTCCTAAGCTTAAAGTTTCCATCTTTAAAGTTAGAGACAAAAAATAAATAAATAAATAAAGTTAGAGACAATAATTATTTCATCTGTAAGGGTTTTTTCCCTTTCTTTAAGAACTTGAGAAAGAAAATGCCTCCGTTATATGCTTCCTGCCTACTTAGCTGTTACAGTTCTTCTTGCTATCATATTTTCCCTGTAAACATTACTTCTGTTGTGCTTTATCCCCCTTCCTAACTTGAAATCTCCTTAATGTAGAAATCTCTCTTAATGGTAGAGGGCATATTATTTTCATGTGTTAAGTACTCCAAACTACCTAGCCAGTGCATAGAACACAGTGAATGCTTCATAAGCATATGCTAAATCAATAAATGAATGAAAATCGAAACATTTTCTGAGACTTACAAGAGTTTTCAGGCAAAGAGAAGGGAACAAAATATTTCTTGATTATTTTCTATTTTAGCATATTGTTTATATTACATTATATTATAAGTACCATGCTTCCCAGATGGCACTAGCGGTAAAGAACTTGCCTGCCAATGTAGGAGACATAAGAGACATGGGTTTGATCCCTGTGTCAGGAAGATCCCCTGGAGGAGGGCATAGCAACTCACTCCAATATTGTTGCCTGGAGAATCCCCGTAGACAGAGGATCCTGGTGGGCTACAGTCCAAAGGGTCACAAAGAGTTGGACACAACTGAAGCAACTTAGCACACAGGCATGCACATAGGTACCATATCTAAACACTTACCATTTACAAGCACTGCCTGGCACTCTGCCTGCATTATTTTGCTTATTCCTAGAAAGAATCTCTAATGTAATAATATTTTGTTTTAGAGTTGAGCTAATGAAGGTATAAGCAGGGAGCTCACACAAGTGACAAGTGGTAGCACCTGAATTCAGTCCCCCTTAGATGCCTAAGAGCAGGGGTCCCCAAGCTCTGGGCCACACAGAGCTTGGGGACCCCTGTCAGATGAGAGGCAGCAATAGATTAGAAATAAAGTGCACATTAAATGTAATGTGCTTGAATCCTCCCCAAACCACCCCCAACCCCAGTTCATGGAAAAATTATCTTCCATGAAATCGATTCCTTGTGCCAAAAATGTTGGAGACCACTGCTAAGAGCATAATCTTAATAAATACTGTTTTTCCTTCCCATCAGCTTTAGGGTTTAGGGCACAGTTGTTTCTCAGCCACAGTTACTGACATATTGGTACTTCTTAGTTGTGGGGACTGTCCTGTACACCATGGGGTGTTGAGTATCATCCTTCTCCTCTATCCATAAGATACCTGTAGCACCCACATCCTCAGAGTTTTGACAATCAAAAATGTCCTTGTATCATGACATACGTCCTCTGAGGACACCCACCATTGAGCATCACTGGTTTAGAATTACACTGTCTCATTGTACAGCGATGGCTGGGGGATTTCTGTGCTAAGTCACTTCAGTCGTGTCCAACTCTTTGTGACCCTATGAACTGTAGCCTGCCAGGCTTCTCTGTCCATGAGGATCTCCAGGCAAGAACACTGGGGTGAGTTGTCATGCCCTCCTCCAGGGGATCTTCCTGATTCAGGGATTGAACCCATATCTCTTATGTCTCCTGCATTGGCAGGCAGGTTTTTTACCACTAGTGCCACCTGGGAAGTTTCTGCTGCTGCTGCTAAGTCGCTTCAGTCGTGTCCGACTCTTAGCGACCCCATAGACGGAAGTCCACCAGGCTCCTCCGTCCATGGGACTTTCCAGGCAAGAGTGCTGGAGTGGGGTGCCATTACCTTCTAGCAGGCAACAAGTACAAGGTTCTCAAGGAAATGCCAGAGAGCTGAATAACCCACAAGCTGGATAATCAGTTCCTGGATAATTAGAAATCGGCAGTATAGAGACTGGACATCTAAAATTTAGAAGAATCTCATTGAGTTTCTGAAATGAAAAGAAAGCCAATTTTGCAAGCCATTCAAGCTACAGGTTTGCATCAGATTCTGCCTGCCCCATTGTAAGCTCAGCAGCTTCAGTTGATGGTAAAATAGGCTTTTGTCAGAGTCCAGATGAGGGCTCAGCTTGGGGCTGTCACTGTTTTGAGTGGAATACCTGTGGTTTTGAATTTTTCCAGGGCTCCCCTGCTGCTCAGTGCCATCCTGCTTTGGGTATTTTTAGAGCATTGCTTTGTTTTAGGTAACGCCATATTGCAAAGGTACTTGGAGTCAAACTGGACATTGTGACAGTCAGTTATTTGGTATAGGGATAAGGCATTTGGGAAGTACTAAGAGCAATTTTGATACAATATTCAGTGAACCTAATATATTAAAGAGGAGGGAGCAATGGGTTACCTCGTAGGGGAGATATTTCAACAAGGGCTGCATTACTATAGGGCAAACAAAGCATCTGCTTTTAACCGGGGCACCAAAAACAAGAGAACATATTTTTTAAAACATTTAGTATTTGACCATTTATAAAATGATAGTATTAAAAATTACGGAGAAAACGAACTCTGTCAAATGTCATTACATTTATAACTGGTAGAACTGGGAGCAGAGACAATTCCAGAATATCTACAGAGAAGCAGCTGATTAGTAGCAATCTGGTAGGTCAGTGGTGCTAGAGACATGTCTGAAAACCACACTGAAATGTTTGGAGAGTCCTGAAAGGAATACTAGATGGGGATTTGATGGAAGGTATAGGGAAAGAGCTAATTGCCTACACTTCTCATCTGACCCACCCCACCCTCTCTATAAGTCATATGATGGTGCTACCTTGGGGAAGGGGCATCATGGTCTTTCTGGTGCTCAGAGTCTCTGATGGTCTTAATTCAATTGCTAATTCTTTGGAATAATGATAGTACTCAAAGAAATCTCAGCAATATTAGGAACAGGGGAGGTAAATCTATGCTTCATATTTCTCTACAGAGGTGAAGGGCAACATGGTTATGGCCCAGCAGATGTTTCAACCTTGAAGGGTACAGAAAGGACAACGTGTCTTACTTGCCTCTCTGTGCCCAAGTTGTGAATAACTGACTTAGTGTCTCTAGATCAGGGCCAGGCTCATCTTTCTGTTCTCAACATAGGCACCACTTCCTCCAGAATCACCTGCTCCAGACTGAGTGAACACTCTTGCATGGCCCTTCTTCAGCCTCCTATACGTCTGTAACCACAAGCTTTATCACAGCGCATTGGCAGGGCTCCTTGATTTCCCTCTCTTCCTGCTTGATGGGCAGTTCCAGGACAGAAGAGGCTCTGTCGATGTTGCTTACTAATGAACTCTCAATGTTCTACAAAGGGTCTGCATATAAAGGCACTTAATAAATGCTTATGGTATGAAAAGAACACATAGGTACTCTATAAATTGGTGTCAGGTGACAAGAAAAATAAACCATGCAATCAGTATAAACACAGTTATTCTCTAAACTAATTAAATTTTGGTCAACTTTATAGATAATTTGTGAAAAACATCACACCTTCCATGAAAAAGAGAAGTCACGTTGGATGTGTTGAGTAGTGGGGCAGAGGATTCATTCTTAAGAACTTGGTGTTGAGGACTTAGATGTTTAAAATAAAAAGAATACTAGGAAAACATTCCAAAAGAGATCAGAGTCTAAATTCAGTCTTATCTACAAAATAAGTATACCTTAGACAAATAATAAGTTCTGAAACATAAATACAGGAGTACTTTCTAATGCCTAAATAGCATATCATATAAAAACAATATGGAAAGATACCATATAAGCGGGAAAGAAGCACTGGAGAATTTCTTCTCAAAATCTAAAAATATAAAGTCCACTTCCAAATGCCTTAAAAACAGAAAGGTTATTAATCTGTAGAACACTTCTGAAGATTTAGATTTAGTCTCTTCAGGTATGAGTACTAGATTTTAAATGTCTGAATTTCTTTATCATTATTATAAATTTCAAGGTCAAATTCAAAGCAATAAAGTTTTCACATTCATTCTAACCAGTTTCTTGTGAAAAACAATGTGTACTTTAAAACATACAATTTAGAATCACATGAAATATCCAAGCACTTAATCTCATTTCAGCTTTGCCATATTGGATTGCTATTTCAATGTCCAGCTTACCCAAATAATGTTATTTTGATTACAACTGAATAGGCATTTTTAAATGTCATGGTATTTGAAAGAAAAAATGGCCTTGTAATCAAAATATACCATTGTGCTGTATAAATTCCAAATACGTAATTTATGTTTGTTCCTCTATATTATAAAAGGCAATTGCCAAGTTTTGACATAAATAAATAAAATGTGCATGTTCTATGCAATCATCTGTATTTATTTCTTGATGCTTACAAGGTTTATATTGTTAGGTTTGGTTACTTTTGGTTTTTATTTTTATACTTTGACTTAGCCTTTCAGAAACAAAAGTCTCCTTTTCATTGCCTTGAAATATTATAAGTGGAGCCAGGTTTAGAAATATAATTTTTCATAGGAAAAAAGAGTCCACTTGCAAGGAAAAAAGTACTTTGAGATGATTTGAATCCAATTTGTTTATACAAGTTCCAAAGGACAGCCTAATTATATGTTACTATATTCGAACTATTAGAAGATAGTCTATATGAAGACCTGAGATCTTAAATTCCATCTTATTAATAAATTATACCTTTAAAATAATAGACTTAGGGAATGATAACTCTGTGCTTTCTCCAAGGATTTGAGATCATATCCTTCTCAGTAATCCATATTTTAAAAATGTTGAAGTAAGGAAGTTGGTCTTTCCTTTTGTCTCAATATCAGATCAATGACTATATTCAAAATCACTTTTCTTGCCCTTTTTCTCATGAATTTCTCCTCTTATTTTTACTGTACTTGTCAAATAAGACACTGTTAAATGGTATTTTGATAAATATTAGTTCTTCTTCCTTTCTAGATATATGTTAGTATATGACCTTTGGGCAATATAATAGTTATGTGTCTATATAAGTAAAGACAGGTTGTAACATAATCACATGTTTTTACAAACAAAATAATTCTCAAAAATACTTAGAATTTATCTTTTGTGAAAAATACAATTTTCAACTCATTTGAACTAGGTCTTCAGACTAACATATTTTTGTTATAAATTTATATTTTTGTGACCTTTGAAAATACATGTGTGGGGATGTGTGCATGCTCAGTCATGTCCAATTCTTTGCAACTTCATGGACTGTAGCCTGCCAGCCTTCTCGGTCCATAAGATTTCCCAAGGAAGAATACTTGAGTGGGGTGCCACTTGCTCCTCCAGGGGATCTTCCCAGCCCAGGGATCAAACCCACATCTCTGGCGTCTCCTGCAATGGCAGGTGGTTTCTTTACCACTAGCACCACCCAAACATCATTAAATGAAAGAAAGAATTTTGGAAATCACCTTACCTACATTCAGAAAAGGTCTTTTTTACCCAGTGGTATGTACTCTTTCATAGTTCAGTCTCTGAGCAAGTGCTGGGGAGGTTAGGGCATCAGCCTCTGTGTAGTTGTGAATATTAGGATTTCTGGAATCAATTCTTAGTTTTTCTAAGTGATTAATGTTTCCCTTCTCTGAGCCTCTGTTTTTTATTTTCAAATGTAATTTGACTGGATTACTGGATGGCAGACTTCTTTTTTAATGAGGTCTAATTTAAGGAAAAACTTTTTAAATGATGAATTGCCACTTATCATGGACTGGTCTTAGCCTTTGGAGAAAATGCAAATTCTCAAACAAGTTTCTTAGTTTATCAAAGAGAAACGTTTCAATAAAAATGATCTTTTAAAGCCAATAAATAGCTCAGTATTTGGAAAATAAAATACATATAATGTTATAATTTTTATTGTAAAACTTAAGCAAGGATTAACTAGTTTTGTGATTTGTAAATATTTGTGAGAATTGATCAATTATAAACAAATTTTCAATTCAAATTGTCTGCATTACTTGATTTTGCTCAAGAGCTACAGTTTGGAGTTTGTATTGAAGTAAAAATGTATACTTGTCCATCAATTCTACAATCCTTTTTTAAGAAGTACATGCAACTTAATTGTGAGAATTTATTCATATACATAATTGAAATTTGAGGGCACATTTATGACCCTTGAATTATTAATGCTATCATTTATTTTTTATTAAAAAATGCTTTGGGGACCAGCACTTAGTCACCACAAATCTAAACTTAATTTTATAGGTATTTTTCACTGATTAAGTCTTTGCAAAAATTAATATACATAAATATGCGTATTTTATACATATAACATGAATGTGAACATGAGAATGTTTTCATGTGAATCAAAATCTTGGCTTATGACTCAGCATTCACAGAATCTCATATACACATCTTTCCCTTCTGGATTAAACAAGAAGCAGATTTCCAACAAAAATTGTTCATAGAGTCCCTGTTTGTTTCCTTCAGACTGTGGAACCTCATTAAGAACGTTTTTTTATCTTTCTTTTTAACTTTATTCTCCCTGGTCGGTATATGGGAACCCATTCAAAGGAAGCATCTAAAGGCTGAGAATTTTCTCGTCTCCTCTGAGAACTTGGAATCTGCCAGTACTACTGAGGATGATGAAAGAGGAATACCAAAAGTTTAGAGCAAAGATCAATGAAGGATTGTTGCTTGGCTTTTCCTGTGAGGTTGGAGAAGTTGACCTTGGAACCAAAGTTACATAACTTTATTACTAATATTATTTTTGGACTATCTACTTGTTTGCAATAACTATTCAGGCTGCCTTTTCCTATACAGTGTGGGTAACATTAGAAAAGTAAACAATTACCAAAACAATCTCAGCTTCCAGGGGTTCAGTCGCTTTTGCTATTGTCACTGGGGGTGAGGCTGCAATCTGCGCCTTCCTTTTGGCCTTTTGTGTCTGAAGATTGGTAAAGTAGTTGACAGCAGCAAACTCAATAAGAGCAGAGAAGACGAAAGCAAAGCAAACGGCTATGAACCAGTCCATGGCGGTTGCATAAGACACTTTTGGCAAGGAGTGCCGGGCACTGATGCTTAAAGTGGTCATGGTTAAAACAGTGGTGATTCCTAAAACGAAACAGAATGAGAAATGCAGTATTAGCATTTGCAATCGAATAACAGGCTCAAATGGGAACTTGTTGGAGATTTCAGTTACAAATGTAATTTTTGTTATTTTGTTATTTTTAATTGTTCACAGTTATTACCATAGGCATTCATATTTTTGTATCCTTCAATACCTCGCATACATTGTAGTTGCTCAAAGTTATTTTTTGAAGTGACTTAGTTTAACAATAATAATATAATAGCAAATTATTAGTACATGAGTAATACATTCTTGAACTTGTGAGCATATTTAATGCTGATATAAAATTTCATCATATTAATAAATATTTGTATAGATGATAAATATAAAATTAGATTTCACAATATTTTAATTTCTAGATTGGTTTTTTAAGATAAAATATTTAATCATGAGCAAATAATTTCATCACTCATCTTGCAGCAGTTTTCTGTCTTGGAGGATTTATATAATCCAAAGATGGCTAGCGTCATTATATATATATTCTTTTATAACTTGAAGAAAGAGATCTGTTTTAGTATGGTAAATTAAAAAGTCAAAATTCATCTGAGATTTCAATTAAACTCAGGTCTTCCCTATGAACTACTAAACTTATAATCATGAAAGCTGAGAAAAAAATTGGGTTTTGTTACAGAAGATATTTTCTGTTACAGCTCTTTTTCTTATTTAATTTTGTTCCGTCACACTGTTAGTGATTCTATATAACATAAATGTAACTAAATATTTAGTCTGAACAATAGGAAATTGGTGATATTTAACTGCAATTCATGGGGTCGCAAAGAGTCAGACAAGGCTTGAGTGACTGAACTGAAGACCTAAAAAAAATGGCAAAATTTTTTATGATCCTACCTAAATAAAAGGGAGATATATTTTGTGTATTCAGGGGTTCAATATCTTAACTTTTGATTTCATTGAATTACATGTCATTTTAAATTTCCTACTTTTTCTAGTTATGAAAAAGCAAATTGAGATAAGAAATTCTCCAAAATAGGACACGTGAAAGTCATAGGAAACCAGCCAGAATTCTTGCTGAGACAAATCTTTTGTTGATTCACCACACAAATTGTGATAAGATGAAGGTTACTTCATATGAAACATGTGTCTGAATGAGATAGGAGTTTATTTCCTTTGTGGATTGAAAAAGTTCACTGGTATGAATATTCCCCTTAAAATACACAAGCAATGTGAGCTGGAGGATGATGGAAAGTAGAGCCCAAAGAGTGAAGCATACCAAAGACAGTTCTGGCTGGAACAGACTCCTTATTAATCCAGAAAGACACCTGGGAAAGAATGACTGTCATAATGCAAGGAGTATAGATCTGTATCATGAAGTAGCCCATCTTCCTTTGCAAGTGGAAATAAACTGTCATTATTACGTATTCACCTGTTGGAAGACAGGTATGTCAGTATTATTGCTGTTGACAACGTGCAAAAAGAGTGCAGTTAGAAATAAACCTTACAGATCCTTAAATTAATATGTGTAGGAAGAAAATAGCAAAGACATTTTTCAATGTATGGCAAAGTTAGTCGATCAGCAGATGCTAAATGCATCAGCTCATTGTTTTCTGTGGAGTTCTTTGTGTCACACACATACAAAACTACTCATTCTAAGGCTATTCAAATCTTTATATATGCACATGGTTGCAAAATCCATCTTAAAGCTACTCATCACTTTAAAACTGCAAGTTTAGCTGAGAATGGCTAATGCAGAGGAAATACAAACAGATATTTTGAAAATGTGCACTGGAGTCACCTTGTAGGATTCCATTCACATGTTGGTTAAATTCTTACCTGTGTTAGATTTAATTGTCTCACTAGAGACTGTTTGTCCAATCAGATCATACTGAAGGAGGCTTGAGGATTCTTCTGGGACTTCCACTGAGTAAAGTGGTCCTTTTTTCCATGTATATATGATTTCACTCTTGGGGTAAGCATCTGAATTTTTTAGACAAATTGCAGTAAATCTGGCTAGTTGTGTTTTTTTTTTCTTTCAAAGCAAATCTTGTCCATTATGAAAGGAAAATACAAGCATAAATTAAAAAAAAAACAATTTTTTTCTTTAATCCTGGGGACCAAAACCTCTATGTATAAGATTGACGGACATGATTAAGTAAGTTAATTCTAGGAATTATACAGAGAATATCAGAGTAGTATTTCTCTTTTGCTTTCCAGCCTGACTAAAACCAAATAATTATGTATTTTGAATACATTATTTAACTCTCAGAAGCATTTTGTCACTTACAACTGCCAAATTTGAGCGGACAAGCATGCCCATCCATAGGAAAGTTAACCAGTTTCATAGGACAGTCAGCGTTGATGGTAAGCCTAAGGAACATTGAAATAAATAGTTCTGAGTTAGTATGATGGACAAATCCTTTGAGCAGAGGACAAAGAACTGAGGAAGCCTCACCTCATGGTGTATAGAATGGTTCCATTCTGCATTATTCTGAAGAGTTTATTAGGAGTTGTCATGTTGTGAGCAATTGATTTTTTGCCATTCCTGAAAAAAGTGTCAGGTGTCCAGATTTTACTGACCATCAGGTTATTCAAACTCAAAATCTCAGTTGGCCCCCCAAACTTCAACCTCTCATCTGTCCAAGTCTGGCGGAAAAAAACGTCCATCGTGTATTCCTAAGAGAAAGTAAGATATTCATGCATGCTGGGTAGGTGGTTCATTAAGAATAAGTTTATTCACTAACTTACATACGCAATACTAAAATTTAAGAAATAAAGCAACTTTTTATGACAATAGCCTATCAGGAGAACTATAACCAGTGAATTATTATTTTTCACACTGTAAGATTGTAATGTTATTATAGACGATCATGTTGATATTGTATAAACCTCCCTTCTCCACCTTCACCTTCAACATTCTTCCTTTTTTCTATCAGTAATCCATGTCTCTATCTACTGACCTCCTGATTTCTCTTGTTTAATTTAGAATAAAAATATAAGATTTAATCTAGGTTTTGGATTGGCCTTCCTACCATCAGTTAGTATAATCATTCCTCTTAGCAACTTGTTTACCTTCAAAAATATATCTGAGCAACACAGTGCCACTTAGTACAGTTCCAAGGATAGAGAAACTTTACTTGATAAGCATACTTTGCACATCATAATTATTTTATATAGTTCTCAGAGAACATAAAAGCAAATACTACCATGATTACTCAAACAGAGCCTCATTTAAGTATGCATAATCAAAATTATGTTTTAATTTGTGGCTTTTATGAAATAACATTAAGAACTTAAGTATTATGCTGAAGGCCTTTGCTAAAGTCAATGATAAATAGCAACTTATAATTATGTCAAAATATTGCCAAGAATTGCTTTGTATCCTTTATATATTTCTTTATGAGACCTATTACTGCAAGTGGTGATTATATTTTAAAAATATAATTTGACATACAGTATATCCATATAATGGTGGTCCAGGCTATAACAAGCCTCTCTTGTATAAATACACTTAAAAAAGAGACACACGCATAAAATAAAGTTCTAAGTGTCCCCAGATTGCAATGCTACAGTAGAATATAGTTGTGATTATTTATTCTTGGTGTGAATCATACTCAAATGAAAAAAATTGATAGTTAAATTGTTGAGGATTCTGAAGAAATGCTGACTCTTCTCTCTCACCTCTTAAGACATTTATCTCCTAAAGTGCTCCTTAGTCTCTGCCCCTCTTGTTATTTTTTTTTTTTTACTCTTTTCTCCTTTCCTTTCTCTTCCCTTTTTCACTCCTTTCCCCCTCTTTAAATTTCTATTCCTTTCTTTTCTGCTTATATTCTCAGCTCAAAAAGCAGAAAATGAAAATCTCTAATAGCTGTTAATCTAGAATTACATCCCCTAATTCATTTAATGCACCACTTTAAAGAGTTATGTTTTTCTTCGGTTTTAGTATTTACATTTTATTTTTAGGGGGACACACTACCTGAGAAACGTCAAAGAATATCATGATACACTTTGTTCTAAAAAACTGGTTCAGTTGTTCACTGCCACTTACTATAAATACCCTCTGACGAATCCTACAGCCATCTGTACCTGGAACAGAGTTCCCAGAACACCTACTGGTCCACTTGCAAACATAAAAGGTGGAATGCAGTAGTCTTTCCAAAGGACTCCCTTTACTGTTTTATTAACATGTACTGAGAATGGGGCACTGCCAAAACAGCCACGTTTTATGTTTAATAGATCTTCTCAATATACTCTTACATGGCATTCCATCTTTGTTGTTTTTTAACTCCTCCATAAATTTCCTAAAACTTCATAAAGATGGGGGAGAATCTTCTCTTTGTAAGGAAGAATCGGCGCTTGATATGTGAACAGAAGAGAAGATGTCATCTTAAAAGTCTCCTCAGATTCATGTTCAAGCAGAGCCTTTAGTGAAATGTGAAGGAGATTTGGCCAATAATCTGTTCTAATGGCCATTCCTTCCCAGCATGAGTGCATATATTGCTTTTAGATCTGGAGCCAAGTTTGTTAACAATGTCCATTATCATTCATTCTGGGACTCAGTCCGGTCCTCCTTTAAGCAAAATTACTCTCCTCACTCAGCTCACTCACCATCTCCACGTCTGACACGGGCCCAAAACTCGTCACGTAAATGTCTGTTTTGACTTCAGTGACAGCACCTGAAATTAGCCCATAGGGACATTTATCATCAATGATGTTAAGGAGATTGAATGAAACGACTGTTTCACAAAGTCCCTTCTCTCAGCCAGAATCTATAACCCATCCTAAAGTAATTCCAGTAGCAAGGGTCCTTTAGTTTTTCAGCTCTTAAAAACTCAGATTAGTTGCATTATTTTGAGTTTATTCCGGCCAAATTGCAAAGTTTAAGGAATGAAGGAAAACTGGGTTAGTGTTCTGACAACTACAGTAATAATGTTTAGTGATAGCTTTAATGGAACAAATGCTTAAAAATGTGTTTTATGTGAAGAATCTCATTTACATTCACACACCCTATGAGACAAGCACTGTTCATACACCCCACCACTGTTGAGAAAGTGGAGGCTTAGAGAGTTCAAATGACTCACATGTAAGTTCAGGAATTGAGGGAGGGACAGGGACTGGATAGCCCCCTGCCCCAACCCCAGTGCCCTGCAACTTCCCACTCTGCTATCCTGAGGCCTCTGGGCCTTGGACTGGCACTAAGGGGGAAGAAGGGCACACATGTCACATACAGTCTAGGAAGGACTCAGCCTCTTACCTCCAAATCCCGGTCGCAGCCGATTGTCATAGCCTTCAAGCAAGTTGTCCAGGATCCGACTGATGTTTTTGGAATAGAAGTTTCCTTCATCTTCAAGTTTCCCTAGAGCATTTTCTACCCTGTGAGTAGACAATCAATGATCCTCCCTCCCAGGCCCCCCAAAAATAGGCTGTTCATTCCAGCCTCATCTACCCCACCATACAGATGAGCCATGCCATCCAGGCTGCTTCTATGATTTGGTATAGAAGTCACCCAGTGGATGTATGCTTGCCCTTTCCTTAGAGCTAAAAGGAAAAGTCAGAAAACAAAGTCTTACCAGAGAACAATGTACAGACAGGGCAGAGGCGACACCATCCTGCGGTGCACTGAGGTGCCTGGCTCACCCTCCGCCTGCCTTCTCCTCCTCCCAGCCAGTTCCCCTTTTCCAGTTAACTAGAGCGCTCTCCGGGACCACTCATAGCCCTTCTTGTTTGTGTCCAGCCAGTAATCCAGTAGATGAAGATGGAAAGGTTGCCAGCTAAACGTGGAGGGTTCCCCTTGATCTCTTCTCTCTCCGTTCTGTCCTTTCACATGGAACAAGGTGGTTTGGGGTCCTAGAGTATGTCCCAGTGGACATTTATCCTCCTCTGACTGATCAGTTGGGGAATGAGAGTCTGGAGGGACAGTGCATGGTCAGAGAGCCGTGACAATAATCAAGTAAGGCATTAGGGGAGATTAGAAGGGAGAAATTCACTGCTAGTTTTGGCATGGACTTAGCAGGGCCCTGTGAGGAAATCTGGACGGCACTGGCATCTTGCTGATTGAAATTATGTTCCAGTGGGCTCAGCATTTATTATTTCTATGGTTCACAGAAGGATTTCTACATAGCTCTCACTGCTTAAAAAGTCTAACAATATTGAGGTCTTCTTGGATGCTCTTTCTGATTTCACCAGCTTTATTGCTTCAGCTACCCCTTTCCTCTCTGTTTAAATATTGGTTCTCATTCTTCTTTGAAAAAGCACCTAGAACACAAGAGAACAACTCCTGACCATCCTGCTGTTGAATTAGTGTTCTGTTTTTTATTTTTTTGGAAGTACTTTGCTGATCCTTCTTGTGAAATGTATGGCATCTCGAGCAAAGTTATAAAGTCGAATGCTGCCTATAAGAGATAATGTCTGGAAAGAGCTTACTAAGATTTCCATGTAGAAATGCTATAAGAATAAAGTATCCATAAACATGGTCAATGATGATGTTGCTGGCACTATTAGGCTTGTCACAGGTCAAAGTGGAATGTTTGAAACCAAGGAACAGCATTCTCCCCCTAGTCTGGGAAAGTTGGAGTAATAGCCTTGTCATTTTAATCTTTAAATAAAAATAATAAAGTATTATGAATGTGTATGTGTGTGTTTATGTGTGTGTGTGTGTATATATATATATATATATTTTTTTTTAATTCAGGAACATAAGAGCCAGAAGCAAATGTCTTCTTCACTATCCTCCTGCCAGATCCACCCACTATCTACCTAGTTCACAGTCTGTATTTTCAGCACCTAAATTCTACACAAGTGATGGTAACTTAAAGCTATATAGCACAGTCATAAGCATTATTTCTGAAGATGTGACATAAATAATTTGAGAAAAATTTCAATAAATTAGCTATAAACAAAACAACAATGACAACAGTAGAAACAGGAAAAGTCCAAAATTTCTTATGAATTTTTTTTTAATTATTGAATCTGTTACACGGAATTTTCTAGTTACTCATCAAAAACCTGAATTCCCTCCAGCATTCCTGGCAAGTGGTATTCAGCATCTGATTTCTCACTTTGCTTTACTTGTGTTGGGTTGAAATCTGCACCCTGGTCCTAGTTCTCACCTTTGAAGCTACACAAAATAATATTATTTCAGAGCAAAACTACATAGCAATCACATAAACAAAGATATCTATCATGTCCTGTCTAATTTAAGCTAAGACTCCAAAAATCATTTTTTATTGATTACAGAACCTGGTTTTTGTATTTCTTCTTATTCTTTTCACTTTATTTTAAACATAATACAACTAATCACTATAGCATTTTCAATTCCATTGATTGCACTAAATCCTAAGGATCTGATGCTATTAAGTAATTCTCTGATCATTTTTAATACAATGTATTGTTTTTATTCATCATAGGACTCTACATTTATCCCTGCAAGTTTGTATCATTTTTACCCATCATTTTGTTTACTATCCATCTCTGATTTGTATCATCCTCAAGCTTAGTGAGGTGTCTAGACTGATTTTTTTTTATGTGTTAAAAAGATGATCATTGGTGAGGTGTTACATTTATATACATATTCTTTTTGAATAGGCATGTTTTCCTCCTGCAAAGTATTTACTGAAAAAAGAAATAGTTATTATTATATTTGTCTCTAAAGAGAAGATTAACATATTTGATTCTATTTTCTGATGAGTTTTAATTAGTAGTTTAATGAAGGAGAAGAAATCTGTTTTCTAGTCTAAATAGGAAAAAAAAATTCTTAAATCTGGAAGGATAATAAGGGTATGTAATCTTAGCCATCTCACTTTGCAGATCTCACCTTTAAATGAATGTGCTGGACCTAAGGGACTCAAATTCTGTACTTCTGTTTATCTGATTTATATGTTGGTGACAACATAAGGAAGTCACCTCTTCACACATCTCTGTCAGAATTGGCAGACAAGCTCTAATAACAACATTAATGTTTGATTACAGTTATTATTTTCCTATGGAACTAGCCATAAAGGAGTTCAAAAACATGACTCTTTGAGCAATTATTTTGAGAAATGCGTGGTCATTTATGTAGCATTTTGTCTATGCAAACCAAGTATTTAGGAATTCCCCTTATTTAGTGAATTACTTTCTTCTGGAAAATTAGAGAACATTTGTCTCACACCTGTCTACTTCACAGCTGTTTTTCCTAAATATGTTTTTAAATCACCTTGGATGACCACTGGCTTGCTCTGCTGTTCCTCTCCACTGGAAAGCCTAGAACTACCATCCTCTCCAATAATACTCTTATTAATATGCTGCACTTTGCAAAAGGACAATATGAAAAAAATCTATCTCCTTTCTTTGTCCTAAACTTTGAACTCCTGGCACCCCAGGTTTGTGTGTATGAAATTAATCATATATATGCATTAGTATACTTTATTGGTGTTTTTCTTTCTGGCTTACTTCACTCTGTATAATAGGCTCCAGTTTCATCCACCTCATTACAACTGATTCAAATGTATTCTTTTTAATGGCTGCATAATACTCCATTGTGTATATGTACCACAGCTTTCTTGTCCATTCATCTGCTGATGGACATCTAGGTTGTTTCCATATCCTGGCTATTATAAACAGTGCTGCAATGAAACGAATCGCCAGTCCAGGTTCCGTGCATGATACTGGATGCTTGGGGCTGATGCACTGAGACAACCCAGAGGGATGGTACGGGGAGGGAGGAGAGAGGGGGGGTTCAAGATGGGGAACACGTGTACACCCATGGCAGACTCATGTTGATGTATGGCAAAACCAATACAATATTGTAAAGTAATTAACCTCCAATTAAAATAAATAAATAAAAAAAAAAGAAATTAACCAAGGACTCAGAGATGATTGGAGGAGGTTATTGCACAGAAAAAGCAAACTTGGCACCAGATGCTAAATACTACTTTCCATGATAAAAAAGAACCAATACATATATTTATGCATTTATACATAACTAAATAGAAAACACAATCAAAATCTTCAAGATCAGAATGGAATTGTCTGTTGAACAACACATGATTGCATTTTCTCACTGCAAATCTCCACTGGGCTTAAATTTTAAAAAAAAGAAAGAAAGAAACAATATTAGAATTGAGCCTCAGAAACCCAGTAGCTCTTTTTTTTTGTCAAATAATAACTTTAACAAAGTAACTTTATTATTTGAGCATTAATGTTCTTATGTTTGAGGAACTTGAACCAAAGGATTTCAGTATTTGTATAACTACTTCCCACCTAATACTAGAGGACTTGAAACATTTTCCCTGTTTGTTTTAGAAATGGTTATGGAAAGCCAGTCAGTCAATCAATAAATGCAATTTAAGACTGTAAGTGGAAATTGTGCTTAGTCGCTCAGTCATGTCCAACTCTTTGTGACCCCATAGACTGTGGCCCATCAGGCTCCTCTGTCCATGGGGATTCCCTAGGCAAGAATACTTCATTGGGTTGCCAAGCCCTCCTTCAGGGGATCTTTCCAACCCAGGGATCAAACACAGGTCTCCCACATTGCAGGTAGACTTTTTTAACTGTCTGAGCCACCAGGGAAACCCCAGAATACAGGAATGGGTAGCCTATCCCTGGGCTTCCCTGGTGGCTCAGATGGTAAAGAACACATCTGCATGGCGGGAGACCTGTCTTCCATCCCTTGGATTGGGAAGATCCCCTGGAGGAGGGGATGGCAACTCATTCCAGTATTCTGGCCTGGAGAATCCCCATGGATAGAGGAGCCTGGCGGACTACAGTCCATGTGGTTGCAAGGAGTTGGACACGACTGAGCGGCTAAGCAACCACAGCACAGTCTATCCCTTCTCCAGGGGATCTTCCCAACCCAGGAATTGAACCAGGGTCTCATGAATTGCAGGCAGATTCTTTACCAGTTGAACTACTAGGGAAGCCCAAGTGGAAATTAGCATAGTATTAATAATAACTACCAAATATTTGACATTTACCATGTGCCAAGAATTATGTTAAGATTTCCACATACTCCAATTTCTTCACTGCTAACACAAAAATCTACGAGTTGCCTCTAAGTGAGTCCTTTTGTAGATCAGTAAGTATTTAACTTGCTTAATCTCACACAACTAGTAAATGCAGAATTACAATTTAAAACCAGCTTGTCTAAATCAAAAGCAAGAAGGGACAAACTAATGCTGGGGGGCGCAGAATCCAACGAAATATAAGTTTCAGTTCTATTAAAAGACCAATTTCTTTTTTATTTATTTATCCAAAGATGGAATGGACTACCATAGAAGAAGAAAAAGTTTCTTTTTTTGTTACTGAAAGTGTTCTTATGGCCTGGAACACCAGGAATGGGTTTATGAATGTTTGTTTCATGAGGAAATTACATGGTCCCTAAGAATACCTAAGAACATTTAGCAGAATCTTGAGGTTATCTGGGTACATCCTAAATAAGAACTGTTTGATAGAGACTTTGAATGAATATTTGGGTTCAAAGAATCAGGTATGGAGCATTTCTGGAATAAAGTGAGGAGGAAAATGTTTAAAGAGGATCTTGGTGGTAAAATGTACTTTGGAGGAACATTGGAAGAGAAAAATGGAGAGGTCCTACTAAGTTGTACTAAAGGAGGAAGATAAGTAGTAGATTATAAAATAATAGTTAATATCTATTGAACACATACTAGATGGCAACTATATACATTGATATTATCTCTAATATGGGTAACTGCCTTATAAAGTAGCCATTTTTATCATCATTGCACAAAAGAGTAAATTGAGGCTTACAAAGGTATGTACATTAGCTATATACCTACCTAATGCTCCAAAGCTAGTAAGTATCTCTAATTCAAAAGTACACAGTCTTAAACACTGCTTGCATATGACAGATCTGACATAATTGTCTTTTTTTTTAATTGAAATATGTTTGATTTACAATGTTATGTTGGTTTCTGGTGCATAAGAAAGTGATTCAGTTATATACCCACAATCACATATATTCTTTTTATTTTCCATTATAGTTTTTTGAAAGCTATCGAATATAGTTCTCTGAACTACACAGTATGACCTTGTTGTTTTTCTGTTTTATTTATTTTAGCTTGTATCTGCTAATCCCAAACTCCTAATTTTTCTTTTCCCCCTTTCCTCTTTGGTAATCTTAAATTTGAATTTTATGTCTGTGAGTCTGTCTCTCTTTTGTAAATAAGTTCATTTGTATCATCTTTTAGATTCCACATACAAATGATATGGCTTCCCAGGTGGGCACTAGTGGTAAAGAACCTGTGTGCCAATGCAGGAGACATGAGACATGGGTTTGATCCCTGGGTTGGGAAGATCCTCTGGAGGAGGAAATGGCAACCCACTCCAGTATTCTTGCCTGGGAAATCCCATGGACAGAGGAGCATGGCGGGCTATAGTTCATGGGATCATAAAGAATCGGACATGCCTGAAGTGACTTCACACACACACACACACACACACACACACATATGATATTTGTCTTTCTCTGTCTGACTTCACTTAGTGTAATAATCTCTAAGTCTATCCATGTTACTGCAAATGGCAGTATTTCATTCTTTTTTATCAATATTCCATTATGTGTGTGTGTGTGTGTGTGTGTGTGTGTGTGTGTGTGTTAGCCATTCAGTCATGTCTGACTCTATGGGACGCTATGGGCTGTAACCCACCAGGTTTCTCTGTCCGTTGGTTTCTCCAGGCATGAATATTGGAATGGAATATTCCATGCCCCCCTCCAAAGGATCTTCCTGACCCAGGGATCAAACCCAGGTCTCCTGCATTGCAGGCAGACTCTTTACCATCTGAGCCACAAGGGAAGCTACACACACACACACACACACTACATTTCCTTTATTCATCTGTGGTTGATGAACATGTAAGGTTGTTTCCTTGGGTGTTGTAAACTGTTGAACAGAGTTGCTATGTTCAACATTGTTCAACATTGTTGAACATAAGCTGCTATGAACATAGGGGTGCATGTATATTTTTGAATTAGAATTTTCTTTGGATATATTCCCAGGAGTGAAATTGCTGGATCATATATTAACTCTAATTTTAGTTTTTTAAGAATCTTCCATACCATTTTCCATAATATCTGTAGCAATTTCCATTCCCCTCAACAGTGTAAGAAGGTTCCTTGTAGACTTTTTAATGATGGCCATTCTGACTAGTGTGAGGTGATACCTATTGTAGTTTTGATTTGCATTCCTCTAATATATGCCATGTTGAGCGTCTTTTTATGTGTCTATTAGCCTTCTATTTTGATATCATTTTCTAAAGTTAGGACTCAGACTCTCTGGACCAACAATATATTTTTTTGTTTACAGTTTTGTTATGGTATAAGTGACCTCTCAGTGGACACTGTAGGAAATCCCCATGCAGTCCCTCTTGGGAATTCAGTGCAATAAGGATAATATTGCCCTGGGAAACAAAGGACAATAAAGGGCAATTTTCTGTACTGCAGCTTTAAATTGTTCTGGCTTGGTTAGGAATAGAATGTTGAACATATTACAGGGCATTTTGATGCCCCCAGAAGGATAGGCAGGAAATACTGATTTCAAACCTCAAGACACAAATATAGAAGGACCAAAATGTCATACCTAAAAGAACACGGGATATGAATTCATGATTTCTGCCTGTTTAACCAGTACCAGTTCAGTTTAACCTTTTTTTAATTATGTTTGTCATATGTTGAGAATATAGGAATTTTTAAAAATGTTTGCCCTCAGGAAGTTCACATGGTAGATATTCGTAATCAGTTTAATTGGGCAGACAAAATGCTGAGTGCAAAATATATAATTTACTGACTGTGCTTCTGGAAAGACAGAGTGGGGAGGCATCTGTATAGTGAAGGAGGGGTCAGTAATTATCTCATGAAAAATTATTTCCAGACATTTTCACTGAATTTCAGCAGTTGAACAAACTTAGTAGATTATAAATGGACTTCCCTGGCTTCATGATGAGCTCAGAGACATGGTAATTGACATTGTTTATAAACAAATAGCTCTGAGAAATAGGAATATACGAAATAAGGAAGAATGTAATGGATGAAAACACTGGAAGAGAAAACTGAGTCCCATAGAGAAAGATGTCCATTCTCCTCACTGAAGGACTTGAGAAAAGGCAAGGACGTCTCTACTTTACCACAATGGGGTTGTCTAAACAATTCATAAGAGCACTTTTTCTCTGAGAATTGCCCTGATGTTTCATACAGTGGAGTCTTATTCATCATGCTTGTACTGTTGGACCCCATATCAACCCTCCCTTGAGGAATTAGGTAACGGGTTCATTAGCAGGCAAGTTACCTTGCCAAATTATTTATCATCTCTAGGTTTCATCTTCTTCACCTATAAAATGGTGTTACAGAATCTCCATGAGAATTAAGTGAAAAGTATATGAAGGTGTTTATCATGGGGAATTGTCCACAGTAAGTGAGAAAAAACTTCCATCAACAGCACTACCACACTTATCACCATATTCACTGCTGTCATCATTGGCTTTGGTCAAATTAAGTCTTCTATTTCCATTATTTAGAAGTGGAGTCAAAAATTACCCACATATCTGAGAGAGCAGCTACCTAAGTTTCTGATGGCCTCTTTGATTTCATTCCTTAGTTATCTAGGTATCTTTCTGCCCTTGAGTTCCTCCTGAAAGCATTGTATCCTTCTTATAAAGTCCTCTTTTTGGCTTCAGGTAAGTAGGCTACTGGAGAAGACTCTTGAGAGTCCCTTGGACTGCAAGGAGATCCAACCAGTCCATTCTGAAGGAGATCAGCCCTGGATGTTCTTTGGAAGGACTGATGCTAAAGCTGAAACTCCAGTACTTTGGCCACTTCATGCGAAGAGTTGACTCATTGGAAAAGACTCTGATGCTGGGAGGGATTGGGGGCAGGAGGAAAAGGGGATGACAGAGGATGAGATGGCTGGATGGCATCACCTACTCGATGGACGTGAGTTTGAGTGAACTCCAGGAGTTAGTGATGGACAGGGAGGCCTGGAGTGCTGCAATTCATGGGGTCGCAAAGAGTCGGACACGACTGAGCGACTGAACTAAACTGAAGTAGCTTACTGTCACTAGCTCCTAAAAGGAACCTTTTAACTCTGGAGACTGTATGCCAAACCTGACAGTAAAAGTTCAGATTGTGATGACATAGTATGGCATTTTGATGGACTGCACAACCCACTAGGAAGTAAATGCAGACGATGTATTAAATAGATTCTCAAGTGTACTTCCCAGACCTTCTGGAAAGGAATGTACTAATTGGCAGTTACTTAATGATCTTGCTGTTTCATAAATCTCTCACACCTCCATGGAGTAGAATAAGCATTTTAGTACATGCATGAACTCTTTCAGGCCACTAGGGGACTGCTGAGCATCGTCTTCTGGCATTGCTACCCAGGGCCTAGAATCTGTTTGCCTATTTATCAGATGGTTGGAGTATGGGAATGACAGGACAGAATTTTGGGTTTAAGCCCAGTGATGCACTCTGGGGAAACATTATAGAAGAGCAAGCAGAATGGAAGTCTTTTAGCATGGATTCTGTTGGACTTGGATAAGGTATAAATTCCAAACTTACCACCTCCTAAAGGGATATTCTCAAAGCAAGTGATAAAAATAAATATTTGAAAGTGCCATGGAAAGGTCAGAGGCCTGGATGGGAACGATTGTGTCCTTCATGTTGTTATATTAAATGACTTAATGTTTCTTAAAATGTAGAGGATTTCCATTTATATTTGAATGATTTAATCTGAGAGAGGAAAAAAAATAAGTGATGGGAGTGGAGGACTCTTCAGAGAAGCAGCTAAGAGGTGTTTAACGCAGTTTTGAGCTAATGACTCATCAGTGACTGATGATATTGCACCAAAAAAAAAAAAAAATGGTAAAGGCTCTCTAACAAGCTTTGACCATCAGAGAAACAGAAGGGTTATTTTTACATAAACTTTTACCAGGATTTGAAGATAGCATGCTAGGAGTTGATTATCTGATACATCAGAATTAAAAGAGCTACATAGCTCTGTGGACTTCGTGGGACTTTATTGTTGTCATTGCTGCCTGTTTTATTATTATAGCACTATATCAGTAAGGAATACAACAGATGTAACAACAGAAAACCCAACCTGTAGTGATATAAAAACATGTGGCTTATTTTTTTCTTACAGCAGAAAGAGAATGGAGGTAGGAAGCCCCGGGCTTTAGCAGCAAAGTAATGCCAGTGCTGATGCTGATTTTCATGTCACCCTAGCAATATGGTTACTTGTGTTTCAGTCATCATATCTTCATTCAACAAGTAAAAGACTGAGTGGTAGGGCCACCTCTAGCTAAAGAGGGAGTTGAGAAAGTTATAAGAAATCCCTGGCTACAGGTAAATGTTCAGATGAATCCCACAAAAAGTTTGTTCCAAGGAGTGAACTAATTCCAACAACAAGGGATATTCTTGTATTAGTTTTGTCACCCTTTATAAGGTAGGTGGCCAAGGAAGATGAATGAATGTTAAATTGCCTTCTAAGAGGCCTTTCACAGGCAGGGAACTCCCGTAGGTAGATTAATTACAAGACCCCCCTTACTCTGAGCTGTAGGCATAGGGAGTAGAGTGCTGGCTATGTTTCTGTTGCCACTGGCACATTCAGCTTCCAGACCAGGCGCAGTCTGTACAAATACATGCAGACACTTGTGATAGGCTCCAGAATTTGAGAAATATTGGACTGGCCAAAAACTGTGTTTGGTTTTCTATAACCTATTATGGAAAAACTCAAATGAATTTTTGGCCAACTAATATTTTTCTTATTATGTTTCTTAATATTTTAAGATATTCTGCTAAATTCCATTGTCATCTAATATGATTAATCCAGCCACTATCCAAGGGCTAATAGAGACCTGATATTCAATTAAAGCATCTGGCCCGTCAAAGACCTAAATAGTTGAACCACCATAGTTTAGCTCCTCCTAGAATTACACTTCCTGGTTGCATTGCTATATTAAAAACAGATTTGTAAACACCAATACAGTATACTAACGCATATATATGGAATTTAGAAAGATGCTAACAATAACCCTGTGTACGAGACAGCAGGGGAGACGCTGATGTATAGAACAGTCTAATGGACTCTGTTGCAGAGGGAGAGGGTGGGAAGATTTGGGAGAATGGCATTGAAACATGTATAATATCATGTATGAAACGAGTTGCCAGCCCAGGTTCGATGCACGATACTGGATGCTTGGGGCTGGTGCACTGGGACGACCCGGAAGAATGGTATGGGGAGGGAGGAGGGAGGAGGGTTCAGGATGGGGAGCACATATATACCTGTGGCGGATTAATTTTGATATTTGGCAAAACTAATACAATTTGTAAAGTTTAAAAATAAAATTAAATTTAAAAAAACAGATTTATGTTTACTACAGGAAATAATCAAAATAAATTATACCTATTACATCAATTAGTATCCATTATATTAAGTCCTCTGGGACATCTCTTATAAAACTAAGTGACAGGAAGATCTTTGTCTTGATGAGAAATTGACATATTCATTCTTTCACAGACTATATAGTGGATCATGTTCCTCCTTTTGACCTTGCTGCCTGGAAACTCAAAGACAAAACTGAATTATAACTGACTTTTGTGTGCCCATCCTCTCTTCTTCCTGTATCTGTTTTTCTATTTCTATTCTATACTTTTGCTTTTTCTTGTGAGACTCCTCAAAACTTTCAGGGAAGAAGATAGGATATAAGTAAATATCAGTCAATGAAACAATTATTGATGATTTTCACTTAGTCATTTGGATCAACTTTATTGACTGGATCAAGTATCCATTGATTACTTCATTTGGACTAGTGTTTGAGCTAAAACCTAAGATAAAATGGAATACTACAGAATAGAGAAGGCATTAATTATCAGAGGAAAGTCAATTCAGTTGATTCTAGCAAAACTAGAAATCAGACACTAAATTGGAGATACTATATTTTACAGGAAAGAGGCAGTTACTGGGAAGCTCTGGCCAATTTATACTTTGAAACTACATTAGCAAAATGCTACATATATTCTTATTTTTCTAATTTTATTGCAATACAGTTGAGTTGCAATACTGTGTGAATTTCCACTGTATAGCAAAATGATTTAGTTATATATATATTTTTTTTCATATTCTTTTCCATTATGATTTGCCGTAAGATATTGAATATGGTAACCTGTGCAATAGGACACTGTTCATCTGTCCTGTATATAATAGTTTGCATCTGCTATTCCCAGAATGCCAATACTTCTCTCCCCTACACCTCTCCTTTGGCAACCATAAGTCTGTTCGCTGTATCTGACTCTGTTTCTATTTTATAGATAAGTTCATTTCTGTCATATTTTAGATTCCACATATAAGTGATATCATGCGGTACTTGTCTCTCTTTCTGACTTATTTCACTTCATATAATAATCTCTATGTCTATCCATGTTGCTGCAAATGCCATTATTTCATTCTCTTTTATGGATAAGTAGTATTCCTTTGTGTATACATACTACATCTTCTTTATCCTTGATCTGTTGATGGACATTTAGGTGGCTTCCATGTCTTAGCTATTATAAATAGTGCTGCTGTGAACACAGAAATACATGTATTTTTTGAATTCTATTGTAATTTTGTCTGGATATATGCCCAGGAGTGAGGTTGTTGGATAGCTTCTTACTTTTAAGATAAGTAAATACTGGAAGGAAATAGTTAAGGAAATAGTGTTCATATATTATTTATGTGGTAAAAACATTACACCTTTTAACTGCACTTTGTAAGAGAAATTTTACTTTCACACCAAAATTAAGAAGAACATACAAAGATTCGACACATATCCCCAATTCCTACACATCCACAGCCTTCTCAATTATGAGCTTTTCCTACCTAGGCTTCTCAATCTAGGCTTCAGCAGTACATGAACCAAGGACTTCCAGATGAAGAAGATGGGTTTAGAAATGGTAACAGAACCAGAGATCAAATTGCCGACATCCATTGGATTGTAGAAAAAGCAAGGGAGTTCTGGAAAAATATCTACCTCTGATTCATTGACAAAGCTAAAACCTTTGACTGTGGATCACAACAAGCTATGGAAAATTCTTAAAGAGCTGGGAATACCAGATCACCTTACCTGTCTCCTGAGAAACCTGTATGCAGGTCAAGAAGCAACAGTGAGAACCAGACATGGAACAATGGCCTGGTTCAAAATTAGGAAAGGAGTGCGTCAAGGCTGTATATTGTCACCCTGCTTATGTAACTTGTATGCAGAGTACATCATATGAAATGCCGGGCTGCATCAATCAGGATGGAATCAATATTGCCAGGAGAAATATCAGTAACCTCCAACATGCAGATGATACCACTCTAATGGCAGAAAGAGAAGAGGAACTAAAGAGTCCCTTGATGAGGGTGAAAGAGGAGAATGAAGGAGTTGGCTTAAAATTCAACATTCAAAAGACTAAGATCATGGCATCGAGCAACATCACTTTATGTCAAATAGATGGAGAAAAATGGAAACATGACAGATTTTATTTTCTCGGTCTCCAAAATCACTGCAGATGGTGACTGCAGGCATGAAATTGAAAGATGCTTGCTCCTTGGAAGGAAAGCTATGACAAAACTAGACAGCATGTTAAATAGCAGAGGTATCACTTTTGCTGACGAAGATCTGTTAGTCAAAGCTATGGTTTTTCCAGTAGTTATATATGGATGTGAGAGTTGGACCATACAGAAGGCTGAGTCCCAAAGAATTGATGCTTTCAAATTGTGGTGCTGAAGAAGACTCTTGAAAGCCTCTTGGAGGCTTTCAAGCAAGGAAATCAGACCAGTCAAGACCAAAGGAAATCAACCCTGAATATTCACTGGAAGGACTGATGCTGAAGCTGAAGCTCCAATACTATGGCCACCTGATTCAAAGAGTTGACTCATTAGAAAAGACCCTGATTCTGGGAAAGATGGAGGGAAAGAGGAGAAGGGGGCAACAAAGGATGAGATAGTTGGGTTGGCATCGCTGACTCGATGGATATGAGTTTGAGCAAACTCCAGGAGGTAGTGATGCACAGGGAAGCTTGGCATGCTGCAGTCCATGGGTTTGCAAAGAATCAGACATGATTTAGCAACTGAACGTCAACAACGAACTACCTACCAGAGAGGTCCATTTGTTACAACTGAAGAATGTACATGAACACATCACTGTTACTCAAAGTGCACAGTTTCATGGGGTTCCCTCATGGTTTTGTACATTCTCTGAGTTTGGAAAATAGAGAATGACATGTATTTGCCATTATAATATCATACAGAGAATTTTCATTGCCCTAAAAACCTCTGTGATCCACATATTCAATCCTCCTCAGCACAACTCCTGGAAATTACTGATATTTTTATTCTCTACATAGTTTTCCTTTTTCCAGAATGTCTTATATTTGGAATCATATAGTATATAACTTTTCAGATTGCCTCCTGTAACTTTACTTTAAAATCACTATGTATTTGGCAATTAAATGTTCACTTTTATTTTTATTTTTTTTCCTATTTTAAATCTGTTTGTAACCAAATTTATTCATTTTTTTAAAATTTTATTTTATTTTTAAACTTTACATAATTGTATTAGTTTTGCCAAATATTTTAAATGATGGGTGTATCTAAGAAGCCATAGCAAGGAAAATTAGAAAATATTTGTAACAGAATAAAAATGAAAAGACAATTTATCAGAATTTGTTGTATGCGGCTGGAGGTGCTCTAAATGCAACTAAATAAAATGTGGAATCTTGAATAAGGTATGAAAACAAATAATGGACACTGGCATAAACTTTTGTGAAATTTGAACAAAATCTATATTTTAGTTAATAATATTGTATCCCACATTAATTTCCTGTTGCTTTTTTTTTTTGAGCATATTTTTTCCTTAATATTCTCCAAATTGAATTTGAAGTTTCAAGCCTCATTCAATTTTTTTTAATCACTAAGATAATAAGCTTTCTAGACTTTTATTAGTAATACTAGTTGTGAGAATAAATAGAACAATATCAAGTTTTGAGTGAATATAAATTAGAAATCTAACATTCTATTCATCCTTAGTCAAACAAGTGGAATCAAAATGTCATAAATTTTTTAGCTAGGCAAAAAATCACAAGTTTTCTAAAATATACAGATTATATTATACATACTATGTATATATATATGTATACAAAAGCTTTTCTACTACACTTGATAAAGGCTTGAGAAAGAACAATAACAAAAAAGAGATGCAGAAATTGGAAAACATAAATTAATGAGATGGGAAGACTGAATATGAAATAGAAAAAGTGAAATGAACTAAGTAAAAGAAAAAGATCATCATATAGTCCAGTTGTTTTTAAACATGGTTGCTCATTAGAATCACATCTGGAACATTGGAGATAAAAATAATAACTGGGAATTTGTATTTTTCAAAAAATTCCAAGAAAATTCTAATTGCATCTGGATTTTAAAAAGTGATTACAAGTTTTTCTATTAAATGGTGATTTTAGTGACATAGAATTCTATTATTTTCTTTTGACTAATCAGGATACAATGGTGTTAAACATAATAATTACATAATCACAATAGTAAAAGATCTTTATCAGTTTTTACAATCAATAGCCAGACAAAAAATAAAAGATAACTACAATTGCAGGGCTTCCCTTCTGACTCATCTGAGAAAGAATCCACCTGCAGTGCAGGAGACCTGGGTTCAATCTCTGGGTTGGGAAGAATCCCCTGGAGAAGGAAAAGGTACCCATTCTAGTATTCTGGCCTAGAGAATTCCAAGGAGAAGTCCATGGGGTCGCAAAGAGTTGGACACGACTGAGCGACTGATCTGATCTGATCTGAGCGACTTTCACTCACAATTGCAAGCCAGAATGAAACATGATTAAAGTAACAAAATAAAATAATGACATACACTTTGAAGGGTTAAATAGAGTGATGTGGTAAGTGGAAGTACCTTATGCATTTGTTTTCATCTGCCCAGCCAGTCTGTGTTTTTTCATTCGTGCATTTAAGCCATTTACATTTAAGATAATTATCAATATATATGATCCTATTACCATTTTCTTGATTTTTTTGAGTTTATTTTTTGTAGGTCTTTTCCTTTTCTTGTTTCTTGCGTAGAGAAGTTCCTTTAGCATTTGTTATAAAGCTGGTTTGGTGATGCTGAATTCTCTTAACTTGTCTGGAAAGACTTGGATTTCTCCATCAGATGTGAATGAGAGTCCTGCTGGGGTAGAATATTCTTGGTTGCAGTTTCTTGCCTCTCATCTTTAAATATATCATGTCATCCCTTAGGGCTTCTAGAGTTTCTGTTGAAAAGCCAGCTGATAACTTTATGGGAGTTCCCTTGTATGTTATTTGTCATTTTTCCCTACTGCTTTTAATATTTTATCTTTGTCTTTAATTTTTGTCACTTTAATTACTATGTGTCTCAGTGTATTCCTCGTTGGATTTATCCTACCTGGGATTCTGTGCTTTCTGGAGTTTGTTGATTATTTCCTTTCCCGTGTCAGGGAATTTTTCAGTTATTATCTCTTCAAATATTTTCTCTGGTCCTTTCTCTCTCTTCTCCTTCTGGGACATCTATAATACAAATGTTGGTGCATTTAATGTTTTCCCATGGTCTCTTAGGCTGTCTTCACTTTTGTTTTTTTCCATTCTTTTTCTTATATTCTGTTTTGTGGCAGTGATTTCAACCATTCTGTCTTCCAGATCTGTTCTTCTGTGTTAGTTATTCTGCTATGGATTCCTTCCAGTGTATTGTTCATCTCTGTTTGTTTGTTCTTTAGTTCTCCTAGGTCTTTGGTAAACATTTCTTGCATCTTCTCCATTCTCTTTCTGAGATCCTGGATCATCTTCACTATAATTATTATGAATTTTTTTTTTCCTGAAAAGTTGCCTATCTGCACTTCATTTAGTTATCTTTGGCCCATTATTTTATCAGGTTGTGTTCTTATTTTTGTGTTTTTAAAGGTCTTCATATATTTTGGATTACAGTCTTTCTTCTATCATATGTATATGTGGCAAATATTTTCTCCCCGTTTGTGGCTAATCTTCTTATTCTCTTCACATTTTCTTTTGCAGAGCAGAAGTTTTCAGTTTGAATGAAGTCTACCTTACTACTTATTTCTTGCATGGATTGTGTCTTAGGGTTGTTGATGCCTCAAAGAGGCATCACATACTTTTACAATAGCATATTGGCTATTCTGTATCTTCTGCTTTTCCATATAAAATTTAGAATCCATTTGTCAATGTCCGTAAAACAAGTTGGTGGTATTTTTATAGGGATTGTATTGAATCTATAGATCGTTAGGAAGAACTGACATCTGAAGCTCCATGTCCTCCCTGGTAGCTCAATGGTAAAGAATCTGCCTGCCAAGCAGGAGACACGGATTTGACCTCTGGGCCGGGAAGATCCCTTGGAGAAAGAAAGAAAGAAGTGGCAACTCACTTCAGTATTCTTGCCTAGGTAATCCTATAGACAGAGAAGTCTCAGGGGCTACAGGGTCCATGGGGTCACAAAGAGTTGGAAAATGACTTAGAGACAATAGTTATTTTATTTTGAAGAGTTTTTCAAATAAGAAATGTAAATGGTTTTCTAAAGTTGTTTTACCACTACATCAATTCATCAGCCCTAATACATGAAAATTCTTGTCTCTTTTGCACCAGTCTTGATATTGTCAGACATTTTTTTCTGCTTGATTTATACATTTGACATATCTCATTGTTGTTTTAACTTTCATATTTTTACTATTAAGATTAAAAAAAAATCTTATGGCTTTTTTGGATTTCTTCCTAGTTGAATCACTTATTTATAGTCTTTATTTTATTACTTAGTTGTTTATCTTTTGTATCAATTTGTAAATTAATAAAACTATAAAATTTAATATTAATATAAATAAAAATATCTTACTGTTACATGTTCAATTGGGAGAATTGCATTTTCCCAATAAATTATTTTGTTTCCAATATATTTTGTCACACATACTTTAAAATTTTAATGGTGTCAACTTTGTTTTTCCTTAATAACAAATAATCTCAGAATTTATCTAATAAATTACTTACTCCTATAAATAAAAACTTCTAGTATATTTCTTATAATTTTGAATTATTTTCCATTAAAATCCTTAATTATCTGGAATATAGTTTTGTGAGTGTGTAGTATTAAGGATCTTTTTTCTTGTTATAATTATAATGCAATTATTCTAGTACCAAGTATAAGATGGCTTATCTTTTCTTCACTGATTTATGATATCCCCTCTTATTGTATAATAATTTCCCACTTTTGCCTGGGGATATATTTGGGTTCTCAGTTTCGTTCCATTGACTTGCTTAGATGCACACCATTGTTTTCCATTTCCTTTCTATAATACTGTCTTTTATGGATGTCATGGTATGCCTCTTCCTGCAGGTCTTCTTTTAAGAATGAAGCACACATTTCTTTACCTCCTAGAAGTGCTAGAGTCCTTTTCCAAATTCCTTCAGCTAACAAGTTTTGTTGCTAAGCACAAATATTGGAGCAGCCAACATTCAATAGCATGGATACAAATATCTCGTCCCCTCCCCAGAACTTGGGACAAATAGAGAGGGACCTCAGCTTCAAAGCTCCCATGGGGCTTGCTGGGGCCATTGCTGAGCCTGCATATTCTCTAGTCCAATCCTCCCATTCCACAGGCATAATTCCAATAGTATTTCCTAGTAAACTGCCTGCCTGCTAACCTTTGATTCAGAATCTGCTTTCTAGGGGAGGCAGCCAATGACTCAGTGCCGATTAACTGGCAGCCTGCCAGTTTGTGACATTTTGAACAAACTTTTCCTCATACATGAACTTTGGTATTGTATATTTCTAAGTGGTAACCTATCTATTATTGAGAAGATCTGTAGGTATAGCATAATAAGGAATTAGGCCATATATGTAATTTCAGAAATACCACTAAAGAGTATTTTGAAAGATTATAAAGATATACTTACTACAGTTTTTGGAAAATTCTGACAAACATTTAGATCTATTAGTACTAGACTTTACATGAATATCAGAAATCAAATAAAAAGGCTCAGCACTGTCATTCATGAAACTCTTTCCTCAGCTTTTGATTACTTTTTTAAGTACTACATCAATATTTCTTTTGAACTTCATGTATTTGAAATGCTGTGGTTAAAAATATTCCTTTCTATATTCAGTTATTTATTCAGCAAATAGTGGGAAGTTATATGTAAAATATTGAAGTAGTTTTTAAGGACGAAAATACAATAAAAGTAAGAGGCTGCATCTGTCTCAAGGAAGAACAGAAGTATGCAATGACCATATTGCAAACAGGCTATTACCAGAGAAATGTGGAAGTGCAGAAGACAGTGGAAATTTAGATTTGTAGATTGTACTTGAAGGCTCAGTTTTATCTCACTTGTCACTGGATTATCTATTTTTATTTCATTTTTAAGCATCTCTTCTAGACCATCTCTTCCTTCTTGGAGAAGGAAATGGTAACCCACTCCAGTACTCTTGCCTGGAGAATCCCATGGACAGAGGAGCTTGGTGGGCTACAGTCCACGGGTCACAAAGAGTCAGACACGACTTCACTTTCACTTTCACTTTCTAGACCATACATTCCTTACTTACTTGGGAAATACTTTGAAATCTTTATATTCCATTTCTTCCTCTTCTTTTAACCTTTATATTTCCCCCAGTAAAGCAGGCAGCAAATTCTATGCTCCCTTACTGCAGATCAGAAAGTAATGAACACACTTTAGCTTTTGCTTCCAAAATTTCTCATGGTGGTAGGCTTAAACAAGGTGGTTTTAAGAATTATGAAAAAAGAGATTTCACTCAGACCACAATAGATCTCCCCATGGTACAGGCGTAGGAAAACATGGAAATGTATATAGACTGGGGAAGAGCAAGGGAGATGTGCCATGCTTCCCAGCTATACCACCTGGGAGGCAAGGCACAAGATTGAAATGACGGCCTGGTCAATTATACAAATGAGACTACAAGCAGATGTCTGTCCCCCAGGAAGAGCTCAGAAGCCATGGAGAGCCACGAGATCTTGCAGGACCTGCAGGCAGGGACAGTGAAATTCCATTGTCAATTCTGTGAACTGATTCTGGAGAACAGATGTCCTGTCCCCAGTCCATGTCTTGGCACCAAACTAGACCCTATTGCTATAGCATCAGGAAGAGAGAATTTTTGTATTTTGTCGGCCAGATTTGTCAACAGAGATTTATGTCTGCAACAAAGGTATAATATTTTGTTTTTCTGTTTATTATTTGTCTTTTGTTCATATCCTGCTTCTTTCAATATTTCATAATCCTTTCTCAGGACTCTCTTGGGGTCAAAATGAAAAAAAGGGTTTATGAAGAAAATAGGAGCAGAAACAGAGAAATAAAAGCAGTAAACTAGTTTTCATCTCAAAAACATTTTTTTTGGCCTCAGTCTTCAGCTGAAAAATGATATTTCATCTGTAATGATGGTAGGGGTATTGGTAATTATTCACAGACTTGCTGCCAGCTTTTATTAGTCTTTTCCACTGAGGCATATCCCTCAGAGATTTCTGAATTTATAATCCAAGGAATAGGTCTATTATGATAGATATCACTTGGTAATTCACTTGGCCTTACATTTCATACTCCAAGTTGCAATTTAAATATCAGTTTCACAGTTACCTATTTCCAACTTTCTCATCCAAATAAATAGTTTTGGTTCTTCAGGTGTATATTCTTACAGAACATAGTATGTCTATTGCTCACTTATCATAATAATAGATAAATATTTTATATAATTCTTTGTTTAATCATATCTTTCCCTGATGAATCAGCAGTAAAGAATCCACCTGCCAGTGCAGAAAATGTAGGTTCAATCCCTGGGTCAGGAAAAAGAGAATGGCAACCCACTCTACTTGCCAGGGAAATTCCATGGAAAGATGGCCTGATGGGCTACAGTCCATGGGTTCACAAAGAGTCGGACACAACTTAGCAACAAAACAATAAGAGCAACCCTTCCTCCTATTTAAGAAGAAAGCTGATGTTTAAAGAATTCCTTCCATAGTACTTAGTACAATGTTTGACACAGAAAATATATTTAATTCCTATTGTTTGAGTGAGCATGTAAATGAATAAACTTCATTTCATAAACTTCCATTCTTCCCAATAATGTACACACACACACTTGTATGTATATATGTATACACATGCATATAGTCTGTGAAAACACAAAATTTTTAATAACTGTCTTTTTATAATGATTAGGAAAAACTCAGATGGTAACATTTCATATGAGATTAGTGAAAAGCTGTAAAATGAGTAAAGGATTTTTAGCATTCTTTTCTGCAGCTTCTGCTGTTGGATCAACTTGCATAGCATTCCAATAATGCATATTCAGGGAGACCAATTCAAGGTTGTTATTCAGTTGTATTTCTCTCCAGAGTGCTCTTCATGTGTTTGCACATCTGAAGGATCATCACAATGAACTGTGGAAAATTCTTCAAGAAATAGGAATAACAGACCACCTGACCTGCCTCTTGAGAAATCTGTATGCAGTGCAGGAAGCAACAGTTAGAACTGGACATGGAACACCAGACTGGTTTCAAATAGGAAAAGGAGTATGTCAAGGCTGTATATTGTCACCCTGCTTATTTAACTTATATGCAGGGTACATCATGAGAAACGCTGGGCTGGATGAAGCACAAGCTAGAATCAAGATTGCCGGGAGAAATATCAATAAGCTCAGATATGCAAATGACACCACCCTTATGGCACAAAGTGAAGAAGAACTAAAGAGCCTCTTGATGAAAGTGAAAGTAGAGAGTGAAAAAGTTGGCTTAAAGCTCAACATTCAGAAAATGAAGATCATGGCATCTGGTCCCATCACTTCATGGCAAATAGATGGGGAAATAGTGTAAACAGTGGCTGACTTTATTTTTTTGGGCTCCAAAATCACTGCAGATGGTGATTGCAGCCATGAAATTAAAAGACGCTTACTCCTTGGAAGGAAAGTTATGACCAACCTAGATAGCATATTGAAAAGAAGAGACATTACTTTGCCAACAAAAGTCCGTCTAGACAAGGCTATCGTTTTTCCAGTGGTCATGTATGGATGTGAGAATTGGACTATAAAGAAAGTTGAGCACTGAAGAATTGATGCTTTTGAACTGTGGTGTTGGAGAAGACTCTTGAGAGTCCACTGGACTGCAAGGAGATCCAACCAATCCATCCTAAAGGAGATCAGTCCTGGGTGTTCATTGGAAGGGCTGACGTTGAAGCTGAAACTCCAATACTTTGGCCACCTGATGTGAAGAGCTGAGTCATTTGAAAAGACCCTGATGCTGGGACAGATTGAGGGCTGGAGGAGAAGGGGATGACAGAGGATAAGATGGTTGGATGGCATCACCAACTCAGTGGACATGGGTTTGGGTGAACTCTGGGAGTTGGTGATGGACCGGGAGGCCTGGTGTGCTGTGGTTCATGAGGTCACAAAGAGTTGGACACAACTGAGCGACTGAACTGACTGACTGACTGAACTGATGTTAGCTTTTTATGCCAAGAAAGTCATTGATAAAAATTTAATTGTGTACCTCTAACATGCAAAATGTATGCTGGTTGGCAGAATCTGAATGCCAGAGTTCAGTTCAGTTCAGTTCAGTTACTCAGTTGTCCGACTCTTTGTGACCCCATGAATCGCAGCATGCCAGGCCACCCTATCCATTACAAACCTCCAGAGTTCACTCAGACTTATGTCCATCGAGTCAGTGATGCCATCCAGCCATCTCATCCTCTGTCGTCCCCTTCTCCTCCTGCCC
>NW_011494935.1:5128027-5133518 GCF_000754665.1 Bison bison bison | reverse complement strand
TCAGCTTTAGCATCATTCCTTCCAAAGAAATCCCAGGGCTGATCTCCTTCAGAATGGATTGGTTGGATCCCCTTGCAGTCCAAGGGACTCTCAAGAGTCCTCCAACACCACATTTCTTTCTTTTTTTTTTTTTTTGGATTTTTGAATTTTGTTTTATTTTTATTTTTTTAATTTAATTTTATTTTTAAACTTTATAATATTGTATTGGTTTTGCCAAATATTAAAATGTATCCACCACAGGTCAAAAGCATCAATTCTTCGGTGCTCAGCCTTCTTCACAGTCCAACTCTCACATCCATACATGACCACAGGAAAAACCATAGCCTTGACTAGATGGACCTTTGTTGGCAAAGTAACGTCTCTGCTTTTGAATATGCTATCTAGGTTGGTCCTAACTTTCCTTCCAAGGAGTAAGTGTCTTTTAATTTCATGGCTACAATCACCATCTGCAGTGAATTTGGAGCCCCAAAAAATAAAGTCTGACACTGTTTCCACTGTTTCCCCATCTATTTGCCATGAAGTGATGGGACCAGATGCCATGATCTTCGTTTTCTGAATGTTGAGCTTTAAGCCAACTTTTTCACTCTCCACTTTCACCTTCATCAAGAGGCTTTTGAGTTCCTCTTCACTTTCTGCCATAAGGGTGGTGTCATCTGCATATCTGAGGTTATTGACATTTCTCCCGGCAATCTTGATTCCAGCTTGTGTTTCTTCCAGTCCAGTGTTTCTCATGATGTACCCTGCATATAAGTTAAATAAGCAGGGGGACAATATAGAACCTTGACGTACTCCTTTTCCTATTTGGAACCAGTCTGTGGTTCCATGTCCAGTTCTAACTGTTGCTTCCTGACCTGCATATAGGTTTCTCAAGAGGCAGGTCAGGTGGTCTGGTATTCTCATCTCTTTCAGAACTTTCCACAGTTTATTGTGAGCCACACAGTCAAAGGCTTTGGCAGAGTCAATAAAGCAGAAGTAGATGTTTTTCTGGAACTCTCTTGCTTTTTCCATAATCCAGTGGATGGTGGCAGAAAGCATCATCAAATGATGGAAAATGCATATGTCAAAAGAAAAATGCAATTCCCACAGTGTCCCAATCAAATCACTAAAATCTACATGCAATTTGTGACATCACGTCAATCAGGTATATTCACATCTCTTATAAACACAAGTCCCTTAAGATTGTGAATGATAAAAAAAAAAGATGACCTCACTTTTGCCCAAGTACCTTGTTCAAGGGTGTTGCCTTCACTTTAGTCACTAATAAAAAATATTATTCTAGATATGAAACCCAGTAACAGTTCATTTCTGTATAGCATGACCTGGATCCAAAACTGTGAAATTATCCTCAAGGTGTCTTAGTAACTTAAAATAATCATTAAGCTAACCCTTGTCATTTCTATTTTATTTGTATTTCTGGTGCACAAAACTAAGAAACAACTTTTAAAAGGTGCTCACCTTGACTTATATTTTGATATACTTCATTTAAATCTTACTTTTATTTATTATTTACATTGGGGAAATAGCATAACGATAGTGTTTAACTTGATTATTTAATTTAAAATATATTTAAGAGCTATAAAAATGTTTACACAGTTACAAATAATGTTATTCAAACATACTAATAAGTGCCAAGTGTGAAAATAATACAAGTGTATATGGATATTTTAAGGAAATAAGATACTTTATACATATTTTTCCTGTAATAGAAATATGGATATAAATGTATACCTACTTTTCATGTTCTTCACTTGGGGTATTTATAAGGATATCTCAATGGGCATTAAAGTATTGCTTTGTCCTAAAAGTGTTTATTTTATTTTGTGTGAATTCCTATTTTTAGGTAAATGTGTAGATGAATTAGTCATGTGAGGTCCTATGTACTCTGAGAAGCTTCTTGGAAATCTATAGACATTGTTAAAGTTGAAAAAAAAAAATCAATCCTCAAGCATTCATATTAAATTATTGTCTTGGTTAGTACCCACTGAGTATCCTCTGATAGATCAGAAATTCAGTGGAACAAATAAGGATGTTCTGAGAAATTGTATGAAGACAAAAAGGGGAAGGAATAGGATAGATATCAATACTAGAGGCAAAAATACCTACCCAAATTTTGTTAATTCCTTGTGTTGATCAGGATTCTCTAGAGAAATAGAGCCAATAATGTATAAAGTTATTATTAGGTATTGGTTCACAGGATTATGGAGGCTGAAAAGTATCAGGATCTACAGTCAGCAAGCTGAAGACATAGAGAGGGAATCAGGCAGAGAAGGTCAAATATTAGTTGCATGGAGAAATGAGAGAAAACCTGAAGTTAACCACTCTGCTCAGAGTCACTTGGTCTTATTCATTTAGAAACATGATGTACAGCTTTCACCTCCACAAAGACACCTGCCATAAACATGATATATTTACAGGTCATGTAACTGGCTCCTCCTGGCTTGACTGACAAGATTGATTGTGTCAACTGTTTTACCCAGTAGCCCATTTGATAGCACACTTTTTTACTAATATATTTGGCAGGAAAAACAAAAAACTCTGATCTAAACATCAAACATCTTCTCATGCTGTCTACTATTGAAGAAAATAATTTAACCATTATGATTATAAACACACTAAATCCACAGTGTCCAAAATTGCCATAATTTTCTGTGCATTCATCACTCATTTGACTTATTCTTGGTCAGCTTGAGCCCCCATGTTCTCTAATGCCTAAGTCTTCATCTCTGAGCCAGTTAATAAGGACCATCCTCTCTCTGTGATTCCACAGGAAATATTTAAGCAGTAAAGATTCAGGAGATTTTATTGATACCATCAAAGCTAATAAAACAGATGTGCAAGGAGATTTTATCAATTTCAACCATTTGTCAATTGCTCTACTTCTAATGAAATATGTCCAGTATAACACCCTTAAAGCATTACTGAACTAAGATCATGTTTCTGTATATGGATTTCAAATTACACAACTTCCCAAATAAAATGAGTGAAAAGTGAAAGTAAAATGTTAGTTGCTCAGTCGTGTCTGACTCTTTGTGACCCCACAGACGGTAGCCCACCAGGCTCCTCTGTCCATGGAATTCTCCAGGCAATTATACTGGAGTTGGTTGCCATTCCCTTTCCAGGATCTTCCCGACCCAGGGATCAAACCCAGATCTCCTGCATTACAGGTAGATTCTTTACCATAAGGAAGTCAAAAAACATTTTATTATCTTTTTATTTATGACAGCTTTTGTGGTTTTTAAAGCATATCCTACATGAAATTATTTCAATAATTTTATGACTTTGGTGCTCTTGTTTTGCTAGAATCTATGTAGATTTTTAATTTATCTGAGAGACAGTACAGAACTGAACACCAGAAGCACCCACATGCAAAAGGGGAAGGAAAGGTGAAGAAAAATATTGGGAAATTTTGCAACTTTAAGTACTGAGAAATCTTTTCCCATTCTTTAATATTTTTAATTAACTCATTAATAGATTCCTTAGCGTGTCATGCTTCACCTAAAAAAATCCAAATATCTGTGGTTATTGCATCAGATGGAGATATGGAGCAATACAGACTTTTTAAGCCTTTCCCACCTTAGCCCATGTTCACAGAAGGCTGTAAATATGTCCAAGGAACAGACTGTGTTTGTTTAATAGAGATATTCTTACTCAGATTGCTGTAAAGAAATAAAAGAAAGTAACTTTTTAGATGTTTCTCCATTGAAAATCACCCACATAAAAGAAATTCATTAAAGATTGGGTCAATGGTAATAGATTAAAATTTTTCTGATCAGTTCATTTTCAATTTTGTTTCACTGTTAAATCACCAAGTTTTTTCAGTAAAGGCTTATTGATATATAATTTAAGTTAAAATTCACCTCAAAGTCATACAATTCAGTAGTTTTTAATATATTCACATTGTTTTGGATGATGGAGGGTGGCAAAGAGCAGCTCCATACTTACAGTCTTGCAGTTCAGCAGCTTCTCTAGGAAATATGGCTGTTACTAATAACTCAAAAACTTTCCCAATTGAGTCTTATTAGGCAATCTGAGGCCTAAATAAAACTGCAGTGGTATCACATTGCACTGAGAAATAAATGTAAACTTCTTTCTGTGACCTATGAAATCATCTCTAAAAGACAGGCCCCTCTCCCCCTTTCTCTCTGATTTGATATCCTAATAATAGCCCTCCCATCCCTCTCCAGGCATGTAGAGTTTCTGTCTAGTCTTGGGCTATCCTGGATTTTCCTGTTCTGTAGAGTTTAGGATTCCATACTTGGTCTTCCTCTGTTGAGAGTGTGATATTCTGGAAGATGTTAAGAGTTGTAATAGGAAGTATCTATTATATTATTTAGGTACTCTCTTTTTCTTGTTTTATGCAGTTTTGGTATAGCTGTAAAACAAGATAATCTTTTTGTCCTGGCCAAGAGTTAGGAATGTTACTCAACCTTTACCATTCAGCTTCTTTCTTCTGGAATTTTGTACTTTGAACTTGTGTAATGATGGACAGACTTCACACTTATTTAATGCAAGGGATGGGATTCTGAAATAACTATTGACTAGCTTTTACAATGCCTTACTTGCATTCTTTCTGAGACTTGGTTGTTCAGTAACATATTTGTTAGGACTTCCGTAACAGAGTACCACAGATTAGGAAACTTAAACAATAGAAATATATTTTCACATAATTCTGGAGGTTGGAAGTCCAAGATCAAGGGTTGGTTTCTTTTTAGGCTTGTGGATGGCTCTCTGTGTTCATGTGGTCTTGCCTTTTTGCATGCGTATGTTCTAAACTCCTCTTATAAAGACATTAGTCATATTGAATTAGGGCCCACCCATAAGACCTCTCTTTAATTACCTCTTTAAGGATTCTGTCTTCAAATACAGTTCATATTCTGAGGTACTGAGGAATTGGGACTTCAACATATGTTTTTAGGGGGGCACAATACAGTCCATAATCCCTTTGATTCTGTGACTAAACTGGAACTTCCAAATATACATATATATTTTGTTTTGCTCAGTCTAAATCAGCCTCATTGATTGCTGTCAAAGAACCCAAGTGACTATACTGGACCACAGTTTCGTACATATATATTTTTTCACATAAACATATATTTCAGATATGAATCTCATAAACCATCATGCTATTTAATGTCCTGTTTACAGACAATATAAAAATACTAAATATCCATTTAGTTGTGTTAAAGAGACTCTATGAGTCATGACTGACTATAGACAGTTTTGCTACCTTTATTTAGGGCCAATTTATTTAAAAATTTTGTATTAATAGCTTTTTTTCCTGAAACTGGGACTTTTTTGCTGTCCAAGGGAAAAAGAAAGTCATTTTGGGGACAGAGGAAAAATAGCAGTCACATTTTATTAAGATTGTACTAACCTAAGATCACTGAGGGTCGGATACAACTGAACGTCTTCACTTTCACTTTTCACTTGCATGCATTGGAGAAGGAAATGGCAACCTACTCCAGTGTTCTTGCCTGGAGAATCCCAGGGA
>NW_011494935.1:5126082-5127927 GCF_000754665.1 Bison bison bison | reverse complement strand
AGATTCTTAAGTTTGTATATATTTTACATATCAGACATCCTTTAGTTATTAAAAATCTGAGTTATCTAGTAAAATAAATATTTTAGTCACTATTTCAATCTTTATTAAAGGATCACTGTTTATGTTTTCATTTATTTAATCTCAAAGAATAACAAAACACTGTATCATACTCATTATGTGAAGCAACCAGTTTCACAGTGAGACACCTGGTGTACTCTACACAAGGATTCTGATCAATTTTAAAACCTCATTATATTTATGTAAAACTCAAAATAAAATATGCAATTAATGTATTAGATAAACAGAAACTTCTTCATTTACTAAGTTTTTACATAGTCTCTGAAAATCTGTTTCTTTAAATTTTTAATTGAAGGATAATTTTTTTACAATACTGGTTTGAGTTCTGCCATACATCAACATGAATTAGCCATAGGTGTACATATGTCCTCTCCCTCTTGAACCCCACTTCAACTTCCCACCATTTCTCTACCTCTCCAGGTTGTTTCAGAGCCCCAATTCGAGTTCCTTGAGCCATACAGCAAATTTCTATTGGATATCTATTTTACATATGGTAGTGTGTATGTTTCCATGTTACTCTCTCCATTCATCTCACCCTCTTTCCTCACCCCTTCCCTTGTCCATAAATCTGTTCTCTCTGTCTGTCTCCATTGCTGCCCCTCTAAATAGGTTCATCAGCACCATCTTTCTAGATTCCATATATATGCATTAATATATGATATTTGTTTTTCTCTTGCTGACTTCACTCTGTATAATAGGTTCTAGGTTTATCCACCTCACAAGAACTAACTCAAATGCATTCCTTTTTATAGCTGAGTAGTATTCCATTGTATATATGTACCATAGTTTCTTTATCCATTCCTCTGTTAATGGACATCTTGGTTGCTTCCATGACCCAGGTATTGTAAATAGCCCTGCAACGATCACTGAGGTACATATGTATTTTTCAGTTTTGGTTTCCTCGGGGTATATGCCTAGAAATGGTATTGTTGAGTAGTAGTAGTGAAAGTCACTCAGTCATGTCCTACTCTTGCGACCCCATGGACTGTAGCTGGCAAGATTCCTCTGTCCATGGGATTCTCCAGGCAAGAATACTGGAGTGAGTTCCTTCTCCAATTGTTGAGTAAAGTGGTGGTTTTATTCCTAATTTTTTAAGGAATCTCCATACTGTCTTCCATAGAGGCTGTATCACTATACATTCCCAACAGAAGTGCAAGAGTGTTCCTTTTTCTCCACACCCTCTCCAACTGAACATGTATTTCTTTCTTGTTGTTATTGTTGTTGCTCAGTCACTAAGTCAAGTCTGACCCTTTGTGACACTCCAATTAAGTATCCTAATGTCACCTGAAAGTCAGTTGTTCAAAACTGGATGTTATCCTACTCTCGCCTTAAAATTACTGCTGTTTATGTTTTTACATTTATCCATTTTCACTGTTATAACATATACTCAGTTTTCCAAGCTAAGAACATTGAAGTCACCTGATTTTTGTTAAAATTTGAGCCTTATTCAATTCATCATCAAGATTCATTTCCCTGGAGCTGCCACTTTACTCTCAGTCCATGAAGATTCAGTGGAGATGATTACATGATTCAATTCTGGGGCATCTCACTGTTCTTTCCAGTTTAGTTCAGTTCAGTTGCTCAGTCATGTCCAACTCTTTGCGACTCCATGGATCACAGCATGCCAGGCCTCCCTGTCCATCACCAACTCCCACAGTTCACTCAAACTCATGTCCATCGAGTCGGTGATGCCATCCAGCCATCTCATCCTCTGTCGTCCCCTTCTCCTCCTGCCCCCAATCCCTCCCAGCATCAGGGTCTTTTCCA
>NW_011494935.1:5122626-5125982 GCF_000754665.1 Bison bison bison | reverse complement strand
AAGTATTGGAGTTTCAGCTTTAGCATCAGTCCTTCCAATGAACACCCAAGACTGATCTCCTTTAGGATGGACTGGTTGAACCTCCTTGCAGTCCAAGGGACTCTCAAGAGTCTTCTCCAACACCACAGTACTTCTAAGAAGCGGTAAATGATGACATCAGTTGGGCTACTAAAACTCAATCTTGGGAAAGTTTTTGAGTTATTAGGAAAGGGTAGCCATATTTCCCAGAGAAGCTGCTGAGCTGGAAGATTATTAAGTGTAGAGTTGCTCTTTGCCACCTTCCAGCATAAGGTGTAAATATCCATGAGAACAAATGTAACCAGAGCAAATCACTGATTGACTCTAGAGAGAGACAGATATTCAATGACCCATATGAACTTTAGTTCATATATGAAATTAGCAGTTATCTCTGAACTTCTCAGTTCCCTGAGCAAATAAATTCTCCTTTGCTTTAGTCTGAGTTGGGTTCTGTCACTTATAGTAAAAAAAAAAAAAAATCCAGAGTATTAAAACAGTGAATAAATGAGGAGCTATTATTTTAGTATTTTGGGAGTTATTTTCCAAATAGACTAACACTTATGGGCTTTCTTGATTTCATAATCTTTACTCAATTCCCCTATGGAATGTTTAATTACTGTTACAACTACTATTCTTTTTATACTATGACCCAAGTTACACAAGAATATCAGTATTTGGGCTTTGGTGGTTCTTTCATGGTGTAAAATAATTAAGATCTATGTACATGTGTGTGTGATACATGAGCCCACTGAAGCTGTAACAAAATATGCTGCTTTCACTCTTGTAATTGCGATCAAACTACTCCTGCTTCTTCTAAGGCTAATCTTAATACATAAATACAAAAAACAGCACCATTGTACCTAGTCAAGGTTTTTGCTTCTGCAATCATCTCCTCATCCTCCACTACATTATCAGTTCTACTCTCTCTACTGAATCACTTCATCAGCATAAAATATGCCATAATATCCTGCACTTTAAATATGTGGCCCTTTCCATATCTCCTTATTCATCTCTTTCCATACCAGGGTATCTCTTTCGAGAAAAATCTTTCCATTTGCTTTTTCTACTTCTTCACATCTTATCTTTCTACCCTAATCAAATTTTTGTTTCTACTACTACTCAGAAACTATTTTTGTTTGGACCAACTATGGCTCTCAATACTCCTAAATTTAATTTCTGAACCTGTCTTAGTTCCTTAGTATTTAACCCAGTTGAATTATTTTCTTCACTAGGGAACACACATCTCAAATTAGAATAGTCAACACTGACCTCTTAATATTTCACCAAGCACCCCTTTGCTCTCAGCTGTGCTTTCTTAGATTCTTTCTCAGTTCAGTTCAGTTCAGTTGCTCAGTCATGTCAGACTCCTTGAGACCCCATGAACCGCAGTACACCAGACCTCCCTGTCCATCACCAACTTCCAGAGTCAACCCAAACCCATATCCATTGAGTCGGTGACACCATCAAACCATCTCATGCTCTGTCATCCCCTTCTCCTCCTGCCTTCAGTCTTTCCCAGCATCAGGGTCTTTCCCAATGAATCAGCTCTTTGCATCAGGTGGCTAAAGTACTGGAGTTTCAGCTTCAACATCAGTCCCACCAATGAATACCCAGGGACTGATCTCCTTTAGGATGGACTTGTTGGATCTCCTTGCAGTCCAGGGGACTCTCAAGAGTCTTCTCCAACACCACAGTTCAAAAGCATCAATTCTTCGGTGCTCAGCTTTCTTTATAGTCCAATTCTCACATCCATACATGACCACTGGAAAAACCATAGCCTTGACTAGACAGACCTTTGTTGTCAAAGTAATGTTCACTTAATAATGCAGGTCTAAGTTTCAAGAATTATTCTCTATTTTTCCTCCCCTTTCATACTCAATTAATCAACAAGTTCTCTTAGCTTCTCCTTCAAAATATATCCTGAATCTAATCTGATCTCATCAATTCTTCTGCCTCTGCTTTGGTTTGAGTCAGCATCTTTTGCATGTATAATGCCACAACCCTCTTTGCCACACATCTGGCTTTGTTTCTTGTTGCATACATCCTCCGTTATATTCCCAACATGATAGTTCTATTTATCGTTCCTTGTGTGGCAGATATAGTAATCCCCATTTTACAAATACAGCTAGTATTTACTGAGGTAAAGTAATTTGTCCAAAATCATATCATTTCACACTTCTGAAAGTCAGGTTCTCCTTTGACCTGTCTGCCTAAAATTTGGGTTCTTAATCTTCCATCTGTGCATATTGTTTGTCCCTGCATAAAGGATATATATGCCATTCCTTCCTTTGTTGTTGTTCAGTCGCTCAATCGTGTCCAACTCTTTGTGACCCCACGAACTGTAGCCCACCAGGCTCCTTTGTCCTTGGGATTTCCCAAGTAAGAATACTGGAGTCATTTGCCATTTCCTTCTCTAGGGGATCTTCCTGGACCAGAGATTAAACTTGCATCTCTGGCATTGTCATGCAGATTCTTTAGCCCTGAACCACCAGGGAAGCACCTTCCTTCCTTTGCAGATTAGTAAACTGAGGCTAAAAATTAGGAAAAGACTTGCCTAAGATCCACAGTTAACTGTCAACTGTGCTCAGGTTATCATCATCCAATATCTTAAAATGCAGGAAAATTTTATTCTATAAAGGATTATATTTTAAAATGGAATAGCTAATTCCTATTGTTGTTTATTTAAAATATACTCTTCATGGTTACAAACTGTGCTGAAAGCAAAGAACTGTGTTGCTTGAAGAACAAATAAGGGAATCTCTTTTAAGTTGGTTCCAATCAACCAATAAGTTATTTCTTCTTACCATAACAATATAAACTAAGGCTATAAAAGTAGCTTTATTATTGAAAGAACTGCCACAAAAATTTTGCTTTTGTGAGTTTAATGTTTTACAGACCATAAATGCTTTCTTCCACTGAAATGATTTAACACCAAATTGCAATGCAATGTAACTATTGCAATGCACTGTAGTACAGCAGATAGGAATTTCATGAACTAAGTGAATAAAAATTACCTAGACAGATAACCACAGTCTTCCTGTCTTGTATTATATGGGATTATTCTTAAGAGGAATATTTATTCTTTTTCTTTTTATTATGTTTTATTTTTTTAATTATTTTTTATTTTTTAACTTTACAATATTGTATTGATTTTGCCATATATCAACATGAATCCTCCACAGGTACACACGTGTCCCCATCCTGAACCCTCCTCCCACCTCCCTCCACATACCATCCCTCTGGGTTGTCCCAGTGCACCAGCCCCAAGCATCCAGTATCGTGCATCGAACCTGGACTGGCGACTCGTTTCATATATGATATTACACATGTTTCAATGC
>NW_011494935.1:5110631-5122526 GCF_000754665.1 Bison bison bison | reverse complement strand
TGTTTCAATGCCATTCTCCAAAATCATCCCACCCTCTCCCTCTCCCACAGAGTCCAAAAGACTGTTCTATACATCAATGTCTCTTTTGCTGTCTCATATACAGGGTTATCGTTACCATCTTTCTAAATTTCATATATATGCGTTAGTATACTGTATTGGTGTTTTTCTTTTTGGCTTACTTCACTCTGTATAATTGGCTCATTTCATCCACCTCATTCGAACTGATTCAAATATATTCTTTTTAATGGCTGAGTAATACTCCATTGTGTATATGTACCACAGCTTTCTTTTGTCTGCTGATAGACATCTAGGTTGCTTCCATGTCCTGGCTATTATAAACAGTGCTGCAATGAACATTGGGGTACACATGTCTCTTTCAATTCTGGTTTCCTCGGTGTGTATGCCCAACAGTGGGATTGCTGGGTCATAAGGCAGTTCTATTTCCAGTTTTTTAAGGAATCTCCACACTGTTCTCCATAGTGGCTGTACTAGTTTGCATTCCCACCAACAGTGTAATAGGGTTCCCTTTTCTCCACATCCTCTCCAGCATTTATTGCTTGTAGACTTTTGGATGGCAGCCATTCTGACTGGTGTGAAATGGTACCTCATAGTGGTTTTGATTTGCATTTCTCTGATAATGAGTGATGTTGAGCATCTTTTCATGTGTTTGTTAGCCATCTGTATGTCTTCTTTGGAGAAATGTCTATTTAGTTCTTTGGCCCATTTTTTGATTGGGTCATTTATTTTTCTGGAATTGAGCTGTAGGAGCTGCTTGTATATTTTTGAGATTAGTTGTTTGTCAGTAGCTTCATTTGCTGCTATTTTCTCCCATTCGGAAGGCTGTCTTTTCACCTTGCTTATAGTCTCCTTTGTTGTGCAGAAGCTCTTAAGTTTAATTAGGTCCCATTTGTTTATTTTTGCTTTTATTTCCAATATTCTGGGAGGTGGGTCATAGAGGATCCTGCTGTGATGTATGTCAGAGAGTGTTTTGCCTATGTTCTCCTCTAGGAGTTTTATAGTTTCTGGTCTTACATTTAGATCTTTAATCCATTTTGAGTTTATTTTTGTGTATGGTGTTAGAAAGTGTTCTAGTTTAATTCTTTTACAAGTGGTTGACCAGTTTTCCCAACACCACTTGTTAAAGAGATTGTCTTTAATCCATTGTATACTTTTGCCTCCTTTCTCAAAGACGAGGTGTCCATAGGTGCATGGATTTATCTCTGGGCTTTCTATTTTGTTCCATTGATCTCTATTTCTGTCTTTGTGCCAGTACCATACTGTCTTGATGACTGTGGCTTTGTAGTAGAGCCTGAAGTCAGGCAGGTTGATTCCTCCAGTTCTATTCTTCTTTCTCAAGATTGCTTTGGCTATTCGAGGTTTTTTGTATTTCCATACAAATTGTGAAATTATTTGTTCTAGCTCTGTGAAGAATACCGTTGGTAGCTTGATAGGGATTGCATTGAATCTATAAATTGCTTTGGGTAGTATACTCATTTTCACTATATTGATTCTTCCAATCCATGAACATGGTATATTTCTCCATCTATTAGTGTCCTCTTTGATTTCTTTCACCAGTGTTTTATAGTTATCTATATATAGGGATAATATTCTAATTTTCCAAGATTATAACCATAAAATTTTGTAAAAATAGAAAATAATGATAATAAAATATGAATTAATCCCAGCTTTATTTGTAAAATTAGGAATTTATTTGAGCAAGGGGGAATACATTCATAATTAAAATTTTCTATAATAACAGGTTTAAGGGAGAATCAAACAGTAAGTAAACTTATATGGTCTATTAAGATAATACTTTAAAAGAATAAAATAATAATAATTGATTATTATTGCCAAAATAATAAATAGTAATAACTTTAAAAGAACCTTGACAGAGAAAAATATTAAACAATAGTTATATTTTTAATCAATCTTCTAAATCAAGATTATTCTTTTATATCTATGCAAAATCAAGATAAGTAAATAATAATTTTGTTTATATAAATTAATAAAAAGTAATTAAACATTCTTGGCATAAAAATTGATGAGAGAAAAACAAATGAGAAAATGATAATATTTTGCTATATGATATATGTATATTTAAATATTAAAACTAATTATAAAATTTATTAAAACAACAAATGTTTGATGATTAGTTGCATTTTGGCTATTAATTTCTTTTTTTTTTGTCAGTTTATTTTGCTCTCTACTAACAAGAAAATAGGAAAAGGATGATAAGAGTAAAAATTGTGATAAAGGTTTTAAAAATCATATCAAAAGCTCTTTTAATTAGAAAAATTAAATGTGAATTCTTCCAGCTTCTCATCAGATAATCAATTTATGGATATGATATCTAGATGTGAGAAAAGGAACTTCCTCAAACTATTTAGCTGTTCTATATTCCTTGGAAAGTGCTCACACTGCTAGAAATAAGATTCAGTTCTTTGATATAAATATTTTGCACAACTAAAGTTCAAACTTTATTGTTTCTAACATCTGTAGTTAAGCAGTAAAACAGAACAGAAACACATTTCCATTTTCGGTGTGAATTTGTGTTCTGTATGATATAAAATAATTCAGTCTAGGCCAGATGAAACTGCTTGTCCCCTATCCAATTGTAGTGAATAGTGGAGTCCTTACCTAGTCAGATCTTTTTATTTTTAATGAACATGTTTTCTTTTGCTGTACTAGACTTCTAAAAATCATTTTGCTCCCCTTTTTTTTTTATTAAAGGAGTCTGTTGCATCTCCCTGGCTCACCACATACTTCATCCCAATTTCATTTCTCATGCTTCGTCAATGTTGATTTTGACAATAGCGCTGCAAGGGATTGTCCGATACAACAGATTTTCAGATGCAAAGAGTGACTTCTTCTTTTTTTTTTTTTAACCTATATTTTTACAACCCATGGCTCTTAAGGTTTTGAAATCTGAAGAAATACAATGGCAATTTCTAAATTCTTTACTTTGTACTCTGTGGTGCTTACTCCCATGGAATTTTGCTCTTTTATAAATTATACTCCGTGATGTAAACGAGTATTAGCTTGCTATCTAATAAAAAGACAAATGAATTCCCCAGGCCAAAGGCTATAATGCTAACAAGAAATATAAATTCAATCAGGGTGTTTAAAGTTGATGACTTCAAATTCTGAAAACAGAGATTCAGACTGTGTAGAACTTAATTCCAGCCACATCATTGATACTAGTGTAACAGAGAAGAGGTAGAAATGGTAGCCTGTGAACAGTTCTTTCACTTGCCTTCAGGCTACATGTTATATGTTCTAGAAAACAGATGAATAAAGTATTGTATTTTGCTTCTATACCTACTAGAGGTACATACTCCCTTACAAATTCAGAGCTTCAGTTGTGAGAACTCATTGTCAAGCCATCCCTCTGGCAGATAGAATGCATTTCTTTTCTCTGTTTTATTTGCAAAATGTATTATAACATGGTGTTCCTTCAGAGTTTTGTGATAAATATTGCTAGCATCCATGTACTTTAAATTGCACTCAAATACAACTATTTCTCAAACCCTTGTAACATCTTTCTCAAGGTTATTGAGTACTCTTCTCACTGATCCTAACATCAAGTACAGCATCCTTTCTTGGTAGCAATTAAACTGTTTGTATCTATAACATTGAAAAGGCTTTTAGGGATTGGTTACAATGAGGCAATTCAGGTATATCAGCCTGAAGTATTCTGGCATAGAGTTATTCACTCTGTTTGGATGGAAATCAAATTGGAAGAAAAGAGGCACTTTGGATCTGGCAGAGAGGTGAGTGATACTTTGGAAATATCTACAAATACCATTTTCCTTTCAAGTTCACAGTACTTTGGGGGATGATTCTTGCCAATATCTCAAGGAAGCTGCTTGCTTCAGAAGAGAGCCCTAGGAAGGGAAAGTTGTGTGAATGGGAGAGAGCAGGCATTTCTGCAATCTTTTACTTGATTTAGCCTCAGTCTACTTCTGAATGTGTTTTGGCTAGAAAATTTCCTGTCTTTGCACTTCAGAAGAGACATGGGTTTTTAAAAGACTAAATTTTTACATGAGAAAAACTTAAGTTCACCAACATAATTTCATCAAGAGAAGTGTCTTCATAGAGGGTCTGAAAACCGCTCATATACATGCCAGTCTTGCCAGGAAGTGAAGACACAGGATATTTCAGCACCTTCTGTGTCCTTTCCGTATTGACAGTGTGAGAATCTTAGAGCTCTTCCAGTTCCTGAAAATGTCATCTTCACAGATCTGTCAGCCTCACACGTGTCACCTGACTTTGGTTTGATCCAAGGATGTTTCAGGGAAAATTCTTTGATGCTGGACATATGTTCGAAGGATAGAATGCCAACGTGAGTAAGTGGAGGTCACTAACATTATTGACTTAACACCTACATAAAATTTTAGGAGGGCTTTTCTTCACAGCCATCATTCCATTTTCACACCTCAGATCCCAACGCCGTCTTGTCAGTGATTATTGTTTGAAAGCAAAATGGCAAATTGAAGTTTCAGAAAAGAGTATTTCTTTTCTGCAAGTTTTCTGGAAGAGAAGACAATGAAGGATTTTATAGCTATGCAATTTCTTAGGCTGTAGGTTTCACCACAGAGCTCCAGACAGGTGGTGTTTGTATTATTAATTACCATATAATCTCTTGTAATACACCACTTTACATTCATTCCATTATATTGACTTTGATTTTTGGTGCCTTTGAAGATATGAATTGAAATATTCAACAACGACTGTATGTTTCCTATGTGTCTTTGACAATGATGACCTTTAATCTCAGTTGATTATTACTGAAATAAAGAAGAAAAATGAATTTAATAAATGATTTGCATAAAAATCTTTTAATTTCATGGCTGCAGTCCCCATCTGCAGTGATTTTGGAGCCCAAGGTAAAATTGCTCATGAAGGTAAGCTAGAAACCAAAATGAAATGTTGGTATGTTAAAATATTGATTCCTATATGGGAATCAAGACAATAATACTCAGCAGTATACTGTTTATGGTATACTTTAAAGAAGTTATTGAACTAATATAAAAACCCACATAAAACTTATGAATTTAATTAAATGTGTAAGTTGCTTATTCTGTAAACTGGAAATATTTGACTAATGGTTTGAATTTAGTAGTTGTATTCATAGAAAAAGATGAAAGTTTATTTTTTCAATAATATGTATACAGACTTTAGTTCAAGCATTGAATTGTAAGTTGGCATTGCTTAATTTACTTATAGAAATGATTAAAAACTTTATGAGTAAAAATCAAAGTGAAAAAATATAAATTGAAGGCTTTATTGCCAGAAAAATGGAAAAATTTAGGTATCAAAGCAAAAAAAGCAAAGAAAAGTCAATAGACCAGCATATATATAGCACAAAGTTATTGTTCTCTATTTAGTCTCAACTCAAGTTATTATGACTATAGTTTCCATACATTTTAACTATGAAATAACATTCAGCAATCTTTTTATTACTCTGTTCCATCTAAACAATATTGTCAGTTCAGTTCAGTTCAGTTACTCAGTCATGTCCAACTCTTTGCAATTCCATGGACTGCAGCATGCCAGGCCTTCCTGTCCATCACCAACTTACAGAGCTTGCTCAAACTAATGTCCATTGAGTTGGTGATGCCATCCAACCATCTCATCCTCTGTCTTCCCCTTCTCCTCCTTCCTTCAATCTTTCCCAGCATCAGGGTCTTTTCCAATGAGTCAGTTCTTCATATCAGGTGCCAAAGTACTAGAGCTTCAGCTTCAGCATTAGTCTTACCAATGAATATTCAGGATTGATTTCCTTTAGGATTGACTGGTGTGATATCCTTGCAGTCCAAGGGATGGTCAGGAAGCTTCTCCAACACTACAGTTCAAAAGCATCAATTATTCGGTGCTCAGCTTTCTTTATGGTCCAACTTTCACATCCATACTGACTACTGGAAAAACCATAGCTTTGACTAGTACCTTTGTCAGCAAAGGAATCTCTTTGCTTTTTAAAATGCTATCTAGGTTGGTCATAGCTTTTCTTCCAAGGAGCAAACATCTTTTAATTTTATGGCTGCAGTCCCCATCTGCAGTGATTTTGGAGCCCAAGAAAATTAAGTCTGTGACTGTTTCCATTGTTTCTTTATCTGTTTGCCATGAAATGATTGGACCGGATGCCTTGATCTTAGTTTTCTGAATGTTGAGTTTAAGGCGGCTTTTTCACTCTCCTTTTTCACTTTCATCAAGAGGCTCTTTAGTTCTTCATTTTCTGCCATAAGGATGGTGACATCTGCATATCTGAGGTTACTGATATTTCTCCCAGCAATCTTGATTCCAGCTTGTGCTTCATCCAGCTTGGCATTTTGCATGATGCACTCTGCATAGACGTTAAATAAACAGGGTGAAAATATACAGCCTTGACATACTCCTTTGCCAGTTTGGAACCAGTCCATTGTTCCATGGCCAGTTCTAACTGTTGCTTCTTGACTTCCATACAGATTTCTTAGGAGACAGGTAAGGTGGTCTGGTACTCCCCATCTCTTGAAGAATTTTCCAAGTTTGTTGTGATCCACACAGTCAAAGGCTTTGGCATAGTCAATAAAGCAGAAGTAGATGTTTTTCTGGATCTATTTTGCTTTTTCTATGATCCAGCAGATGTTGGCACTTTGATCTCTGGTTCCTCTGCCTTTTCTAAATCCATCTTAAACATCTGGAAGTTCTCAGTTCATGTATTATTGAAACCTGGCTTGGAGAATTTTGAGCGTTACTTTGCTAGCTTGTGAGATGAGTGCAATTGTGCGGTAGTTTGAGCATTCTTTGGCATTGCCTCTCTTTGGGATTGGAATGAAAACTGACCTTTTCCAGTCCTGTAGCCACTGCTCAGTTTTCCAAATTTGCTGGCATATTGAGTACAAAATTCAGACTTAAATTGAAGAAAGTAGGGAAAACCACTAGACCACTCAGGTATGACCTAAATCAAATCCCTTATGATTATACAGTGAAAGTGACAAATAGATTCAAGTGGTTAGGTCTGATAGAGTGCCTGAAGAACTATGGACAGAGGTTTGTGACATTGTACAGGAGACAGTGATCAAGACTATCCTCAAGAAAAAGAAATGCAAAATGGCAAATAGTTGGCTGAGAAATCCTTACAAATAGTTGAGAAAAGAAGAGATCAGATCAGATCAGTCACTCAGTTGTGTCCGACTCTTTGCGACCCCATGAATCGCAGCATGCCAGGCCTCCCTGTCCATCACCAACTCCCGGAGTTCACTCAGACTCACGTCCATCAAGTCAGCGATGCCATCCAGCCATCTCATCCTCTGTCATCCCCTTCTCCTCCTGCCCCCAATCTCTCCCAGCATCAGAGTCTTTTCCAATGAGTCAACTCTTCGCATGAGGTGGCCAAAGTCCTGGAGTTTCAGCTTTAGCATCATTCCTTCCAAAGATATCCCAGGGCTGATCTCCTTCAGAATGGACTGGTTGGATCTCCTTGCAGTCCAAGGGACTCTCAAGAGTCTTCTCCAACACCACAGTTCAAAAGCATCAATTCTTCGGCACTCAGCCTTCTTCACAGTCCAACTTTCACATCCATGCATGACCACAGGAAAAACCATAGCCTTGACTAGATGGACCTTTGTTGGCTAAGTAATGTCTCTGGTTTTGAATATGCTATCTAGGTTGGTCATAACTTTCCTTCCAAGGAGTAAATGTCTTTTAATTTCATGGCTGCAGTCACCATCTGCAGTGATTTTGGAGCCCAGAAAAATAAAGTCTGACACTGTTTCCACTGTTTCCCATTTTTTCCCATGAAGTGATGGGACTGGATGCCATGATCTTCGTTTTCTGAATGTTGAGCTTTAAGCCAACTTTTTCACTCTCCACTTTCACCTTCATCAAGAGGCTTTTGAGTTCCTCTTCACTTTCTGCCATAAGGGTGGTGTCATCTGCATATCTGAGGTTATTGATATTTCTCCTGGCAATCTTGATTCCAGCTTGTGTTTCTTCTAGTCCAGCGTTTCTCATGATGTACTCTGCATATAGGTTAAATAAACAGGGAAAGAAGAGAAGTGAAAGGCAAAGGAGGAAAGGAAAGATATATACTTCTGAATGCAGAGTTCTAAAGAACAGCAAGGAGAGATAAGAAAGCCTTCCTCAGCGATCAATGCAAAGAAATAGAGGAAAATAATAGAATTGGAAAGACTAGAGATCTCTTCAAGAAAATTAGAGATACCGAGGGAACATTTCATGCAAAGATGGGCACAATAAAGGACAGAAACGGTCTGGACCTAACAGAAACAGAAGATACTAAGAAGAGGTGGCAAGAATACACAGAAATGTAGGAAAAAAAGATCTTAATGATCCAGATAATCACGATGGTGTGATCACTCACCTCGAGCCAGACATCCTGGAATGCAAAGTCAAGGGAGCCTTAGGAAGCATCACTACAAACCAATAGTACTATAGCCATTTTTAACATATCCATATAACCAAAAAATAAAACATAGCAAAAATGATGAACATGGAACTTAGTATATGGTAACAAAAATTTTAATTTGATTATAAAGACCAAGTAGAAATCAAACATTTTTCAGTTGAAATAGATAACTGTGATAAGGAAATTAATATACTGGAAAAACTTGGCAAACCATAGCTACAAATCTGCTTTTACATACTTTCTGAGACTTCCATGCATTAGCATTGTCACCATATTATACTGAGAAAAAGGATAAATAAATATTACTGCAAATAGGGATAAATGTATGTCAAATCTGACAAGGAACAGAAGGTATTATTTTATTTCAGTCATCCTTAGAAGATACTTTCTACATAAAAAATGAAACTTTGAATTTTCTTTAACAAGGATCACTTAGCAAGTAACCAAACATCAATATTAAGAAAGCATTATATTATAGATTTTATACTAAAATTTGTATAGAAGAAATTTTGCAGCAGGTATCAATCACATCTTTTTTTTTCTTTTTTTCTATCACCTGCCAAAATGTTGCCCATCTTTCCATCTTTAAATATTGAACTTTCCCTTAAGGATGTTAGAGCTGTTGATAGGGTAAGAAATCTTAGAAAATAAATTGGTAAAGAATTCCTAATGTATAAAAAACATTTATTTTATTGATTTCACTTTACTCTCTGATAAGATGTTGTTATAAACAGTAGATAAGAAATGAAAATTAATCAGTGGTAATTTTTTTTTGGCATCTCCATCAGATCAGTTTTATCTCTATAGCAAACAATTCCAATAAACATGAGTGATAATGCCCATGCATAGCTTTTAATATTTTCTTTCTATCTGTGAAGACCCTGATAACAGGATTTTGAGTATGACCTAAATATATCCTACTAAATATGTAACTATACATGACACAAACATGTTTCTCTTGGTTTCTAATTCTTTACTGCCCTCTACTTTAAAAATTGTCATCTATTTTTATTTTATACTTACTATTTGCCAAACATTATCACATTAAACTCACAATAATTCCATCATGATTAGTTTTTTGCCCATAATTGAGGCTTAGATGTATTAATTAATTACCCTGAAGTCAGTGTATTCAATGAATGGAGATGGGATTTTTACCTCAGTCTTGCTGATTCCTGAGCCCAATTCCAGACAGCTAGAGTGAAGAACAGGAGGAGTGAAATGGGAAACAAGGGTATGCCATTGCAAACGTGTTATCCAGTTTGCCGCCACTAATGTTCTTCTGATTTACCATCCTTATGAAAACCCTAAGAAGCTATAGGAAATATGTCCTCAAAACTGTCTGGAGATGAAAGGGGGAGTTATTTATCCATAGACTCCTATCCTACACTAGTCAGGAGTGTCCTGAAAGCCATTCATTCGGGCACATCTCCAGACTGCATATCTTGGCAGACCTAGTAAAAGCCCTAGAGCCAGCTACAGGAGTTAGGAGGTTCTATCTGGATAAATGAACCAATCAGAACCTGTTCTGAAATGGTCACAGAACCAGTACCAAAATGAGAGGTGAAGCCAGAAGATTTTGAGAAGGTGTACAGAGGTATTTAATACATTTTACTCCCACCTTCATTAGGGAAATTACTTTGAAATCCAGTTGTTTCCAAGTAACTCTGGTGGCTCAGATGGTAAAGAACCTGGGTTCAGTCCCTAGATTGGGAAGATCTCCTGGAGAAGGGAATGGCAACCCACTCCAGTAGTCTTGCCTGGAGAATTCCATGGATAGAGGAGCCTGACGGGTTATATAGTCCTTGGGGTCACAAAGTCGGACAATGACTGAGTGACTAACACTTTCACTTTTTTTTCAACCTCATGATATTTAGAAAAACCAAAATATGTATAACTTTTATCTTAACTATAAAGCCTAGCCCAATGTCTTTATTTGTAGTAAAAAACTGTTGGTTTATTTGATTATGATTCTCTCATTAAGCTGCATTTCATTTACTATGTTTAACTTGTTATTTCATTTGAAATCCATTTTGGTGCATACTTTTTTTTCCCTAAATTGCTTTTCTCTTTACCAAAATAAGTACAGAATAATTCATCTTCTCATCTGTTGATCTGAAAATATTCTTTGATTTTTCTATCAATGACTTAATCTACTTCATTAGTCATGATAAGATCATGGTATCACATGCAGCATGGCATGAAGAGTGCTGAACAAAGTTTCTGGAACAAAGTATGCAGTCAATGAATAGCCTTTTTTTTTTCTTCTTGATATACCTCTGCCTCTATCCCCATTAAGGTGTGCCGAGAATGACTTCAGTAGGAAACAAGGATTACCTTATGACTCTCTGGTTAAACCAGTATCACAATTCTTCTAGATTATATGCTCCAAGCTTATGTTTTAGTCCTCTTTCTATCACCCTATATTCTGCATTTCTTAAATATAACCACCAGAGACCAATGTAGATGTATTTCTCATGTGAGAGGATTTTTGAAACTTCAATGTTTGACAATAATTGCAGAGTTTTTAGCTTATCCATTATTTTTCTACCATTCAGAACACTCCTATATTCAATAACTTCCTATACTCATTGTCTTAGCACACAACTTAAACACCAATCAAAATAAAGAAGGCTTGATGGTGTAATGATTGTCATATTTGTATATTCAACATATAGAAATGAAGGGAAAAGGAGACATCTTCTGGAAAAAGGATAATAGTACAAGATATAGGAAGGATGACCCATGCAGGGAGATGAATTCAATTGACATCTATTCTCAAAGCAACAAGTCAAACAAAAGTCTTTCTTGTTAAAGATGTCCATCATGGCCCAAGTATGCACACAACACTGTGTCTATGATATGCATACTCTATTCCTGGTTATATTTTGAATATGCTTCTAAGATAAAGCAAAATCTGATGTTCAGAACAATTCTGGTTATCCAGTGATTTGAGCCTTACCAAACTACCTGACCTGCCTCTTGAGAAATCTGTATGCAGGTCAGGAAGCAACAGTTAGAATTGGACATGGAACAACAGACTGGTTCCAAATAGGAAAAGGAGTACATCAAGGCTGTATATTGTCACCCTGCTTATTTAACTTATAGGCAGAGAACATCATGAGAAACGCTGGGCTGGAGGAAGCACAAGCTGGAATCAGGATTGCCGAGAGAAATATCAATAACCTCAGATATGCAGATGATACCACCCTTATGGCAGAAAGTGAAGAAGAACTAAAGAACCTCTTGATGAAAGTGAAAGAGGAGAGTGAAAAAGTTGGCTTAAAGCTCAACATTCAGGAAATGAAGATCATGGCATCTGGTCCCATCACTTCATGGGAAATAGATGGGGAAACAGTGGAAACAGTGACTGATTTATTTTCTTGGGCTCCAAAATCACTGCAGATGGTGACTGCAGCCATGAAATTAAAAGATGCTTACTCCTTGGAAGGAATGTTATGACCAACCTAGACAGCATATTAAAAAGCAGA
>NW_011494935.1:5102507-5110504 GCF_000754665.1 Bison bison bison | reverse complement strand
GTTGAAGCTGAAACTCCAATACTTTGGCCACCTGATGTGAAGAGCTGACTCATTTGAAAAGACCCTGATGCTGGGAAAGATTGAGGGTAGGAGGAGAAGGGGATGACAGAGGATGAGATGGTTGGATGATATCACCGACTCAATGGACATGAGTTTGGGTAAACTCCAGGAGTTGGTGATGGACAGAGAGGCCTGGCGTGCTGCAGTCCACGGGGTCACAAAGAGTCGGACACAACTGAGCGACTGAACTGAACTGAGCCATAGGAACAACCAACCCAGGTTAATTGTAGAATCAATTATATATAGAGTGGTGAGCACTGTTATTCAGGCAGTTAGCTCAGTCACCACACAGACAACCTAGCTAAATGCATTAGGGAGCCATATTTCACATGGTCACTCTGTTTTCCAAAGTTTTCAACTTCTCATATTCCATATGGTCAAATTACCCCACATTTTCCTTTTGTTTAGTGCGTTAGCAATAGCTGTGATGATGACATTTCTTAGATGCATGGGAACCCCCAAGAGAGCTATACTATAAAAGCAATTTTATTTTACATGACAATGTAGTAAGTTGATTATTGCAGAGTTATTAACTTATCTGCTGTCTCTATCAAAACTTCACATATTCAATAATTTTTTTAACAATCAAACACTCATAAGATTTAAAAATGGCATTATACTGTAATGATTGTCAGTGTGCATACCTAATGGATGCATTGTTTCCTTTTTTCTGGTTTTACTGAGAAATAATTAACATGATATTTTATCTTTTTTAAGTCTGTGGTATATGCTCAGCCATCTTTTCTATTTAGAGGCTGACAAAAGAAGAATATTTTGAAACTAACTAACCTGGAAATATTTAAATGTTGGATAATTGAGTAAGCAATGTTATTTTCCTTGCTATACTATATACTATCAACTGGCATTTAATAAATTCAAAAAGGCCCTCTTGAATGTGTTATTCCATAAAACAGACACTGATTTGTCTAAGAATCCAAGCATCCAGAGTGAAGGTTTGAATTTTCAGTTAGTTTTAAGATTTTGGTTATATACCAACTAAAGTGAACTGAAGTGAAAGTTGCTCAGTCATGTCCGACTCTTTGCAACCCCATGGACTATACAGTCCATGGAATTCTCTAGGCCAGAATACTGGAGTGGGTAGCCCTTCTCTTCTCCAGGGGATCTTTCCAACCCAGGGATCCAACCCAAGTTTCCCTCATTGCCAGAGGATTCTTTACCAGCTGAGCCACAAGGGAAGCCCAAGAATACTGGAATGAGTAGCCTATCCCTTCTCCAGCATATCTTCCTGACCCAGGAATCAAATTGGGGCCTCCTGCATTGCAGGCAGATTCTTTACCAACTGAGCTATCAGGGAAGCTTATGAAGAGATATTATCATTTTGGAGGCAGATTATCATGATGATGTCTTTTGTACTGAGGTAAAATACAAAAGCATCTTTCAAATAATGTCTCCCTCTGGTTATTGTTTCTAAAGAAAATAAAGTTAATGTTTAAAACTATGAGTTAATAATGAAAAAGAAAGAAAATATTAATGAAGCAATGGAGAAACAGTGACAAAATTGTAAGAATTTAATAATGCTGAAAGCAGAAAAGTGGATTTATAGAATAAACAGAAAGTGATAAAATGATTTTAAGGTGGCGAGACCACCATGTAAGCAGAGAGAGAATGAAGAATGAAAAAAATCCACAGGTTCTATTTTTAATCCACAAAAAGCAATATGATTAAATATAAACTAGACTTTGCACAAATTATTTTTATGTGCCAAATAATTTTTCTGATTGATTCTGCATTTCAATGAGATTAAAAATTATATTTTTATTTTAATTTATAGAAAGTCTAAAAATGTTTAGTCTGTTGTACATTATGAGTCTTTATGATGCCATGACATCTCAATTCTAATTGGCTTCAACTATAAAAGAAATTTGTGGGCTTATGAAATTAGGGAGTCTAACAGCTGGGACTTGAAGCTTTATGTTAAGCTTTATTATAATTACTCATTCACGTCCCACTCTTTGTGACCCCATGGAATGTAGACTACGAGATTCCTCTGTCCGTATGATTCTCCAGGCAAGAATACTGGAGAGGGCAGCTACTCCCTTCTTCAAGGGATCTTCCCAACTCACAGATCAAAGTCAGGTCTCCTGCACTGCAAGATTCTTTACTGTCTGAGCCACCAGGGAAGCTATATGCATGGGCTCAAAAGTAGTTACTTACAATGGTTAATTTTATGTGTTAACTTCACTGAGCAATGCCCAGATATCTGGTAAAAAAAATTATTATTGACTGTGTCCATAAGAGTGTTTCTGGAAGAAATTAGAGCTTATTCAGATGACTAAGTAAAGAAGATTGCCTTCACCAATAAAGGTGGGCATCATCTGATCCACTGATTTCTTAATAGAACAAAGAAATGGTGGAGAAAGGGCCAAGTTGCTCTCTGCTTGAGCTGGGATATCCAGCTTCTGATCTTATATGGACATCAGTGCTTCTAGTTCTCAAGATTTTGAACAATATTGGCTTCCCTGGTTCTTAGGCTTTCACATTTGGATTACAACTATACCACTCATTTTAATAGGTTTCTTGCTTGCAGGGGGCAGATCATGGGGCTTCTCAGCTTCCATAATCTCATGAACCAGTCCCTAGTAAACAATCTCTTTATCTACCTACCTACCTATCTCCTGCTGGCTCTATTACTCGGGAGAATCCTGACTGTGGTGGTTGGTGGTTTACTTGCTAAGTCATATCCGACTCTTGAGACCCTATGGACTGTAGCCTGCCAGGCCTCTCTGTCCATGGGATTCTCCAGGCAAGAATATTGGAGTGGGTTGCCATTTTCTTCTCCAGGGGATCTTCCCAATCCAGGAATCAAACCTGGGTCTCCTGCATTGCAGGCAGATTCTTTACTGACTGATCTACGAGGACTCAGTTTTATTTATCTCTGACTTGGCTTCTTCTGGGTTAACTTTGTTATTAGGCAACCTGTTCCCTCATGGTTGCAGGATGTCTGCAAGGTAGTGCTTAAACTACATGCTCTTTTTTTTTTTTTTAAGCAGGAAAGATAAAGTATCTCTGATATCTATGCACTTCACATATTCACTTTAATTGGATGTCTAGTTTGTGCATCTATTTCTGAGCCAATTATGAGGGCCAAAGGGATGTAATTTTGTGATTTGTTTAGGAATGGTCAGAAAAACCATGCCTAGAAATAAGAGTGTAGTTGTTTTCAATAAGCAACCCATGAGTAGAGTAGGGAAGGGGTGGTGTTCCAGAGGAACAACAAGGTATGGTTACTTATATTGGTTTCCTGAAAGTGCTGTAACAGATTACCATGAGCTTGGTGGCTTCAAAGAAAACACACTGTTAGTGATTTTTTTTTTTTAACAGTTCAGGCTATAGTTTTTCCAGTGGTCATGTGTGGATGTGAGAGTTGGACTGTGAAGAAGGCTGAGTGCCGAAGAATTGATGCTTTTCAACTGTGGTGTTGGAGAAGACTCTTGAGAGTCCCTTGTACTGCAAGGAGATCCAACCAGTCCATTCTGAAGGACATCAGCCCTGGGATTTCTTTGGAAGGAATGATGCTAAAGCTGAAACTCCAGTACTTTGGCCACCTCATGTGAAGAGTTGACTCATTGGAAGAGACTCTGATGCTGGGAGGGATTGGGGGCAGGAGGAGGAGAAGGGGATAACAGAGGATGAGATGGCTGGATGACATCACGGAGTCAATGGACATGAGTCTGAGTGAACTCCGGGAGTTGGTGATGGACAGGGAGGCCTGGCGTGCTGCAATTCATGGGGTTGCAGAGTCAGACACGACTGAGCGACTGAACTGAACTGAACTGAACTGAGGCAAGGGGTTCAAAATCAGGTAGGAAGGGCCTCACTGCTTCTTTCCACTCCTCTAAGGAGGAATCCCTTCTAGGCTTCATCTAACTTTTCATGGCTCCAAGCATTCCTTAGCTTGTGCCTATTCTACTGTCTGCCTCTGTTGTCACATTGTGTCTTCTTCTTTGTTTCTATCTAAACTCCATCTGCCTTTTTCTTGTAACAATATTGGAGTTTATTTAGGTCCTCCTACTTGGAAATCTGGGGTAATCATCTCATCTCAAAATCTTTAATTACATGTGCAAATATCCTTTTCCCAAATATAAACTTTTTACGTTCTAGAGACTAAGACGTGATGGCTTTGAGTAACTATTATTAGATTACAGTTACCAAATAATATGAACTTGGAGTTGGATGACCATGGAAAAAGGAAGAGAGTTCCAGAAAAACATCTATTCCTGTTTTATTGACTATGCCGAAGCCTTTGACTGTGTGGCTCACAATAAACTGTGGAAAATTCTGAAAGAGATGGGAATACCAGACCACCTGATCTGCCTCTTGAGTAACCTATATGCAGGTCAGGAAGCAACAGTTAGAACTGGACATGGAACAACAGACTGGTTCCAAATTGGGAAAGGAGTACGTCAAGGCTGTATATTGTCACCCTGCCTATGTACCTTATATGCAGAGTATATCATGAGAAATGCTGGGCTGGAGGGAGCACAAGCTGGAATCAAGATTGCCGGGAGAAATATCAATAACCTCAGATATGCAGATGACACCACCCTTATGGCAGAAAGTGAAGGAGAACTAAAAAGCCTCTTCATGAAAGTAAAAGAGGAGAGTGAAAAAGTTGGCCTAAAGCTCAACATTCAGAAAATGAAAATCATGGCATCTGGTCCCATCACTTCATGGGAAATAGATGGGGAAACAGTGTCAGACTTTATTTTTTTGGGGCTCCAAAATCACTGCAGATGGTGACTGCAGCCATGAAATTAAAAGACGCTTACTCCTTGGAAGAAAAGTTATGACTAACCTAGATAACATATTCAAAAGCAGAGACATACTTTGCCAACAAATGTCCATCTAGTCAAGGCTATGGTTTTTCCAGTGGTCATCTATGGATATGAGAGTTGGACTGTGAAGAAAGCTGAGTGCCAAAGAATTGATGCTTTTGAACTGTGGTGTTGGAGAAGACTCTTGAGAGTCCCTTGGACTGCAAGGAGATCCAACCAGTCCATCCTAAAGGAGTTCAGTCCTGGGTGTTCTTTGGAAGGATTGATGCTAAAGCTGAAACTCCAATACTTTGGCCACCTCATGCGAAGAGTTGACTCATTGGAAAAGACTCTGATGCTGGGAGGGATTGGGGGCAGGAGGAGAAGGGGACGACAGAGGATGAGATGGCTGGATGGCATCACCGACTCGATGGACATGAGTTTGGGTGAACTCAGGGAGTTGATGATGGACAGGAAGTCCTGGCATATTGCAATTCATGGGGTCGCAAAGACTTGGACATGACTGAGTGACTCAACTTAACTGAAACAATAAACGTCCACTATGATCTCCATATTTGTAAATGGAGACAACATGATATGATGGATGAGTAGGAGGACCAGCTTTGTTCATTGGGTTGGAATCTTAGCTGTTTCCATTACAATCCTGTGTCCTGGGCAATTTACCTGATTCCCAGTCTCCTATACCTAAATGAGAGATAATAAAAGAATCTACCTCATAGGGTTAAGTCAAGATTAAATAAAAATGATGTAAAAACTTAGCATATTATATAATATATAGTACTGGATAAATATATATTAGTTATTAGTATTGATTTAACTTTTTAATAGTTGAATAGCTGAATGAAACATCCCTGATCATTTTAACACCGTTCATTTCCTATTTTTTCCTAAAACCAAAATAATGTAACAACATGCAAAGAGTGAGCATCTGCGAGATAGGAGATCTGACTTCCCACCATGGATCTGAAACCAGAGACAAGATTGTCCTTTCTGGATAGCACTCTGTCTCCAAATGGAAATACATTTAGATCAGTGGTCAGCAAACCACAGCCTGTGGGCCAAATGTGGCCACATTCATTTATTTAGGTTTTGACTGTGGTCCCTTCTGCTGCCCCACAACAGCAGTGTTGAGCTATCCCCAGGAATACTGTCTAGCCCACAGAGTCAAAAATACTTACTATCTGATTGTTTCCAGAAAAATACTGCTAATCTCTAGTTTAAGTGCTTGCTTAGGACTTTCTGCCTTAAGTTTCTGTAATTTCAAAAACCTCAGTTTTCATTTTCTGAACCAAGTAAACCAACAGACGATGGAGTTAATTCATCTAGATCATGTGAGTGAATTATAGAGTCTCATAGAGATAATATATTGATAGGTTAATACACTTCCAAATAAATCAGTTGGTATTTAATCATTTAATTGGAGGAGGAGGATGGAATCAGAACAAAAAATGTTAATCCTTCTGAATGACAGAAGCTTCTCAAATGGATAAAACCCCCAACATTGTCTTGTTTTCCATGATGATTTTAGCCTAATAAAGACTCATTTGAAGAAAAGATAAGATGTCTTACAATACTAAGTGCTATTTATTTGAATACATGAATAATTGCAATTCTCTACCTTCTTTAGTTGCCTAGTGATGTCTATTTTAAGGAATTGATAAAGAATAGTTATAATTATCATATCAAAATACCAGCTAAGTAAGACTGGCCTCTACTGGTATCTATGTTATAATAGGCTAGATTCTAGATTTCCATGAGTATTTGAGGTTTATGCAGTGAGAATACCTTTTACTTATGATTATTATTCTTTAGCAACTGTTTGAAGAAACAAAGAAATTAAAATAAAAGAACCTTGCATCAAGTTTAGTAAGCATTCCAAAAAAGATATTCTTTGCAGTTGAGAGGGAGTGGTCTGCATCTGGGATAGCTGATCCTTGCACTTGCTGTTGCCAGGATGCCTTCTCAGTTCACCCTGATGTGATGAATAGGATTTTATATATGTGCCATGGTGTGAGGAAGACTGGGATGCACTCTAGAATCTGAACTGAAAAGGGGAGGGTATAAAGTAATGGATGAAACTGTTCCAACATTTGGAGTTGTGGTGTCACTTGATTATCCACCCCTCCTCTCCTAAGATTTCTAACAAACTGGTAAATAGATGCAATTAGCCAAATAAAGCAGAGTTCTCTGTGTTGCTGTAAAAAGGATGTGGAGAATGTGGTAGCTAGAAATGTACCAAATATTATCATGCATTTGGGAGACCTATTGCTAAAGTTACATTCTTATTCAGTTCAGTTCAGTTCAGTCGCTCAGTCGTGTCCGACTCTTTGTGACCCCATGAATCACAGCACGCCAGGCCTCCCTGTCCATCACCAACTGCTGGAGTTCACTCAGACTCACGTCCATCGAGTCAGTGATGCCATCCAGCCATCTCATCCTCTGTCGTCCCCTTTTCCTCCTGTCCCCAACCCCTCCCAGCATCAGGGTCTTTTCCAATGAGTCAACTCTTTGCATGAGGTGGCCAAAGTACTGGAGTTTCAGCTTTAGCATCAATCCTTCCAAAGAACACCCAGGACTGATCTCCTTTAGAATGGATTGGTTGGATCTCCTTTCAGTCCAAGGCACTCTCAAGAGTCTTCTCCAACACCACAGTTCAAAAGCATCAATTCTTCCACACTCAGCTTTCTTCAAGGTCCAACTCTCACATTCATACATGACCACTGGAAAAACCATAGCCTTGACTAGATAGACCTTTGTTGGCAAAGTAATGTCTCTGCTTTTCAATATGCTATCTAGATTGGTCATAACTTTTCTTCCAAGGAGTAAGCGTCTTTTAATTTCATGGCTGCAGTCACCATCTGCAGTGATTTTGGAGCCCCAAAAATAAAGTCTGACACTGTTTCCCCATCTATTTCCCATGAAGTGATGGGACCAGATGCCATGATCTTCATTTTCTGAATGTTGAACTTTAAGCCAATTTTTTCACTCTCCTCTTTCACTCTCATCAAGAGGCTTTTTAGTTCCTCTTCATTTTCTGCCATACGGATGGTGTCATCTGCATATCTGAGGTTATTGCTATTTCTCCCGGCAATCTTGATTCCAGCTTGTGCTTCTTCCAGCCCAGCGTTTCTCATGATGTAC
>NW_011494935.1:5075327-5102407 GCF_000754665.1 Bison bison bison | reverse complement strand
TGTACTCTGCATATAAGTTAAATAGGCAGGGTGACAATATACAGCCTTGACATATTCCTTTTCCTATTTGGAACTAGTCTGTTGTTCCATGTCCAGTTCTAACTGTTGCTTCCTGAGCTGCATATAGGTTTCTCAAGAGGCAGATCAGATGGTCTGGTATTCCCATCTCTTTCAGAATTTTCCACAGTTTATTGTGATCTACACAGTCAAAGGCATTGGCATAGTCAATAAAGCAGAAATAGATATTTTTCTGGAACTCTTTTGCTTTTTCCATGATCCAGCTGATGTTGGCAATTTATCTCTGGTTCCTCTGCCTTTTCTGAAACCAGCTTGAACATCTGGAAGTTCATGGTTCACGTTTTGCTGAAGCCTGGCTTGGAGAATTTTGAGCATTACTTTACTAGCATGTGAGATGAGTGCAATTGTGCGGTATTTGAGCATTCTTATACTGATATCTATTTGCATCAATGGAGGAGGTGAAGGAAAGAAATGTCCATTCAAATATTCTTCCCTAAGAATAGAAAGTCTCCTCCTCCCTCTAGAAACACAAATGGAAGAGAACAAGCATTGAACACATTTACACAGAATAGTAACAAAACTTTGACTGAAAGCCAGGAACTTGGGATACTAACTCTTTACTAGTATGTTGCTAATTTTAGCAAGTGCCTTAATTCTGAGCCACCAGGCATCTTCTATTATGTAGAAGTCAAAATATCATGCCTTTTAGAAGTCACTGTAATATATTATCATGTGCAGTTCCTTCTTTTCTTAGATTAGTGATAATCTAAAGAAGTGACTAATATTCAGTTCTTGGGAGGATCACAAGCACTGACTTAATTAGAAGGAATTAACTTACCTTAAACATCTTATTCTAAGAAATGATAGTAGGAAGTAGGATGGTATTTTGTCACTGAATACTCTGTTATTTCATGAGTCCCTGTTTATAAAAGGCACAGTAATTATTGCTATAGGATTTAAAATTGCTTAAAATCTTGTGCAGGAAATCTGACTTTTCTGTTGAAGAGGAAGCTTATTAGAGAATAAGAATAAAAGAACAGAATTCTTTTTTGAATGAAAACTCTGTTCTTAATATATTGCATTATTTTATTTAAAAAATTTTTGGTTTTTCAACAAACAAATGTTTACTGATTTCTGATTTTGTGTAAAACATTGCCTTAAGCCCCAGGGGTGGGGTTGCTGAGATTAATACTAATTTCTGCCACTGAAGAGTTGCCAGTGTGTCGATTACATGTTTGGCATGTGACAGTCATGTGAGGGACAGAAATGCCAGAGAAGCACGTGGATGACTCTGAAAAGTTGGGGAAACTGCATAGAGGAAATGACCTTTGACCCAACTCTTAAACTGTGAATAGTAATTTGCACTTTTCCCAGGAAGAAAGATGCTTTTTTAAACTTGCTTCTGACTCTCGTTGACTGTGCTAGTTCATGACTGCTAGCCTTAGCAATGGATGCTAAATTATATAGCGATAAGGAGGAAGAAGAGATCAGAGGTATTTTGCTAAAAATGTCTCATTTTATAGAAGAATCTGATAGAATGGAAAAAGAGAAGGAAAAATATTTGCTTAATATTATTTCTTCATATAGAAAGAACAATATCTTCCTACAGAAAAGCGACCTTGGGAGTCAATTGAAAATAAACAATAATCTTGGGGCATGAATTAGAAGACATATTCCTACTCTAGATCTGCTAGCAATCTTGAAAGAATGTGATAACTGCATTATTATTAAACAATGTCATCCCAGGGTGAAATTACTGCAATAAAAAATAAGTTTGATTTTAGAGAAACTTATTTTATTATGGAATAACACAAAATATGTAGCACAAACTTCACAGATATATTTATGAACCTATTAAAATGAGACACTCATTTTTGCCCTAATTATTTTCCATGAATTCTATAGTCATTTAGGTGAGTAAACATAGTTAAGTTATGAAAAAATGTGAAAATTGATTTGTATAATGGATGTTGAAAGCATTGTGCTTTTGACACAGACTTATAGATGAAATTACTTGTCCTGGAAGTAAATTATAATCAGTGTTGATAATTTATGTTAGCTCTATTCCCTCCAAATAATTACATTTGAATCACAGTAGAAATCATTTTGAATATAATGGTACTAAAAAATCATAATTGACAATATAATAAAATCAGTTTGTAATTTTTCTGAAATGTTCACCAGAAGCATAGATATCATCTGCATTAGTATAGCATTTTCTGTTTATGCAATGCTTTTGTTTAATTGACTGTGCAAAATTGTCATTTACAAGTGACACAGTTTTCATCTTCTAATCCACAAATTTCAAGATGTTTTAAAAGAAATTATTTTTTAATGTATGTTGTTTTGGCAAGAGTATAGAATAGACAGTCATACATATAATGAAAAAAAATTTGACCCTATAATATTAAGATGAAGAATAAAATACATAAAGTGTCTAGCAGAATTCTTGGAACAAAGCAACTGTTCAAATCCTACAATTTGCCACTGGTGATTAGAGCAAGAAGAGATCAAATCTGAATTTGTAGCAAAGAGTTTAAGGTAGAGATGAATATTTGTATTCATTTTACCAAGCATCAGCGAAGTTGTACTAATTACCTACCATATGCCATGCATTGAACTATACACTAGAGATACAATTGTTAAAGAGACACTGTCCTTGACTGTAGTTTAGAAATGGGGAAACTAGGAATTATTTTTTTCCAAACTTTAAACAATTTATTTTGTACTGGGGTATAGCCAATTAAAAATGTGTGGTAGTTTCAGATGAACAGCGAAGGGACTCAGCCATACATGTACATGTATCCAGATTTATTCAAGTTTATATACCAGGGCAATGAAAAGATCCAAGAAAATGACTGCTGAGGAACACCCAGAACTATAATATTCTATTATTCATTTCTTAAATAATAAGATCAAATATATAAAATCATCTAACCCAACACTTAGCATAGTGTAGGCAATGAAAAAATAGATTTAAATCTGCTTTTGTAACTCAAAATACCAGACTAAGATGTCAGGAGCATGCATAGGTATATGCACTGCTCTGATTTCATTTCGTACATAGTTAATTTTTTTTTTCTGACCTGAAATATTACTTTGCAAATTTTATAAATTTACTACTAGGTGTACCAGATATTTCTCCAGCATGGAGAGAGGATTTTTTTTTAATTTATTTATTTTTTGGCTGCACTGGGTCTTGGTTGCTGTGCTAGGCTTTCCTTAGTTGCGATGAGGAGGGGCACTCTACCTGTGGTGCACAGGCTTCTCACCGAGGTGCCTTCTGTTGCTCTGGAGCACGGTCTCCAGGTACACAGGCCCAGGAGTTGTAGTGCAGGAGCTTAGTTGCTCTGCGGCATGTGGGATCTTCCTGAACCAGGAAGGAATCCATCAAAGGATTTTAGTCACATCCTTGCTAACTACTGCCTTGGTAGGGTGTATAAAAATGTCAGCCCTACCTGTTCCCGGCGTTAGAAGAAAAGTGTTAAATATTTTTCTAAAAGCATGATGTTAGCTGTATGTTCATTTTGTAGATGATTAATTTTAGATTGAATAATATCTTTTCAATTTCCAGTTTTCTATAACTTTTCATTAAAAGAAAATGTTAAATTTTATCAGAGGTATTTTTGAATTAAGATAATCATATGGTTTTTATTTATTCTTCTTATGTTATGAATTATACTGATTGAGTTTAACAGTTATACCAAGTTAATGTTTCTGGAAGAAGTCCAGAAGAATTTACTTGTAGTTTAGTATCATTTTTTAATGTATTGTTGGATTTTGTTAATATTTCATTAAAGCGTTGCTATTCAGTTGCTAAGTAATGTCAAACTCTTTGTAACGCCAGGGACTGCAGCAAGTCAGGCTTCCCTGTTCTTCATTAATTCCCACAGTTTGCTCAAACTCATGTCTGTTCAATCAGTGATGCCATCCAACCATCTCATCCTCTGTCGTCCCCTTCCCCTCCTGCCCTCAAACTTTCCCAGCATCACGGTCTTTTCCAGTGAGTCGGTTCTTCGTATCAAGTGGCCACAGTATTGGAGCTTCAGCTTCAGCATCAGCCCCTCCAATGAATATTCAGGCTTGATTTCCTATAGGATTGACTGGGTTGATCTCCTTGCTGTCCAAAGGACCCTCAAGAGTCTTCTTCAGGATCACAATTTGAAAGCAGCAATTCTTTGGTACTCAGCCTTCTTTGTGGTCTAACTCTCACATCCAGACGTGACTACTGGAAAAACCATAGCTTTGACTATACAAAAGTGATGTCCCTACTTTTTAACATGCTGTCTAGGTTTGTCATAGCTTTTCTTCGAAGGAGCAAGTGTCTTTTAATTTCATGGCTGCAGTACCATCCACAATGATTCTGGAGCTGAAGAAAATCAAATCTGTCACTGTTTCTACTTTCCCCCCATCTGTTTGAAATGAAGTGATGGGACTGGATGCCATCATCTTAGTTTTTGAATGTTGAGTTTCAAGCCAGCTTTTTAATTCTCCCCTCTGACCCTCATCAAGATCCCTTGGAGAAGGGAAAGACTACCTAGGAGCTTCCCTGATAGCTCAGTTGGGTAAAGAATCTGCCTGCAACGCAGGAGACCCTGGTTCGATTCCTGGGTCAGGAAGATCTGCTGGAGAAGGAATAGGCTACCTGCTCCAGTATTCTGGCCTGGAGAATTCCATGGACAGTAACAAAGAGGTGTACATGACTGAATGACTTTCACTTTTACTTTCTGACCCTCATCAAGAGGCTCTTCAGTTGCTCTTTGCTTTCTGCCGTTAGATTGGTATCATCTGCATATCTTAAGGTTATTGATATTTTTTCCAGTAATCTTGACACTAGTTTGTGATTCATCCAGCCCAGCATTTTGCATGATGTACTCTGAACTTAAGTTAAATAAGGAGAGTGACAATATACAGCCTTGATGTACTCCTTTCCCAATTTTGAACCTGTCCATTGTTCCATGTCTAGTTCTAACTTTTGCCTCTTTCCCTGCATACAGGTTTCTTGGGAGACAGATAAGATGGTCTGGAATTCCCATCTTTTTAAGAATTTTCAGTTTATTGTGATTCACACAGTCAAAGGTTTTAGTGTAGTCAGTGAAACAGAAGTAGATGTTTTTATAGAATTCTCTTGCTTTTTCTATGATCCAACAGATGGATCGTGATCCTCAATTTGATCTCCGCTTCCTCAACCTAGTACTGGATATGTACTAAATCCAGTTTGTACATATGGAAGTTCTCAGTTCACGTAATCCTGAAGCCTAAGTTGAAGGATTTTAAGCATTATGAGTGTAAAGTGAGTGCAATTGTGTGGTAGTTTGAACATCTTTGGCATTAAAGTGTTTGTATCTGTGCTAATAATGGATCTAAAATTTTATATTCTTGTCATATTTATTGTGAGTTTTGGTATCAGTGTTATTGCCTCATAAAACAAGTTGGTACATATTCCTTCATCTTCTCTTTCTGAAAGAATTATTAAAAATTGGTATTATTTGACTCTGAAATGTTTGATAGCATTCACCAGTGAAATCATCTTGGCCTGTAGTTTTCTTTGTGGGTAAATTTTTAGTAATTATTTCATTTCTAATTACAGTGAACTTATAAGATATGAGTTTTCTTTTGCATATGTTAGTTTTAGTGAATTGTGATATTCAAGGAAACTGTCAATTTCATGTAAAGTTGTTGAATTTATTTAGACTAACATTTTTCATAATATCCCCTTATTATCTTTTCAGTGTTTATAAGCTACATAGCAATATGCTCTATCTCCTTCCTGCTATTGTTAATTTGTATTCTTTTTTGTGTGTCTTGCTATTGATTTTATCAATATTATTAATTTTACTATTTTTTAAAAGAAATAACATATGGCTGTGTTAACTTTTTGAATTGTTTATTCTCTATTCAAATCTGTTATGTTATTTTTATTTGCTTTACCCTCTTCTATTTGAGTTTATCCTCAAAAAATTACTTGAGATATTTATTTCAAAATTTTAATCCTTTGAAAACTATAAATTTAAAGCTAAAAATATTTCTCTCCACAGGATTTTAAAATTTTTTATTAATTGTCATTTAGTCAACATATTTTTTAATTATCCTTATGGTTTCTTCTTTGGACCATGGGTAATTAGAAGTGGTTCACCTAGTTTCAAATATAAGGGCATTTTCTAATTTTCTTGTTATTTATTTCCAATTTAATTCCAGTGTGATATGAGAATATAGACTGTATGTTTTGAGTCTTGAATCAGTTAATGCTTAATTTAGAGTATAGCATATGATCTGTTTTGATTTTATCTGCACCTGAAAAAATGCATTCTGAAATGTTTCAGGAAGTATTCAGCAATGTCAGTTTGGTCACAGTTGTTACAAGTGTTGTACAATTTTTCTGTGTTCTTACATATATTTTGTCCCTGCACTCTATTATTTTTTCAGGAAGATAATTTATCATTATAAAATATTCCCGTTTTGCATCTTGGTAATACTCGTTTTCTTGATGCTCACCTTGTCTGCTGTTAATGTGACTCTCGTGATTGGTTTGCTTTGTCTATTTTTTCTCATCTTTAATTTCAACCAGTCTATATATTATATTTACATATAATTTTAGTGCCATTCATCACTAAAATCAATCTAGCAATCTTTCTTTTAATTGGTGTGTTTCACTTCAGTTCAGTCACTCAAAGGTGTCCAACTCTTTGTGACCCCATGAACTGCAGCACGCCAGGCCTCCCTGTCTATCACCAACTGCCGGAGTCTACCCAAAACCATGTTCATCGAGTCGGTGATGCCATCAAACCATCTCATCCTCTGTCGTCCTCTTCTCCTCCTGCCATCAATCTTTCTCAGCATCAGGGTCTATACAAACAAGTCAGCTCTTCGCATCAGGTAGTCAAAGTATTAGAGTTTTAGCTTCAACATCAGTCCTTCCAATGAACATCCAGGACTGATGTCCTTCAGAATGGACTGGTTGGATCTCCTTGCAGTCCAAGGGACTCTCAAGAGTCTTCTCCAACACCACAGTTCAAAAGCTTCAATTGTTTGGTGCTCAGCTTTCTTCACAGTCCAACTCTCACATCCATACATGACCACTGGAAAAAACCATAGCCTTGACTAGATGGACCTTTGTTGACAAAGTACTGTCTCTGCTTTTTAATATGCTATCTAGGTTGGTCATAACTTTCCTTCCAAGGAGTAAGCATGTTTTAATTTCATGGCTGCAATCACCATCTGCAGTGATTTTGGAGCCCCCCAAAATAAAGTCAGCCACTGTTTCCCATTTTTTGCCATGAAGTGATGGGACAGGATGCCATGATCTTTGTTTTCTGAATGTTGAGCTTTAAGCCAACTTTTTCACTCTCTACTTTCACTTTCATCAAGAGGCTCTTTAGTTCTTCTTCACTTTCTGCCATAAGGATGGTGTTATCTGCATATCTGAGGTTATTGATATTTTTCCCGGCAATCTTGATTCTAGTCTGTGCTTCCTCCAACCCAGCATTTCTCATGATGTACTCTGCATATAAGTTAAATAAGCAGGGTGACAATATACAGCCTTGACATACTCCTCTTCCTACTTGGAACCAGTCTGTTGCTCCATGTCCAGTTCTAACTGTTGCTTCCTGACCTGCATACAGGTTTCTCAAGAGGCAGGTCAGGTGGTCTGGTAATCCCATCTCCTTCAGAATTTTCCACAGTTTATTGTGATCCACACAGTCAAAGTCTTAGGCATAGTCAATAAAGCAGAAATAGATGTTTCTCTGAAACTCTCTTGGTTTTTTGATGATCAAGCAGTTGTTGGCAATTTGATCTCTGGTTCTTCTGCCTTTTCTAAAACCAGCTTGAACATCAGGAAGTTCACGGTTCACATATTGCTGAAGCCTGGCTTGGAGAATTTTGAGAATTACTTTACTAGTGTGTGAGATGAGTGTAATTGTGTCTTAGTTTGAGCATTCTTTGGCATTGCCTTTCTTTGGGATTGGAATGAAAATGGACCTGTCCCAGTCCTGTGGCCACTGCTGAGTTTTCCAAATTTGCTGGCATATTGAATGCAGCACTTTCACAGCATCATCTTTTAGGATTTGAAATAGCTCAACTGAAATTCTATTACCTCCACTAGCTTTGTTCATAGTGATGCTTCCTAAGGCCCGATTGACTTCACATTTCAGGATGTCTGGCTCTAAGTGAGTGTGAGTGATCACACCATTGTGATTATCTGGATTGTGATCTGTATATTCTTGCCACCTCTTCTTAATATCTTCTGCTTCTCTTAGGTCCATACCATTTCTGTCCTTTATTGAGCCCTTTACTGCATGAAATGTTCCCTTGATGTCTTTATTTTTCTTAAAGAGATCTCTAGTCTGTCTCATTCTTATGTTTTCCTCTATTTCTTTGCACTGATCGCTGAGGAAGGCTTTCTTATCTCTCCTTGCTATTCTTTGGAACCCTGAATTCAAATGGGTATATCTTTCCTTTTCTCCTTTGCTTTTCTCTTCCCTTCTTTTCACAGCTATTTGTAAGGCCTCCTTAGACAGCCATTTTGCTTTCTTGCATTTCTTTTTCTTGGGGATGGTCTTGATTCCTGTCTCCTGTACGATGTTACAAACCTCTGTCCATAGTTCATCAGGCACTCTGTCTATCAGATCTAGTCCCTTAAATATGTTTCTCACTTCCACTGTATAGTCATAAGGGATTTGATTTAGGTCATACCTGAATGGTTTAGTGGTTTTCCCCACTTTCTTCAATTTAAGTCTGAATTTGGCAATAAGGAGTTCATGATCTGAGCCACAGTCAGCTCCCGGTCTTGTTTTTGCTGACTGTATTGAGCTTCTCCATCTTTGGCTGCAAAGAATATAATCAATCTGATTTCAGTGTTGACCATCTGGTGATGTCCATGTGTCCATGTGTCCATGAAGACCTACAAGATCTTCTAGAACTAACACCCCAAAAAGATGTCCTTTTCATTATAGGGGACTGGAATGCAAAAATAGGAAGTCAAGAAACACCTGGTAACACGCAAATTTGGCCTTGGAGTACAGAATGAACCAGGGCAAAGGCTAATAGAGTTTTGCCAAAAGAACGCACTGGTCATAGCAAACACCCTCTTCCAACAACACAAGAGAAGACTCTACACATGGACATCACCAGAATTGCTGTGTTTAGTGCATATATAATAAATGCCATTTGACATATTAGATTGAAGTCTATGTTTTGGCTTCTTATTTTCTATATGTCCTGAATGGCATTTTGTTTCTTTCTTCTTTCTTTTGCAGTGAGTATTTTTTACACTTCATTTTATCTCCTCTTAATCTACTAGTTTCATTTCTTTGTTTAATTTCTCAGTGGTTGCTTTGAACCATTAATATTTCATTGTCTAACTTAAATTAATATACTGTAACATATATAATTTAATTTAGCCAGTCTGCTTTTGTTATCATATATTTTACTTCTATTAATATCATTATCAATTCCTTTTAAACAGTCAAAAGACACTTAAAGAAATTAAGAAAAATGCAATCCATCTTATAGACTTATATATTTACTACTTCCAGTTGTCTTATTCTTTTCTTGCATCTGGGTTTCCTTGGTGGATTAGTTTTCTTCACCCTGAAGAAATTCTATTAGTTTTTTTTATGATAAATTAGTTCAGTTTTTATCTTTTCCCTCTCTAAAAAATTGTCAATCTCTTCTCCATTTATGAAAGATATTTGAGGACAGATTCTAGAATTCTAGGTTCACAATTTTCTTACCATCCTTTATTTATTGGCTTCCCTGGTGGCTCAGATGGTAAAGCGTCTGCCTGCAATGCGTGAGACCTGGGCTCAATCCCTGGGTTGAGAAGATCCCCTGGAGAAGGAAATGGCAACCTACTCCAGTACACTTGCCTGGAGAATCCCATGGACAGAGGAGCTACAGTAGACTACATGGTAGGCTACAGCCCATGGGGTCCCAAAGAGTCAGACATGGCTGAGCGACTTCGCTTACTCCCCCGAGCACTTAGAAGATCTCTTTCTCTTTTTAAAAATTTTATTTTACATTGGAGCACAGTTCATCAACAATGTTGTGTTAGTTTCAGGTGTACATCAAGATAATTCAGATATATATATCTTTATATATATATATATACACACACACACACACACACATATATATTTTTTTAACATTATTTTCCCATTTAGATTATTACAGAGTATTGAGCAGATTTCCCTGTGCTGTACAGTAGGTCCCTATTGGTTATTTTAAATATAGCAGTGTATACATGTCAGTCCCAAACTCCCAACTTGTTCCTACCCCTCACCCTTCCCCTCTGGTAACCATAAATTCATTCTCCAAGTCTGTGAGTCTCTCTTTTTTATGAATAAGTTTGTATCATTTTTTTAGATTCTGCATGTAAGTGGTATCATATGATATTTGTCTTTATCTTCACTTACTATGATGATCTACAGGTCCATCTGTCCTGCTGTGAATGGCATTATTTCATTCTTTTTATGACTAATATTGCATTGTATATATGTACCACATCTTCTTAATCCATTCCTCTGTTAATGGACACTTAGGTTGTTTCCATATCTTGGCTAGTGTAAGCAGTGCTGCCATGAACAGTGTGAGGCATGTATCTTTCTGAACCATGTTTTTTTCTGGATATGGAGTGGAACTGCTAGATCATATGGTAACTCTATTTTTTAGTTTCTTAAGAACTTCATGCTGTTCTCCAGAGGGCTGTACCAATTTACATTCCAAAGGAGAGTTCCCTTTTCTTTACACCCTCTCCAGTATTTATTATCTGCAGACTTTTTTTTTTTTGCAGACTTTTTGATGATGGCCATTCTGACTGGTGTTAGGTGATATCTCATTGTAGTTTTGATTTGTGTTTCTGTAATAATTAGTGATGTTGAACATCTCTCCATGTGTCTCTTAGCCATCTGTATGTTTTCTCTGGAGAAAAGTCTGCTTAGACTTTTTGCATAAACCTTTGTTTTATTGAGTTGTTTGTTTTTACTTTGAGCCTCATGAGCTATTTGTAAATTTTGGAGATTAATCCCTTATCAGTCACACAATTTGAAAATATTTTCTCCCATGCTGTGGGTTGTCTTTGGTTTTGTTTATGATTTCCTTTTCTGTGAGAAGCTTTTGAGCTTGATCAGGTTCCATTTGTTTGTTTTTATTTTCCTTACTCTAGGAGAGACATCAGAAAAGATTTTCCTGTGATTTATGTCAAAGAGTGTTCTGCCAATACTTTGCTTTAAGAGTTTTATGGTACCAAGTCTTACATTTAGGTCTTTAACCCTTTATGAGTTTAGTTTTGTGTATGATGTTAAAGAATGTTCTAATCTCATTTCTTATATGTACATGCCCAGTTTTCCCAGCACTGTATTTTGAAGAGACTGTTCTTTCTCCACGGTATATTCTTGCCTCCTTTGTCATAGATTAATTGACCATAGCTGCATGGGTTTACTTCTGGGCTTTCTATCCTCTCCCATTGATCTGTATTTCTGTTTCTGTGCCAGTGCCATTCTGTTTTGATGACTGTAATTTTGTAGTCTAGTTTGAAGTCAGAGAGCCGGATTCCTACAGTTCTGTTTTTCTTTCTCAAGATAGCTTTGGCTCCTCTGTTTCTTTTGTGTCTCTATACAAATTTTTACATCTTTCTATTATCACCTGCCATGGATTTATTCCAATAAGAAGTCAGTCTTCATTCTTGTTCTGTGGAATACCATGTTTCTTTTTTCCCCCTTTATCTTTTGTTTTTAGCATTCTGACAATAATGCCCACAGGTGTATTTTTTTTTTTTTTTTGTATTTTCCTTGCTCATGCTTTTCTGAGATTTTTGTTTCTGTGACAATATCCTAATCAGTTTTAGAAATGTTTAGATTATTATCTCTTCAAATATTTGGTTTTATTTTCCTATTGTCTCCACTTAGGGGACCACAATTATATATTACTATCTGGCATTTTATAATAGATCTCAAATTATCTGTTATGGCTTTTATTTTTATATTTTGAACTGATCTGTCTTTGTTACTGATTATTTTCTCTGCTCTGTCTAGCCAATTCAAAGATCTTTTATATGTTACATGTATTTTTCTCTTATAATAATTCCATTTGATTCTTTCTTAAGTTTTTCCATTTCTTGGCTGTGATTCTCCATTTCTGTTCGATAATTTTCACCATATTTTTCAGTATCTATAATACCTGTTTTAATATGTTTATTAAACCTGGTTTAAAGTGTTTATTGCTAATTCTAATATCTAAATCATATTTTAATGTATTTCTGTTGGCTTTATTTTGAATTTTACATCCAATTTTTCTCTTATCATTATCTTGTAAATTTGAACCATATACTGGATATTATATATAATATATATTGTAGAAAATCTGAGTTATGTCATCAAAATTGTAGGAATATTGTGTTTCATTCCAATAAAAAATTAAGAAACTGGAAGGCTGACCTGATCTAATTTAAAAAAAATTTTAAGTGGACCCTTTAAGAACCTTGGCTTTACTCCTAGAACTAGAATGTAGCCTCAGATCCTTCTTAAGGCATGGATCTTCTGGGATTTCAAGGAAAATCCAAAATGTTTACCACCTCCCTCTAATCTGTTGGGAATTGAACTCCAAATGTCTCTCCAACCATAGGTTGTACAAATTTCTGCTCAAGTCTTTATTTGCCCAGTAGCATCCTTTTTCCTGTATTCCTTTTGTATCACCTTGCATATGCACAGTTTACACATCAGCTACTATTTAAGCAGAATTTGTACACAACTTTGGTACTTTTCCCTCTGTGGTAGCTTCCTTTGAGGACTGTTTCCCTCAATTTCTAGCCATTTTAGAAGCTCCAAATTCCAACCTCTGTCTCTTCATCCCAGTAAAAAGATGATCTCAGCTTCAAGTTCAAGCTATTAAATTTTGAGTCACATAGTTTATTTCTCTTGCTGTTAAACAATGTTTATTTTGTAGTTTCCACCTTCTTTTGTTTTTCCCCACAACTTTTAAATAATTGTTTTATAATTCTTGTTTTAATGTCTGTCTAAAGTTTTCACTTGTCATTAGCAGGATGATTAGTATGAATCAAGCTACTCTAACTTTACTGAAAACAGTAATTCAGAATATTAACTTTAAAAATTGCTAACATTAGTTGAGCACTCTTTATAAAAGCCAGGTACTATTTTACATTCATTTTAACATTTAATTATCATAAAAGTCTTATACTACTATTCTTCTAATTTTTTAGATGATAAAACTGTAACATAGAGAATGAGGATAATTTCCACTAAGTCCATAACTTGAAGGAGGCAGCATAGGGTTTTAGAACTAGGCAATCTATTATATATTGCACCTTTAAACTAGTCCTTTTATCTTAATAACAGAAAGTGATTAAAAATGTGTCTCGATTGTTATTTTGACAGCTCAAATATATACTTTCTCTACAATATTTTCTATGAGATATTTTCTCTGGCTCTGAAAAAGGACCATGCAACTCAATTTTATACCACATGTGCTGTGATGTTACTTTTGTGACTTACTCATATTCAATGACTCATCAGACTGTTGCAATCTCTGAACTGTATATTCAAAGCCACTTGCATCATGTATTCCCCCAAAGCACATTTGCCCAAAGTGGCTATTAACTGAGCTTACCCATGAATTGGTATTCTCAAATAACCTCATGATAAACACATGTTTTCAACTGGGACAAGTAGAAAATATTGTGTATTGAATTGCCTTACAGTCATTTTCACCACAGTTCTGACATATCCACATTGTTTCATAGAATAAGAGATTTTTAGGCCTAAAATAAGTATGTTAGACCGTGTAAAAAGCATGAAGATCGCAGAAGTAAAGTGATATCATCCAAAGTCACAATAGCTATAGAGTTGCAGACAGTAAAAATTTACCTCTCTTTGTAATACATAAAAAAGAATCATTCTTACATTAAAAAGAGAGTCTTAAAGTGGTAGAAATCTCTTGTTCTTGTTCACAACCTCTAAAATAGTGTTGTTTAACTCACTGGCCTTCCATAAGACAGCTGTCTTAAATAAAATATCACCAGATAAATTCATTTGTCCCTTTTTACACTGCTGCTGCTAAGTCACTTCAGTCGTGTCCGACTCTGTGCAACCCCATAGACGGCAGCCCACCAGGCTCCCCAGTCCCTGAGATTCTCCAGGCAAGAATACTGGAGTGGGTTGCCATTTCCTTCTCCAATGCATGAAAGTGAAAAGTGAAAGTGAAGTCGCTCAGTCGTGTCCGACTCTTCGCGACCCCATGGACTGCAGCCCACCAGGCTCCTCCATCCATGGGATTTTCCAGGCAAGAGTACTGGAGCGGGGTGCCATTGCCTTCTCTGCTTTAGTGATATAGCTATCCTCAAAACATTGTGGATATTTAATAAAACTTTATTGCAAGAAGGAATGAACATTAAAATTTTATGTACATTCACAATAATTTATACCTGAGGTCCATCCTTATCAAATCCTGGTTCAGATAATGTCACCAAGGGCCATCCTATGCAAAAAGAAGATAGTTTATCTTCATGATGGTGACCTCAGTGGATGGAGATATAGTGCAAAGACTTCTAACTTCACTCTGTATATTGATAGGGTACCATCACTCTTAATCGCATTTAACTGCCATGTCATTTAAAGTGACTGTCTTTTAAAAAGATTAATAGAATCCATTATTGTATGTGAAATTTTAACTGAGTTTAAACAGCTACAGGAACACCATCACCTGGGAAAGTTGCCAAAATTGCCATGTAGCTTTCAGAAAGATGAGTTTGTGAACTGACAGCCCTTTTTAAGTCTCATTCAACTAGAGAATGAATCAAAAAAAAAAAAGAAATAGTTTAGCCAATTTTAATTTCCCCAGAAGCACTGATTTTACTTTCCAATGGAATAAAATATTATCTTAAAATATATTAGACAAGCAAGCAAAATTAGTAGCAATTGTTTCTTCAAATTTGTTAATAGGAGGAAAAATTCATTCAGAATTGATGACAGTTTTTAGTATATATTTATAATACATATATATATACACACACATATACTTATGGATGACGTGGTTGGATGGCATCACAGACTCAATGGACATGAGTTTGAGCAAACTCTGGGAGATAGTGAAGAACAGGAAAGCCTGGCATACTGCAGTTCATGGGGTTGCAAAGAGTTGGACATGACTGAACAACTGAACAAAAACAATACTTACAGTATTTTATGATTTCGTTTAAATTACATCCTTGGAAATGAGAATCAAAAAAAGCATTACTTTGCCTATTAAAATTTTCCAATTCAACAAATACTGGAAGAATATACTGCAGAGAATCAAAAATGAAGTCCCTGCTTTCAAAGAGCTTGAAATCTAAACAAGGGAAATGACAAGCACAAAAAAACAATCATAATGAAGGCAGAAATTGGTAAGCCAATTTTAAATAGGACAGAACCCTATGAAGTTTCCATATAGGGAGAAACCACATTCTACTGGGTGGAAATTAGGGAAGGTATCGAGGTGGATGGATTTGGGCTTTTAATCTAGTATAAGATTAATATTCAGTTCAGTTCAGCTCAGTCATTCAGTCATGTCCGATTCTTTGTGACCCCATAGACTGCAGCACGTCAGGCCTCCCTGTCCATCACCAACTCCTGGGGTTTACTCAAACTTATGTTCATTGAGTCAGTGATGCCATCCAACCATCTCATCCTCTGTCGTCCCCTTCTCCTCCTGCCTTCAGTCTTTCCCAACATCAGGGTCTTCAAATGAGTCAGTTCTTCGCATCAGGTAGCCAAAGTATTAGAGTTTCAGCTTCAACATTAGTCCTTCCAGTGAACACTCAGGACTGATCTCCTTTAGGATGGACTGGTTGGATCTCCTTGCTGTCCAAGGAACTCTCAAGAGTCTTCTCCAACATCACAGTTCAAAAGCATCAATTCTTCAGCACTCAGCTTTTTTTAGTCCAACTCTCACGTCCATACACGACTACTAGAAAAACCATAGCCTTGACTAGACAGACCTTTGTTGGCAAAGTAATGTCTCTGCTTTTTAATATGCTGTCTAGGTTGATCATAACTTTTCTTCTAAGGAATAAGCGTCTTTTAATTTCATGGCTGCAGTCACCATCTACAGTGATTTTGGAGCCCCCAAAAATAAAGTCTGCCACTCTTTCTACTGTCTTCCCATCTATTTGCCATAAAGTGATGGGACCGGATGCCATGATCTTAGTTTTCTGAATGTTGAGCTGTAAGCCAACTTTTTCACTCTTTCACTTTCATCAAGAGGCTCTTTATTTATTTATTTATTTATAATATTCTACACTTTATTTATTTATTTATTTATTTTTATTTATTTTAATTGGAGGCTAATTACTTTACAATATTGTATTGGTTTTGCCATACATCAACATGAATCCGCCACAGGTGTACACATGTTCCCAATCCTGAACTTCCCTCCCCATACCATCCCTCTGGGTCATCCCAGTGCACCAGCCGCAAGCATCCTGTATCCTGCATCGAACCTTGACTGGCGATTCATTTCTTATGTGATATTATACATGTTTCAATGCCATTCTCTTTAGTTCTTCTTCACTTTCTGCCATAAGGGTGGTATCATCTGCATATCTGAGGTTATTGGTATTTCCCCCAGCAATCTTGATTCCAGCTTGTGCTTCTTCCAGCCCAGGATTTCTCATGATGTACTCAGCATATAAGTTAAATAAACAGGGTGACAATATATAGCCTTGACATACTCCTTTTTCTATTTGGAACCAGTGTGTTGTTCCATGTCCAGTTCTAGCTGTTGCTTCCTGACCTGCATACAGATTTCTCAAGAGGCAGATCAGATGGTCCAGTATTCCTATCTCTTTAAGAATTTTCCACAGTTTGTTGTGATCCACACAGTCAAACGCTTTGGCGTGGTCAATAAAGCAGAAATAGATGTTTTTCTGGAACTCTCTTGCTTTTTCCATGATCCAGTAGATGTTGGCAATTTGATCTCTGGTTCTTCTGCCTTTTCTAAAACCAGCTTGAACATCTGGAAATTCACAGTTCAACATTAACATTATGAGGGATCAATGCACTGTTTTATATAAACATATTGCAGGGATCCTAATACTTATCATATACTACTTATTCCATGATGTATTTTCTTATTGTCATTAGTGAGTATGATTTCTGTGCATTTGAGCAGTGTATAGAGTGCAGGAATAGAGATATGAAAGAGAAGGCTTTTGGGCTCAGAACATGAAGCCACTTGATTGGTGGTTTTATTAAATAGTGAACTAGAATTGAAGGTTTTTTGAAAAAATCTAAAGTGACATAATCAGGACTAATCTTGAAACACTGTTTATGAAGGGGAAATATATGGAAGATGAACTGGAAGCAGAGAAATGAGTGCAATGATTCAGGCAAACAGCCCTCTGCTTAGGTACTAAAATTGAGAAAAGAGTGAAGGAGTTAGGCAAATGGTATTACAAAGTAGAAATGACAAGTAGAGCAATTATTGAGTGGTGGAGGGAGAGGGACAAGAAAAATCAACTCTAGTTTTCAAGGCTGAGTGAAAAGAAAATCATCATGCCATATACTAAGATAAGCACTAGAGGAAAGAAAGCCAGTTCATGCAAAGCCAACAATGAGTTCAAATTTAGTGATTATGTTTGACAGGTTGGTGAGACTTCCAGGTGCATGTTTGAAAAGTAAGTTGGAAATGTGGGGCATGAGTTACCCAAGGCAGAGGTGAGAGTTAATAACCAGGCCAGCATGGACAATGGGCAATAAGGCGTGAGCATTGGGCAATCCTGAAGCAATGGGCTTCCCTGATAGCTCAGTTGGTAAAGAATCCACCTGCAATGCAGGAGACCCCAGTTCGATTCCTGGGTCGGGAAGATCAGCTAGAGAAGGGATGGCTACCCCCTCCAATATTCTTGGGCTTCCCTTGTGGCTCAGCAGGTAAAGTACCTGCCTGCAATGTGGGAGACCTGGATTCTATCCCCTGATTGGGAAGGTCCCCTGGAGAAGGGAAAGGCTACCCACTCCAGTATTCTGGCCTGGAAAATTCCATGGACTGTACAGTCTATGGGCATTGGACATGACTGAGTGACTTTCACTTTCACTGGGCAATCAGGGCTTCCTAGGTGGCTGTAGTCATAAAGACCTCACCTGTCAATGCAAGAGACATGAAAGACGTGAGTTTGATCTCTGGGTTGGCAAGATCCCCGGGAGGAGGACATGGCAACTCACTCCAGCACTCTTGTCTGGAGAACTCCGTGGACAGACGAGCCTGTTGTACTACAGTCCAAAGAGTCACAAAGCGTCCAGACATGACTACAGTGACTCAGCATGCACACTTTGGGCAATCAGAAGAGTTGATGATTGTAAGCAGCTGGGATTAGTGAACACCATGGAAGGTATACCCTGCCTGAATAGAAATGTAATTGAATTCACCCCAGGAGAAGGATACAAGAAAGAGGGTTGGGAGGAAGCTTTGAGGGAATATTTATGTAAGAAACTATTAGAAGTGAGTCCAGGCAGGAAATGCTTGGAAGAGAAGGAAATAAAATTCTATAGACATGTTGTTGTTGTTGTTTAGTCACTCAGTCATGTCTGACTGTTTGCAGCCCTGCGGACTGTAGCCCGCCAAACTCTTCTGTCCATGGGATTCTCCAGGCAAAAATACTGAAGTGGGTGGCCATTTCCTTCTCCAAGGGATCTTCCTGAGCCAGGGATCAAACCCGCATCTCCTATACTGTTGGCAGATTCTTTACCGCTAAGTCAACAGGGAAGCCCTCTAACACATTCTCTGATGTCTTTAGATTCTGTGCATATATAGTTTAAATGACACCATCATTCATTGTCTCTCATCTCTATGTGATTTATATAAGTGACTTGTTTCCAGACTACACTGGAAAAACTTGAAGAAAATTAACCCATCTTCTGTCTAGGTATTTCTTGAAGTGTTTCAGATACTCGAGGAGATGGAAGATTTAAATTTTGCATTAGCCAATAAAGTGTGTAAACTACTTTAACTCATTATATCACTTGTCTTGCTTACTCCACATATCAAATAACATGGGGGGAAACTAGACAAATGCAACAGGTTCCACTTTACAGATAAAGCTCAGAGAGGTTAAGTGATTCAGCTAATGTCTTTGACTCAATTAATGGAAGGTTCAAGGCTTCATTCTGAGTCTACTTGTCTATTGTTAAGTATTATTTTCTAAATAATTTACATTACACTATTTTCTAAATAGTTTTTTAGAAAATATTTTCTAAATAGTTTTTTATTTTTTACACATAATTTTGTATTATTTAATGTGCAATATTATATAACAATATATACGTTAACAGGGCATTTTTAGAAAATGTTTTCTAAATAGTTTCTAAGCTATTTTCTAGTTTATGTTCCACTCCTCTTCTACTTATCTTGGGTAATCTGAATTTTTGTAGTACCTACCTTATAGACATCTTCACAGTTCTTTACTCAAAATGGCAGAAATAGTCTCAACTGCCATGCTGTACAGTGGATAGTTCTTCAGAGAATTAAGCTTATGCATTCTTCCCTTTAAAATATACCAAGTTCAGATAATCATCTCAGAAAGTAAGTTTCTCTTATGTTTATTTTTGTCTTATTGTATTTATTTATCATGGTGTACACTATAGAGGTGTCCAGTCCTTTTGCCCACTGTCCATAATAGGCAATATACATCAGCATCAAAACCAAATAAACACATCTGCCGGGATAGAGTAGTTACTTCAGTTGGAGCGGGCAAAGGATCACCGAAGATTAGTATTGCCCTCAAATAACCTTTTACAGAGTTGAAGCTAGAAGACTACTCTGAATTCCCAGGTCTTTACTCTCTTTACTATGCTTGGCTCTGCCTTTCGGAAGACTATCAAAAGCATTTGGATTGATCTTGTATCATAGGAATCATATCTCTTTCAGCTACGTAATGCCATCAGAATCATACATCGATATGGACTTTACTTAGAGTTCCAGATGCCTGACTGATGTCTACACTGACATTAACACACTGCATCCTCAAGAGTCTAATGTCTACTAAGACACATTGCAAAGTTTTTAGTTGAGGCCAGCATTTTTCTGGTAGGTTCACAGAGCTTGAAGTGAAATCTTTCCGAGCCAGGCTTAGAGAATAAATATTTAAACATCTTTTTGCTTTCTTTGTACACCCACTGGCTTATTTATAGGATTATAAATGTCACATATACATATATTTACACCTAAGTGGGCATGTTCATGCTGTAGTTGATGTTTAGCGCATATACCTCCACAAAGCGCACCACCATAAAATGGAACTATAACGTCTTGCTGAATCACCATTTTCATATTCTGATTTGATGCCTGCATATACTGCTTGTAACAATACATTTTTTGATGTAATCCTAGAGTGATGAGCAAGATGGTGTTTTGCAGAGAGTTCCACATGTTATCCAAATTAGAGAATTTTTTAGTTGGAAGCCAATGGATGTCATGGATGTCATTAATATCATCTTATAGATACGGAAACTGAAGTCTTGAGAGTAGCTTGGGTTTCCGGCCCAACCTCAAGCTAACTGTGGCAGAATCAAGACTGGGACCCTATTTCACTCACTCTTGAGTCCAGTGCTCTATCAGTAAAAACTGGTTTTAAGCAGTGGGGTCATATGACTGAAGCAGCATTGAATTAGATACTGGAGAATAGTTTTCGGGACAAATGAGTCTGTGCTAATCCTTCTCAAAATGAACTTAGTTATTAAAACATCAAATCATTTTTACTATCATTCTAACAGTTAAATTTATTGAATATTTATTTTGTGCCAAAAATTCTAAGTCCTTTGCATAGATTGTCCCATTTAATCATCATAAATATCCTAAGGGGTTATATTATTATTATAGAACAGAGGCCCAGAGGACTCAATTTCATAGGATAACACAGCTGGTGCTGAGGATCCAGGATTCAAACAGAAGATCATCTGTTTTAAAGGCACTTCCCTTAATTACTACAGTATAAAAACACTAATAGGCATGTGCATAAAAAATTTCAAGTTTCCCATGAATTTCAGTATTTACAGAGATATTCCCATAGGAAAGATGCAGAAAAGATAATATGGAGCCACAAAATAGCATTGGGGTAAAATTAAATGTTTCCATGTTCATGAGATAGCTTTGCTATAAGGATTAAAGAATTTTCCATCATTTAAACACACTAGGTCTGTTAGACTCCACTCTTGACTGCTTACCTACAATTGAAAAAAGAAAGAAAATAGAACCATAAAGCTAAGGATTGGACAGGCACACAAACAGCCAGGGAATAAGGTCTAAAGTCTTTGGTTCTGTAGTTTAGTGGTTGGTATGCTTGCCTCACAAAAGTTATATCTCCTGTCTCTAACTGCTAGAAAATATCTCATTCCTCTGCCTCAATGCCTTTCTTTCTTTTGTTCTTTCTTTCTCTTTCAAGACATGTTCAAACAACTGTGCAGTCCCTCTAGACATCTCCATCTACCCCTAGACCTGCCATGTGGTACCAGAAAAAATAATAATTTTCACCTCCTCTCTTTTCACATAGCATGCCACTTGTCCTTCTGTTACACAATACACAGCACACCAAATTTTTATTGGCTTATACATTTTTCTCACCAGGTGAATATAAACTCTTCAAATATAGGAACATGTCTTATTCAACTCTGATATTCAGTTCCTAGCAGAGTACTTTCTACAGAGCCGTTGTTCATTTTAAGGTTTTTTTTGGATGAGTTAATTAAGTAGAATTATTTTGTATTTACCAGAACAGAATCACTTCCCCATTATTATTACTACAACCTCTTAATTTCTTTGATAAAACATTTATACCTGCCTTTAATCCATGCTCCATCAATACTCCAGACATATGTATGTAACCTAAGTCCAAGCCAATCTGAAGTATTTGCAGAGTGATTGGCTCATAAGTGAGCACATGACCCAGGTCTGTCCAGAGTGAATCAGGACTTTCCAGGGAGCTTCCATGGGGAGGTGTGCTTCCAATACAGCTCTCTATAGCTTCACATCTATTACTCAAGAGGGAAGGATACAGAGCTGAGAAACAGAAACAGTTCCCTATCACTGTCACTGTCATAGTCATTTGAGTTCCTAGACTCAGTCATTTCTGAATCTATCACAACAATCCTAGATTTCCTCAATTTTAAAATTAAAGTTCATTTTAACTTAAGTTAAATGTTCTATCACTTTTAAAAGCAAAACACACACACACACACAAACACAAATCTATATTCCATATAACACAATTAACTTATTCAGAATATGTCAGCATCATGCAAGTTGAAGAAAAGAACAACAGGAGACATATAGTCTTAAATAGTTGTTCTGTCAATAGTTAATGTTTTCCAAGCTAAAAACGTTACATGCTAAAAACAAAAAAAGAGTAAAGGAAAGATGAGCAAAACAAAACAACAGCCTTTATCTAATAAAAATTTCTTACTCTAGGGTCTTAAGTCATTAACATCATTAATCCATCATTACTGTACTCCATCATTACTAAGGGTTTCATTACTCTGTGATACCTTCATAGCCTTGGCATCCATCTGGAGCCACCATTCTTAGCATCTAACAACCATTTTTGGTTGTGACATGTAAAGTGCTAGCTAACAGTCTCAGAAGTCTCAAAAGTAAGGCTCCCTACATAGACATGTCCATTGGGCATTTTCATTGGTGAAATGGCTTGTTAGTAAGATTCAGGGCAGATTGGGCATAATAACTTAATTTTTAAATCAGCTATAACTTCTTTTCTTCTGCTACTTCCTGGTCACATTGAAAGTGGGCCTTATTACTGCTCTTTGTATAAGTTTCCTAGTGCTACAAACTGGGTGAATTAAAACAATAGAAATGTATTATCTCACAGTTATGAAATCTAGAAGTCCAAAAAATCAAGGTGTTGGCAGAATTGATTCTCTCTGAGGGGTATGAGGAAAAAATTGTTCCACATCACTCTCCTAGCTTCTGGCGGTTTGCTGTCAATATTTAGGTGTCCCATAAAAGCTGATATCTGCTTTTATGTTCACATAGTTTTCTTCTGTGTATGAATCTGTATCAAATTTCCCCTTTTATAAGGATAGCATTTGTACTGGATTAGTAGCCCACTGTATTCCAGAATGTCTTAATCCTAATTATACCTATAACAACCTTATTTTCAAATAAGGTTTTATTCTGAAGGTACTAAGTGCCAGAACTTCAACATATCCATTTGGGGGGAGTGGAAACAATACAACCTATAAAACTCTGGCCTCAGAAATATTCTCATCTTCAAGACAGAAACTTATAGACCATTATATCTAATAATAACAGTTTATTAAAACTAGTTTTGGAATCCAGGTCTATTAAGATAATTTTGACAAAGTTTTTTAAAAAGACGTTAAATACGTCCAATGACAAGTATTATGAAAGTTACAGCTGATTCATCCTGATTACAACAGAATGCACACACACACTCACGTGGTTTCAGAAACCTTAAAATTAGAACTTACTGGCTCAGCTAACACTGCATGAATTGGTTTCACCTGTGGAAAGTTTTTTAGCTCTGATTTGATTTTAATTTGCAATTCGAAAGTGCTAAGTCTGAGGTATGAAGATTGCCTTATTTTCCAATTTCTAAGTTCAACTGAGACTTGAATGACTTCTAGAAATTATTTCTGAAAACAAGAGTAGAAACAAAGCTACATCCATTAAACATAGGTATCCTAGCCAGAAAAGTCATACAGACACACACACACATGAGGTTTTATATTTAATAGATGAAGAACATGGGAAGATTCATCAGATAGAGTATGGTAACAGATTCTGCAGTTGGAGTTATTGAAGTGAAATAAGAAAATTCATATTTGACATGAGGGTCTGTAGCTTCCTGTTTTTTATACATTTTTGCTTCTATTTTATAAGATAAGAAGTTTGATTAAAGCAAGGGAAATTGTGATCCAACTCAAAGAGATCTTTCTTGATGAGGACCTGAGATGACTTATGATCTTTCCTGGACAACTTCCCCCCAAAAAAAAACACTGGTCAGGGGAATTTAAAGTAAGGAGCTGGGTCAGCTGGTTTTTCCTTCCTTCTGTAATCCTCTGTTATAAAATGATTAGGATTTCCAATATTAGATGTTTCTACCTCCAATTCACTGATGTTAAGAAAACTGCTTTAAGAAGTAAACAGATTCAAATTGCTTCATAAAACTACTTGGGTTTATATTCCACTAAACAGCGTGATTTGCCGAACACCAGACTGAAATGGTTTTCATTACCAGGTGGAAATAACATCAATGAAAATCTCAGACACTCAGACCAAGTACTTCCCACCATGGTTCTTTACCTGAGCAGGCAGAGAGAGTTAGACATTGGCCTCACTTTCGTTTAGCTACATATGTGTGACTCTGAGCAACATGAACCACACAAATATTGTGAGAATTAAAACTAGTATTTACCTATTAAAATTCTTGACAATGGCATCATTAACTATTGTTACTATCTCTTACTATAGTTTAAAAGTTTAAGAAAGAGGAAAACAGAAAGAGATCACAGAGACATTACTTTAACATTTACCAAGCAGAATGTATCTGAGAAGACTCTGCTGACAATGATGAAGAATCAAAGATAAATAAAACCTAATCCCTGAATGTTATAGTACAAAAGGGAAATAGTCTGATTTCCTCCTTTCCTTCTGTTGTGATGAAGGAGGCAGTTCCCTGAAATACATTAATTTTAAGTGACTCATTCAAAAGTTTTAGCATGTGAATACAATCATGAAATCAAAATCCCAACAAAATATATAGCATTTCCGTCATCTCAGGAAAGTTCCCCATGCCCCCTTCTTAGTCAATCTGTTCCCTGTCATTCTTAGAGGCAAAGCCTGTTCTTATTATTTTTCATCATGATTAATTTCACTTGCTTCAGAATTTCAGATAAATTAAATCATTTAGCATGTACTCTTTTGGGTAAGTCTTTTACTCAACATATTGTTTTGAGATTCATGGTGTTTGAATGTATCAGTTCCTTTCTTCTTAATGCTGAAACTGAATATATAAATACCAGTTTTGCTTAAGCATGGGTACATGTATATGTGTGTTTGTGTTTAAATCACTTTCCTGCTGATGGATTCCCAGACTGTTTTCAATTTTTAGCTGTTGTGAACAAAGATGCTGTGAATACTTCTCTGGAAGTCTTTTTGTGGAACATATTATCATTTCTCTTGGGTAAATATTTAGAAGCAGAATTGATGAAAATAGTAGATGTTTGTTCAGTCTTTTATGAAACCAAGCTTTTTTTGCCAAAGTGGTGGTGGTAACATTTTATTCTCACACTGATAATATATGAGAGTTCTAGTTACTCCAAATGCTCATCAGCATTTGGAGTTCTTCGTCTTTTAAAACTACTCATTCTGGCTGGTGTGTATCATGTCTCAGTGGTTTAGTTTACATTTCCCTGATAACTAATAATGCTGACTACATTTTTGTGCACAAAATGGCAACTCACATGTTCATACACTTTGCCTCCTTTTAATTCAGTGGTCTACTTATTCCTGCATTTTAGAGGCTCTTTCTATTTTCTGGATATACATATCTCATCAGGTATGTATTTTGTCAGTATTTTCCCCAATCTGTGACTTACTTTTTAATTTTCTTAACAGTGTTGCCGTATTTTCAAATATTTGGAAATTTCCTAGATAACTCATTGTCATTGACTTCTAATTTAATTCTATGGTTTTTAGATAATATAGTCACTGAAATTCTAAATATGTTACTTGAGTCAGACTGTTTCATAGTCTTATTTAGATCTTCTTGCCTTTACTAGTTCTTTTGACTTTTTTTCAGTTACTGAGAGGGAGTGTTAATCTCTAAATGTATTTATCTGTTTCTCCCTTTAATTCAGTCAAATTTTGCTTTACCTGTTTTGATGCTCTGTATAGGTATTAGGATTTTTATGTCTTGCCAACAAACTGACCCTTTTATAATTGAAAACACTCTCACTTCATGGATGGTGACGCACCACTATAACAAGGTTTACTTTATCTGATAGTAATATACCTAGTCTAGCCGTCTTGTAATTAGTGTCTGCAAGGTCTATCTTTTTCCTTTTTTTTTTTTTTTTCACTTTCAACTGACCTGTGTCTTCATATTCAATATGCAATTCTTATAGAAAACACAAGTCCAGTATTCTTTTTTAAATTTAACCAGATATTCTATGTCTTTAATGGGCATGTTTAATCCATCAACATTTAATGTAATTATAATATGGTTTGATTTAGGCCAACTGTTTTTCTATTCATTTTCTGCATGTCCCATCTTTTATTTTTTTCCCCCTGTCCCTTCTTTTTTTCCTTCTTTTGATTTGAATACCTCCTAAAATTCTATCTCAATTTCTCTATTGGCTTTTTAGCTATTCCTCATTTCATTATTGGTTTTCAGTGTTTCCTCTAGACATTGAAATTTACATCTTAAACATTCTACACTCTAACTAGACTAAATATTGTGCTGGTTTATGTAAAATGAAAGATCCACAAATCATATGACTTTATTTCCCATTTCTGTAAGTTGTCCTGTATATTATGTCTACGTTTGTTATACAGCCCACAATACACTACTATAATTTCAGTTTAAACAGTATGTAGATTTTGAACTCTTCAGATCAGATCGGATCAGATCAGTCTCTCAGTCATGTCCGACTCTTTGCGACCCCATGAATCGCAGCACTCCAGGCCTCCCTGTCCATCACCAACTCCAGGAGTTCACTGAGACTCAAGTCCATCGAGTCAGTGATGCCATCCAGCCATCCCATCCTCTGTCGTCCCCTTCTCCTCCTGCCCCAAATCCCTCCCAGCATCAGAGTCTTTTCCAATGAGTCAACTCTTCACATGAAGTGGCCAAAGTACTGGAGTTTCAGCTTTAGCATCATTCCTTCCAAAGAAATCCCAGGGCTGATCTCCTTCAGAATGGACTGGTTGGATCTCCTTGCAGTCCAAGGGACTCTCAAGAGTCTTCTCCAACACCACAGTTCAAAAGCATCAATTTCTTCAGCGCTCAGCCTTCTTCACAGTCCAACTCTCACATCCATACA
>NW_011494935.1:5064347-5075227 GCF_000754665.1 Bison bison bison | reverse complement strand
TCTTTTAATTTCATGGCTGCAGTCATCATCTGTAGTGATTTTAGAGCCCAGAAAAATAAAGTCTGACACTGTTTCCCCAACTACTTCCCATGAAGTGGTGGGACCGGATGCCATGATCTTCGTTTTCTGAATGTTGAGCTTTAAGCCAACTTTTTCACTCTCCACTTTCACTTTCATCAAGAGGCTTTTGAGTTCCTCTTCACTTTCTGCCATAAGGGTGGTGTCATCTGCATATCTGAGGTTATTGATATTTGAGCTCTTAGGAGAAATATATTATTTTTCTATGTACGTATTTACTATTCAGAGTAATCTCCATTCTTTTCTGAACATCAAGTCTCGTCTAGGATTATTTGTCTTCACCCAGAACTTCCTTCACTATTTTTTTTTGTGCAGGTCTGCAGCTATATGAATATGTTTTTTAAAATATTGTTATTTCTCCTTCATTCTGGAGTGACATTTTTCTTGAATATAAATTTCTGAGTGACAGATTTTTCTTCTCTTAGAACTTTAAATGAATTATCTTCTGTCTTCTTTACACCATTGTTTCTGATGAGAATTTAGCAACAATTTGTCATTGTTCTCTTGTATATTAATGCATCATTTTCTCTGTACTGAGATTTTTCTCTTCATCTTTGTTTTTCAATAGTTCGACAGTAATGTGTCAAATGATGTTTGCATTTTATTCGTCCTTCTTGAGGTTTGCTAATGAGCTTTTAAAATAATTTAACTTCTGCCTTTATTCAAATTTTGGAAAAATTTTTTTCTGTCCCATTTTCTCTCTCCTGTAGCCCTAAGCCTCCAATTTACATATATGTGAGGCATCTCCATATTTCTCCACAAATCTCTGAGTCCATGCTCATCATTTTTCAATGTTTTTCCCCTCTGTTTTTCAATTTGAAAAATGTCTATTGATTTACTGTCACCTGTTCTTTCTCCTGTCAGCTTAAATAGGCTATGAAAGGTATCCAGTAAATTGTTTACATTAGACATTATATTTTTTAGTCCTCAAATTTACATTTGATTCTTTTTATAGTTCATAGTTTTCTGGTGACATTTTCTAGCTTTTCAATCTTTATGACCTTATTTTCCCTTACATCTATAGTTATAATAGCTACTAGAAAATGTTTGCTAATTCCAAATTCTGGGTCATCTTGGGTGAGTCTCCATTGATTGTATATATGTATATATATATATGTGTGTATATATTATACTTTGGGTTATATCCCAAATATTGTCAGTCATTTGTTATAGAGACTCTGGATTTTACTATGCTCTTATGAAGAGGATTTATTTTGTGTTCTATTATCAGGCTGCTAATCTGCTGAATTCAATCTCCACACACCATCCCCAGACTCTGAAATCTCTACTCAATTATTTTAACCTAGCTAGTAAACTTGGAGTTTGTCTCATATGTGTATAGTTCATAGTTCACCAAATGGTTGGAATTTATATGGACTATTGCACATAGCAAGGCTCAATAAATATTTTGAAATTAATAAATAAAGGAGACTAAATCACACATGAAGTCAGTTACATCTTAGTTCAACTTCCTCTTCTACACTTTGTTACTTGAGCCTGGGAATATCAGTCTTTCTATCTCAACTTCTCCACCTTCAAAAGAAGAGAATAAAAGCTATTTCTCAGGCTTGAGTTGGAGACTGGGTTAATTAGATAGTGTCTGGCACATCAACATATGAAAACTCTTATTATTCTAAGAATTATTGAGAAATTTTCATAAGAAGAGTATGTTGTCGAGGGGTTCAAAGGAGGCAATAACAGTTTTCATATGGCTGTTGTTCAGTTGCTAAGTCGTGTCTGACTCTTTGAGACCCCATGGACTGCAGCACACCAGGCTTCCCTACCCTTCAGTATCTCCTGGAGTTTGCTCAGATTCAGGTTCATTGAGTCGGTGATGCTATCTAACCATCTCATCTTCTGCTACCCTCTTCTCCTTTTGCCTTCAATCTTTCCCAGCATCAGGGTCTTTTCCAATGCATTAGCACTTTGTATCAGGGGGCAAAAGTATTGGAGCTTCAGCATAGTCCTCCCAATGAATACTCAGGGTTGATTTCCTTTAGGATTGACTGGTTGGATCTCCTTACTGTCCAAGAGACTCTCAAGAGTCTTCTCCAGCACCACAGTTTGAAAGCATCAATTCTTTGACACTCAGGCTTCTTTATGGTCCAAATTTCACATCTAAACCTGACTACTGGAAAAACCATAGCTTTGACTATATGGACCTTTGTCAGCAAAGTGACATCTCTGCTTTTTAATACACTATCTAGGTTTGTCATAGCTTTCCTTCCCAGGAGCAAGCATCTTTTAATTTCATGGCTGCAGTCACCACCAGCAGTGATTTTGGAGCCCAGGAAAACAAAATCTGTCACTGCTTCTACTTTTTCACCATCGATTTGCCATGAAGTGATGGGACTGGATGCCATGATCTTAGTTTTTTGAACGTTGAGCGTTAAAGCAGTTTTTTCACTCTCCTCTTTTGCCCTCATCAAGAGGCTCTTTAGTTCCTCTTCACTTTCTGTCATTAGAGTGGTGTCATCTGTATATCTGAGGCTGTTGATGTTTCTCCTGGCAATCTTGATTCCAGCTTCTGATTTGGAGGGGAGACTTTTTGGAAGGATTTAGTATTTGAGATAGGCTTTGGTAGATGGAAATTAGGAGAAGGAAATGACAACCCACTCCAATATTCTTGCCTGGAGAATCCTGTGGACAGAGGGGCCTGAAGGGCTGCTGTCTATGGGGTCGCACAGAGTCGGACACAACTTAAGCGACTCAGCATGCATGCATGCATGAATTGAAGAAGGAAATGGCAACCCACTGCAGTATTCTTGCCTGGAGAATCCCATGGACAGAAGAGCCTGGTGGGCTGCTGTCTATGGGGCCACACAGAGTTGGGCACGACTGAAGCAACTTAGCAGCAGCAGCAGCAGATGGAAATTATTTAATTAAAAATATTTATTTCCAGTTTTTCAAATATTTATACTTTTTCCTTTTACACCTATATAATTAAATATGTATAGGTGTGTACATATTTATATCTATATTTTCTATAGATTTAATTATAGATATGTCTATACAGATCCAGATTTCCATACATTTATCTCTCTATGTAGATACCATATAGCTTTATAGTTAAGGGCTTCTCAGGTGGTACTAATGATAAATAACCCACCTGCCAGTGCAGGAGACGTGAGAGACATGGGTTCTATCCCTGGGTCAGGAAGATCCCCTGGAGAAGGAAATGGCAGCCCACTCTAGTATTCATGCCTGGAGAATCCCTTTGACAGCGGAGTCTGGTGGGCTACAGTCCATAGTGTCGCAAAGAATTGGACACAACTGAAGCAATTAGCATACATGCACAAACTCTATAGTTATAGATAGTCTAAATAAAGATATATGTGCATATTTGGACATGGATGAGTTATATTTGTGGATACAGATGCAGTTATGAACATAGATTAATCTATAGAGATTATATAGATTCAAACACATATACACATTTAATAATATAGTCAAAGAATCAAAATATCATTTAAAAATAGGTCAAAGGCAAAGTCAAAAGTCCCGAATACTAAGGCATTTGCAAAGCTAAAAATGATGAGGAAAGTCTTGAAATGTTTGAGTTCAGAGCACTTTCCAGAATTATTATGATCCTTCCGTCAGAGACGAGCTAAAATCAGAATTAGCATTGTGTCTGACACTTGAAATGTGAATACAAACATCCTTCAAAAGAATTAGAAAATGTGTGCTTTGAAGCTGAGTTTTTGCTCTCTGGAGCGAATCTGATTGTGGTTTCAGATGACGTTTGAAATTCCACTGGTAATGCAAAAGGAATAAGTGAAGTTAGTGAAGTTGCTCAGTCGTGTCCGACTCTTTGTGACCCCATGGACTGTAGCCTACCGGGCTCCTCTGTCCATGGAATTTTCCAGGCAAGAATACTGGACTGGGTCTATGTGAAATATTCAGGCCTGTTTCCTCTGTCATTATCAGATTACACCTTGATAACGTTCATGATGGTCTGGTAAGCCATTGTGTACTAATAGATTATTGACCATTTTAAGGTAGTGAGATCCAATGTTAAGGAACTGATACTTTGGAGTTCTGAGTTCCCTGGCTCAGCTACTTGCTGTGCAAACTTACCCAAGTGAAACTGTCTCTCTTGCTCATTTCTTTCTGGCAGGGAAGACGGACACCTTCATTTCCCTTCTAAATTCATTTACAGAAATGAATTTGTGAACTGTCCATAGAAAGAATAGGCACTATCATGCTAAAATTTACCTATGATCATGTGGTGCTTTTGGAATTTTTTCCTAAAAAATATCACATTTTTGTAACTGAAGGCTATAAACTTACTTCTAGCCATACAATCAAAAAATAATGTGGAATTATTAAAATAAACATTAAATTAAGCATATCCTTAAGTAGTGATCAATAATTTCATTAAGTTAGAAATTAATATTTGTAATCAACAATGAGAAGCAAATTGCTGTTTTGAAATTGAAAGAAATCCAAATTTGTTCACCTAATAACAGTTTATAGAGAAGGCGATGGCACCCCACTCCAGTACTCTTGCCTGGAAAATCTCATGGATGGAGGAGCCTGGTAGGCTGCAGTCCATGGGGTCGATTAAGAGTCGGGCATGACTGAGCGACTTCACTTTCACTTTTCACTTTCATGCATTGGAGAAGGAAATGGCAACCCACTCCAGTGTTCTTGCCTGGAGAATCCCAGGGATGGGGGAGCCTGGTGGGTTGCCATCTATGGGGTCGCACAGAGTCGGATACGAGTGACTTAGCATAGCATAGCAATAACAGTTTATACTGTCAAAAATATAATTTCTCAAATACAGAATATGTTTGCTTTTACACATAGATCCAGTAATTTTTCTTGACAATTTTGTTTCTTTTTTATAAACTCTCATTTGGAAAGTGATGCTTAAGGATCAGAAATAAACTCTATTAAAGTATTTTCTTTTGGGTCTAGGACTTAGTTTGAGTTACTTTTTTAATTGTGATCATCTTGCAATCTAAGCCTGAATTGTTCTACTATTTTTATGGCAGTGTTAATCAGTTCTATTTTTAGAACTGATTGCAGTGCAGAATGATTTGAAAATGTTATCAATGATCCTGATTGCAAAATAAAATTGCAAATTGTTTGCAGAGCTGAGTTGAACAACAGGCTTCTCTCTACTGTGCCAGGAATGATCACTACCTCTTCAGACCTCCCTCCTGCTGTTGTCATTAGAGAATAATTCATGACTCTGACACTCTTGTCCCAGAATTTGCCCAGCTGTTTGACCTTGAGCATGTCAACTATCACCTTTCCTGGGTCGTGATTTTCTTCACCTGGAATAACAAGTTAATACCTGCCTTTCTAAGTCACAGGTTTATTGTGATGATATAATGTTACCATTTTGTGAAAATGCTTTGTAAATCATAAAGAGCTATAGAAGGTATTTTTATTATCTTGGTTTAGCTTTAAAAAGATATTCTGAAGAAACAGTATCACAAACAAGTCTTTTATAGAACCACTAAGTCTAAGGAAGTTCACATAAAAGTAAATGTATTGCAAGCACTAATTCAAGTCCATGAAATAAGCTCAGTGGTAAAGAGTTGGGCTCTAAATTCAGAAAGAACTATTCACATCACAGTTTTGTCTTTTATTGACACCTTGACCTTGAACAAGTTAGAATATTCATGTGAGTCTTTATTTATGAGTAAAATGCAGATAATATGTACTTGATACCCTATTAATTAGGATAGGCTAGGACAGGTGATAAAGAGTTCCAAAATTTTAGTGACCTATACAACAAAGCTCTGTTTTTTGCGTTCATTCATGCTGAATGTCTTCTGTGGGTCATTTGAGGAGCTCTCCCCTACTTCTCACTCTGGAACTTTGTTGACAGAATAGCAGCCACATAAAATTTTGTTGATAACTAAGGCAGAGAGAAAATGAGAGCAAGTAATTATTTACTGACTTGCCTATAACTGCATACTTTTCACCAACCAAAGAAAATCACATGACCTCACTCAACTTCAAGGGGGCAGAGTAGTGTAATCTTCTCATAGACCTTGGAGGACCACTGGAAATATTTGAAGGAGATACTTGGAGAAGAATTAGAAATATAATCATTGTCACAAGCAAGTTGTTATAAAATTATATAAGTATGAAATGCTTATCATAATACGTGGTCAATTATATTTTGTTATGATGTACTTACTGTTATCCCAGTTATCTTGTGTTTACACACAGAAGTAATTTTGAGATTTCAATCATCTACACTTAAAATGCTTTGACCAGTGAAGCAGAAAGCTGGAGAATCAGATACTTGAGTGTCTAGGTTATTTTATAATAACAGATAATAATTTCTCTCTCCCTTAAATATTTGTTTTTCTCCCTTAAAAAATAATCTCAAAGAGAAATATTGTGACTGTGAAAATATTATATGATATTGCAAAGCAGTTTGAGCTCTTAAGAAGCCCCTGTGTGATATGCATTGAATCTATTTTTTATTGAGAGATAGCCCAGAGCTATCATTCCTGATGCTTCAAAGAAGGGATAAAACTTGCAAATAGGTCCTGCTTTTAAAATGACTTTGCTGTTCTTTCCCTGGAAGCCCTCTGACTGTTCTTCCATTCTGCGTGGAGACTGTGATTCAGGTTGACTTTCTGTGATCCCAAAAATATCCCAGCTTCTAATCCTGATGACAATTACAGATAGCAAGTCAGAGGGAGAAAAATGGAAAACAAAGGCATTCATGGAATGACTAGCATAGTTCCTGGGCATGTACTACACCCAACTGGCAATATCATTTTTAGTTAGATGGTTTGCACATTACCTCTTTAATTTACATTTAGTTTTACAGTTGTCCATTCTTCTGAAACCTGGTGCCAATTGTTAAGATTATATAAGAATAAATATAAGAATTAGATAAGGATAAATATCTAGGCTCTGTTATTTTTTATGTCAAATGTAAAAGTATTCTGTACAATATCACAAATGTATAAATCATACTATATATAATATTGAATTAATGAAACCCTAATGCCCACAAAAGAAGAATGGGCCATATTTATGTGGCGGTGGCTACTCCCATCCCCTCATTCCCCTGGCCCCCTTTACATGGTTCCAGCTGCTGCTGCTGCTACTAAGTCACATCAGTCATGTCCGACTCTGTGCAACCCCAGAGATGGCAGCCCACCAGGCTCTGCCGTCCCTGGGATTCTCCAAGCAAGAACCCTGGAGTGGGTTGCCATTTCCTTCTCCAATGCATGAAAGTGAAAAGTGAAAGTGAAGTCGCTCAGTTGTGTCCAACTCTTCGCAACCCCATGGATTGCAGCCTACCAGGCTCCTCTGTCCATGGGATTTTCCAGGCAAGAGTCCTGGAGCGGGTTGCCATGCCTTCTCCACATAGTTCCAGCACAGGCCCAAAAATGTGCATTAGAAAATGAATGAGGATGTTGAATGCCAACTCAGGTACCTGGGTGGTTATGTATGAAATGCTAGTCATGCTTCTTGATATGGTGCTCCAGACTGAGGTGGCTGCAAGTAGGTAGCATTCTTAACTGGCTGAGAATCAGGAGTTATGAAAGAATGGTTGTGATAATCAGTTACAGCAAGCCTCTTCATATTTTATAGCCCATCAGACCCATGTCCAGATGTGATAACTATGGGCCTCTTTTTAGACACATGCACTGGTTTTGAGATAGCAACTCTCAGTTGCTCTGGAAAGTACTATTTTGGGGGTGTGGGCACAATTAAATATTCCATTTTATGCAGGTGTTCCATCTCTGACAGGCTTTTCTTCTCTCGGCCCCCCCACCTTCTTTCTTTTCCTTTTATTTTTGTAAGTCTATTTGTTGAAGTAGAATTCTGGCCTGGAGAGCCGCAGCATTTGTCAGTGGGAGAAGGTGTGGGTGGGAACAAATGTATTTTCGAGTCACTGCTTTACTCTGCATTCAGAGCACGACTCCCACTGTCGGGATGGATACCTGTGAGGATTCTTCCCTCAGGGGCAAGCTTCAAGACTTAATTTATGGATGAGTTCAGCCTGATTTTAGAAAATACCTGGTGATGTAAGACTAAGAATCAAGGAAAAAATACAAGTTCTCACAGTATCTGCTACTAATTAATCCCAGTGATTAACCACCTGAGAGAACCATCTCAGAATAGCTGTATTGGGCAGGACTTTTTTTTTTTTTCTGTCATTCCCCTCTACCCCCATGTATCTTTGGCTATCCACAAGCAGGAGAAGACAGAGGATATTTGGAAGTGACTATTTTGACAGTTTTAAAACAATAATCAAGGATGTAATGACTTCAGTGATTTTTCTTTGGTGAAGTGTATCATTCTAAGAGAAGCAAGACTGCCTTTCTTTTCATTTGCAGCCCTGCTTTCTTTTTCAAATAATTCAGCTTGGGATATCTTCAGATGTATGCCTGAAGCCATATAAAAGATATGAGATTTTCATTAAACCCAAACTCTGGAAGCAACATAATTCTAGATAGCATAAGCCATTTCATTATAAAGTATAAACTCCAATTAGGAGGGGAAAATTTACAATTAATGCTTTCATCATATAGACAAAAATCTGAATTGGTCCATTTCAAATTATCTGAACTATATAATAATTTATCAAGTAGTCAAAAGAGTTCTACTGCTAGTATGGTTATATATCCATAAATTATAAATAATGCATTCAAAACTGGACTTCCTTGGTGGCCCAGTGATTATGACTTCACCTTCCAATGCAGGAAATGGAGGTTTGATCCTTGGTCAGGGAGCTAAGATCCTACAAGCCTCAGGGGCAAACCACCCTAGCCCCTGATACACCATAAAACAGAAGCAATATGTGTTACAAATTTAATGAAGACAATAAAAATGGTCCACATCAAAAAAAAAAAAAAACTTTTAAAACATAAAATTTATAAAAAACTAAAAAAAATGTGTTAAATATCTACCATATTCCAAGCATTATATTTATACACAAACTCTGATATCTTTATGTCTAACATTGTACATTTATATATTTGTCTTAAACCTAATGATGAATATGTTAGCTAAAATGGTCATGGAATAACTCTCATTGTTCAATAACTGGGTACTGTGTGCTCGTGCTCAGTTGTGTTTGACTCTTTTGTGACCCTGTGGACTGTAGCCCACCAGGGTCCTCTGTCCATGGGATTTCCCAGGCAAGAATACTGGAGTGGTTTGCCATTTCCTCTTCCAGGGGATCTTCCAGGAGGATTCTTTACCCAGCCACCTGGGAAGCCATGAGATGCATAAAATTCTAACACTCAGAGATCTCCGATAGCATTCACTATAGATCACTCTATGCAGTTTTTTCCACGTGTACATACACAGAAAATTTTCAAAAATGGAATCTACAGACCATCTGGAAATGTAGTGTGATTTAAAAGCCTAAGTATGAATTTATTTTAATAGCATTACTTTTTTATTATCATTACTCTGCAGACATTTACTCTTAGTGGTCTAGATTCTGCCCTCTAGAAGGTTAAGAATACAGGTGTTTCCTTTGAAAGGAACTACCCTGAGGTTCATCATCCGACAGTCCCTTAATTCCTTCTGTGATACAGTAGGCAGATAGAAGAAACTCAGAAATTCTCCCACTAAGTAGACATATGACCTTCAGCAAACATTACCTTCCTTGGAATTCATTATGTGTATTCATTCAGTGAGAGAATTAGAATAAATGACTCCTGAATCTTAGTGACTTCATCTAATCTCTCCAGGAGGGTCAAGGCTTCCTCTCAGGTATTCATACTCTATCCTGTGGTCTGCTAAGATGGGTCCTGGGACAGAGAATCGGAAAGGACTTCTTCCACTCGGTAAAAGTTTACTAAGCTCAGCTTCCGTGCTTGGTACTCAAGATGCAGGGGTAAACAAGCAGATAGGATTCCCCATCTACCAACTGTATATTCTGGATACTTAAACCTTCCTCTAGTCTAGATTTTGGAGTTAATTCTGAAATTCTAGAGGCTCATATTTTGAATATCAGGGCAAGAGATCAAATAGGCAGGATTTAAAGTCTAGCTAATAAAGAAAATCCATTTATCTGGCTTGTTTTCTGTGTATCACTCAGTTTCTAGTCTCCTTTCCTGGTTGCTGATAAGACAGTGTTCAAGGGGTTAGAGATCCTGAATCTAGTCACATGCTAACATAGTTCTCTGCAGCTCTAAAAGTCTGCCGTATTTCGCTAGACCTTATATACAGTGAGTTCTTGGTTATTAAGTATTTGTTCAAAATCATGAAATCAGTCAGCATTTCCAGCATGTGGCACATCTTGAGGACTTAATATGTCTTTGTTTAATGAATTAATTACTTAGGTTCCTCTTTTCTCAAGGTGCTAACTCCACACATTGGAACACAAAGGTGAGAGGCAGGGGTTCATTTCATCTACTTAGACTTTAGCTGGAAGATAGTGATTATGTAATAGATATGCAGAAAGGGAAGGCAAATCTGAAAGAGGAAGTGGCCAAAGACTACTGTTCCTTTGCCTTCTAAATCCAGTGCTTGCTCATCATCCATTGAACTGATCTTGAGTGTTCCTTGAGATGAGTATAGAACAAGGACATTAGAGAATCAGAAAGTTCCTTGCTGTTTCTTTATTGATGCAATCATATTTATCTAGAGACTACTGTGTCTTGAGTATGTTCTATATCCTGTGAATTAAGAAGCAAAAATATGTTTCCCAATCCCACCCAATCTGATCTTTATACAAAAACAATATCCAAATCTCAAGTTAGAATGAGGACAGAATAAGAACGCTATCCCCAAAATCTTTTCCAGGAAGTCAAAAAAATATTTGAAATCACACTATTTTCAATATTATCATCTACAACTGT
>NW_011494935.1:5059169-5064145 GCF_000754665.1 Bison bison bison | reverse complement strand
GAAGACAATAGTATTTGTAGGTTCAAACAACAAGGGCGTTCTGGTCCTTTTTCTCATTGCTATTCTGGCTCTCATGCTCTGTTTTTCCAAAATTGGTCCATATATATATATATATATATGTATAAAGAAAAATATCAGTAAGGTGAAATTGCTGCAATATTTTTCTTCTCAACTATGTGCAATTTGTTTCTTTAGCTGTGTGTCAGTTGCCTAGGAAACCTTAGTAGGGTACCATTTGATTGGCTGTCATCTTGGACTTATCATGAGAGTTCTGAGCACAGAGTCAGAGTGGCATAGCCCCAGCTAAGTTGTTTTGAAGATATAACAATGCATATCTGTGCTTATTTGCAAACAAATGCAAACTACACTGAGCTTGAGGTGCCATTGTGTTGCACGAAGAACTGTGTATGGAATTTTAAAGACTCTTGTAACAAACTACACAGCTCTGTTTTCTCAGTACTGCAACCTTGATCTCTTACCAGGTATCCAAGCTTTGTTTTCTAACCTTTAGTTTGGGATTCTTAGAGTCTAAATTTGAGATTCTTATTAGTACTATTCACCTAGAGAAGTAGAGCTATTTATTAAGTTAGGGTATTTTATTGCTCATGGTTGATGATTAAAGTACCTATGATACATTTTCCAGTACTGCTGCATTTATTATGCAGTGTATTTAATAACTACAATATCTATAATACACTATAATTTATAAACTGTTTATATACAAATTACCTCACTTGATTGTTTCTGGAAACTGAAACCAAGGTAAGACAATTCCAATTAGCTCACTTCAAAGATGAGATATTAAAGACCCAAATACATGAAGCTATTTATGTGTGATCACTCAGTTGAGAAGTAGCAGAGCTGAAATTCATATCTGGCTCTGCTGATTCATAAATCCAAGGCTCACTCCACAAGAATTTCTAGCTGTCCACATTTCATAAACCAGTATGTCCTTGGTGCTTCCAGCTCTAAAATATATCCCCAATTCATCTATTTCTCTCATCATCTATCACTCATTTTTTCCTTCAGAATTCCACAGTAGACTCCTAAATGATTTCCTTGATACTACTCTAACTTACGAAAATTCATTCTCCCCACAGTGGCCAAGTATTTTTAAAATCATCATGTAGGTGGTTTGAAGTAAAATTTACATGCCACGAAAGGCACAGATAGTAAAAATACAATTCAATGAATTTGATAAATATATACTTCATGTAACTATTACCAAAACTGTGATACAGAACATCTTCAGAACTCCAGAAATTTCTCTCTTCACCTCTTCCAATCTGCATCCCTCAAAGGAAATCAATATTTTGATTTCTTCCACTTGGACTCTTATATAAATTAAACCATGCACTATGTACTCTTGATTCTGGCTTCTTTCTTCACCATAGTATTTTTGAAAAGCATTCATGTTGTTGCATACATGAGAAGTGTGTTATTTTTAGTGCAGTTTAATAGTCCATTGTAAGCATGCTGCTGCTGCTGGACCTGATTTATCTATTTTACTGCTAATGGGCTCTTGAGTTATTTCCCATTTTTTTTAAATTACATCACAGTAATTTTTCAGTTAAAATCTTGTTTTAGAATAGTCATATTTACAGAAAAATTTGAAAATAGTAAAATGAGTTCCTATATACCCCAACCCCAACTTACGCTGTTATTAAAATCTTAACATTTATGTGATCTTTTTGTCACAATAATAAACCAATGTTGATACTTATTATTACCTAAAGTTCATACTTCATTGAGATATTCTTGCTGCTGCTACTGCTGCTAAGTCGCTTCAGTCGTGTCTGACTCTGTGCAACCCCATAGACGGCAGCCCACCAGGCTTCCCCGTCCCTGGGATTCTCCAGGCAAGAACACTGGAGTGGGTTGCCATTTCCTTCTCCAGTGCATGAAAGTGAAAAGTGAAAGTGAAGTTGTTCAGTTGTGTCTGCCCCTCAGCGACCCCATGGACTGCAGCCTACCAGGCTCCTCTGTCCATGGGATTTTCCAGGCAAGAGTACTGGAGTGGGGTGCCATTGCCTTCTCCATGAGATATTCTTAGATTTTACTTAATGTTGTCTCTCTATTCCAGGACTCCATCCAGAATGCCATAGTGCATTCACTTGCTATGTTTCCTTAGGTCTCTTTAGACTGTGACAGTTTTCAGACTTGTCCCTGTTTTTAATGGGTTTGAGTGTTTTCAAGAGCAGCAGAGGGGCATATTTTTATTAGAATATCTCTGAATTGGGGGTCTCTTCTTTGATGACCAAAATGGAGTTATGGGGTTTTGGGGAAATTGCTACAGAGATAAGGTGCCATTCCATTCCATCACAGGAAGAGTTCATGCTACCAACATGACATCACCATGGATACAAAACGTGATCACTTGGTTGAGGTGGTGCTTGTCAGCTTTTTCCTATAAACTATTCTTTTCCTTCTTTCCATAAGGCACTCTTTGGAAGGAAGTCATGTGCACAGCTCACACTTATGGGGTGGAGAGTTATGCTCACTCCCTTTAGGGGAGTTTCTACAAAACTTATTTGGAATTTTTCTGCAGAGGAAATTTTGCTCTTCTCCATTTATTTATTAAATCATTTATATATAAATATGGACTCATTTACTTTATACTTTATGCTATAACCCAATACTATATTATTTATTTTGCTCCTCAAACTGCTCTGAAGTCACTCAGTCGTGTCCAACTCTTTGTGACCCCATGGACTGTAGCCTACCAGGTTCTTCCCTCCATGGGAGTCTCCAGGTAGCTTTGTCAATTGGGAGTTCTTCCAGCTGGCTTCTGTGCCCTTGCTGTACTCTGCAGTTGTGTACGGCATTTTATTCTGTTCTGTTTTGCTTTGAGTGCTTCCTTACTTTCTCGCACCACAGTATGCTCCAGTCTCACCGTGTATATATGTACCCCAGTCCATAAGTACCCCAGAGAATCATGCTTTTCTTCCAAGAGTCTTGGCTCCTTTTATTAGAAGAATAGTATTAGAAAAAGGGCTCCTATAAGCTCATCTATGTCTTTTCACAGATTAAAATATTTTAATAAAGTTTAACATACCATCTTTTTTTCTTTCCTGAATATGTTTTTAGTGTTGTATCTAAAAGGTCATCACCAAACTCAATGGCACATAGATGTTCTCCTGTGTTTTTGTCTCTGCTTTTTATTGTTGTTCATTTTACATTTATATATATGATCTATTATAAATTCATTTTTGTGTAAGGTATAATATTTGTGATTAGGCTTATATTTTTAAGTCAATTTTTATTGGAGTTTAGTTGCTTTATAATGTTGTATTTAGGCTCATATTTTTATTTGGACTTCCAAAAAATTTTTTTTCAGCTCCGCTGGTGAAATAACTATCTTTCCAGCACTATTCCTTGAAAAGAAAATCCTTTCTTCATTGAATTGTCTTGTGCATTTGTTAAAAATAACTCAGTTTGTGTGGGTATTTTCCTAAGCTTTTTTTTTTTTTTGGTCACATTGATTTGTATGGCTATTCTTTACCCCCAAATAAAGTGCTGTGTTTAATGTAGCTTCATAGTTAATTTAGAAGTAGTTTATTCATCCAAATTTGCTTCTTCAGTTGGCTATTCCATATCTTTTATATCTATGTATAAATTTTAGAATCAGTTTGTCAATATCTGCAAAATAGCTTGCTAGAATTTAGATTGGGAGAGGGTTTAATCTATATATCAAGTTGGAAAGAACTGACATCTTGACAACACTGAGTCTTCCAATCTATGAACATACATTTCCACTCATTGAGATCTTCTTTCATCAGTATAATTTTAGTTTTCTTCCTACAGATCTTGTGCATATTTTCTTAGATTTATACCCAGCTCCTTCCTTTTTGAGAATGTAAATATTTTTAATTTCAGATTCCAAGTTTTATAGCTGGTACAAATAGTACTATAAGTTTGAAACATAAGGCAATGTCATGTTTAACCACTGCTCTTAAAATGCAAATTCCTTACTCTGGTCTACAACGTTCTGCCAGTCTCTCTAAACTAATCTCAAGCCAGGTTACCCTTTGATCCTGAAGTTCACAATTACTCTTCGTTAATTTCTTAAAGTATTACAAACTTTTTTCCATGCCCCAGGGGTTTTGCCCTTCATTTTGCTGGGTTTTCTTTTCTCACTTAGGTGTTTTTCTCCTTGGTTCTGACACTTTTCATCCTTCTGGTCTCAATTCAAATTTCAAATGTCAGAGACTTTCCCTAATCGTTCCATCTAAGATAGCCTCAACTTTTCTTCTTTCATAGCCTTTATTGTATAATTCTTCTCACTCTTTGATATTTGTTACTCTTCCTGGTTATTATCTTACCAAATTAGAATGTAAATTATATGAGAATAAATACTTTGCCTTTTTCATTCACCAACTTATTCCCAGCCCTACCTTTGAATGAGTGTATTTTCTTATAAGAAGAATGATACACCAAGATCAAATGCCTCAATGTCAACTTTCCCACGTCCCTAAACTGAAAGTGATTACTCTCTGTTTTGAGTTTCCCTAAGAATGTATTCAGAAAATGAAGATCATGGCATCCGGTCCCACCACTTCATGGGAAATAGTTCGGGAAACAGAGGAAACAGTGTCAGACTTTATTTTTCTGGGCTCCAAAATCACTACAGATGGTGACTGCAGCCATGAAATTAAAAGACGCTTACCCTTGGAAGGAAAGTTATGACCAACCTAGATAGCATATTGAAAAGCAGAGACATTACTTTGCCAACAAAGGTTCGTCTAGTCAAGGCTATGGTTTTTCCTGTGGTCATGTATGGATGTGAGAGTTGGACTGTGAAGAAGGCTGAGCACTGAAGAATTGACGCTTTTGAACTGTGGTGTTGGAGAAGACTCTTGAGAGTGCCTTGGACTGCAAGGAGATCCAACCAGTCCATTCTGAAGGAGATCAGCCCTGGGATTTCTTTGGAAGGAATGATGCTAAAGCTGAAACTCCAGTACTTTGGCCACTTCATG
>NW_011494935.1:5051202-5059069 GCF_000754665.1 Bison bison bison | reverse complement strand
GAAGAGTTGACTAATTGGAAAAGACTCTGATGCTGGGAGGGATTGGGAGCAAGAGGAGAAGGGGACGACAGAGGATGAAATGGCTGGATGGCATCACTGACTCGATGGACGTGAGTCTCAGTGAACTCCTGGAGTTGGTGATGGACAGGGAGGCCTGGCGTGCTGCGATTCATGGGGTTGCAAAGAGTCGGACACGACTGAGCAACTGATCTGATCTGATCTGATCTGAAGAATGTATTCTTTCTTATATAATAATTTATAATTTTGCTTGTTTATATGCATCTTTTATCTCCTGCTAGGCTATAAAATCACTAAGAACAGGAGCAGTAATTTATTCATCTTTGTATTCTCTGTATCTTTTTTTTTTTTTGTACAGAGATTTTTTAAAAAGCATCTTAATTTGAAATGTGAAAAATTAATAGTTGGTGAATTAGCTGGTAACTGGAAGACCTTGGATCTGACCCAAATAAATTTCGCCAATTAATTACATAACTGTTGGAAAAGAACCTTACCTCAGGAGGCCTTATTTTAAATGAAGGAAATTAGACTAGATTGGTAATTCTTAAGCATTTTTTTCTTTCAAAGGAGGTACAGCCGACACAGTCAGTGTTCCACCTATACCTCTATGAACTCTTTACCACTTTCATGAACATCAGATTCTAGTCTTTTTTTACTCTCAACAGCTAGAACTTTCCTCTCTTCATTGGAAGACTGCCTTCAGTTTCCCTAAGAAAGCTTTATCTGCAAACTGAGGAAGTCAAAACTATAACCCCCACCTCTGCCTCAGGAAGCCATGAGCTGATGACTAGGGATGCAGAGTATAAATGTTCCTGCTTCTTAGGCACTGATAAGCACAGCTCTGAGTGAAGGTTATGCAATCTCCAGAGCTCTCCTATAAAGTGAATCCAACAGTACCCCTAGTAGACATGCTTTGACAGCTAACCCCTGCTTGGCCCTCTTCCATTCCCAGCCTCACTTCCTCACTTCACAACCTGTTTTTCTTGGAGACATTTCCCAATGCATCACTTCCACATGAATCCTCATCTCAGAACCACTTCTGGGGAACTCAAGACTTGAGACAGAGGGTCAGACTTTTAATTTCTGCTAAAAACCATGGCTTCTCTTCAGAAAAAAGTACTATATTATCCATGCAAAGTTGCATGTATGCGAGCACGTGTGCTAAATTGCTTCACTCATGTCCGACTCCTTGTGACCTTGTGGGCTGTACCCCACCAGCTTCCTCTATCCATGGCTAAGAAACAAAGAGTTTTCTACTAATAACACTGCTGCTGCTGCTAAGTCACTTCAGTCGTGTCCGACTCTGTGTGACCCCATAGATGGAAGCCCATCAGGCTCCTCTGTCCCTGGGATTCTTGCCATTTCCTTCTCCAATGCATGAAAGTGAAAACTGAAAGTGAAGTCGTTCAGTCGTGCCTGACTTGTAGCGACCCCATGGACTGCAGCCTATCAGGCTCCTCTGTCCATGGGGTTTTCCAGGCAAGAATACTGGAGTGGGTTGCCATGCCCTTCTCCAGGGGACCCTCGAAACCCAGGGATTGAACTCATGTCTCTTATGTCTCCTGCAATGGCAGGCTTACACATAATCTATGGGTTTTAATTTAATAATACCTTGACTAAAAATCCCTAATGTAACTTCTTCTTTAAACATTTTTTAATATGGGAGTATATTTGATTAATAATGTTGTATTAGTTTCAGGTAGGCACCAAAGTGATTCAGTTATACAAATATATGTATCTATTTTTTCAAATTGTTTCCCCACTTAAATTATTACAGAATATTGTAGAGTTCCCTGTGCGATACAGTAGGTCCCTGTTAGTTTTTCATTTTAAATACACTGGTGTGTACATGTCGATCCCAAACTCCCTAACTATTTCTACCCCTACTCTTCCCCCTCTGGCAAACATGGTAACTTCTTGTTCTTAAATTCATTCATTCCTTCAAAAATTTTAGTTGAGAATCCATAATATACCTGTCAGCTTTGTAATTTCCAAGGACACTGGAATGAACAAAACCAACCAGAACCTTGCATCTATGGAGTTTACCTTCACATGGAGGAAGATGATAATAAAATGGGTAAGAACAGGAGGAAATGTTAAGTGTTAAGATAATTAAAACAGATAGAAAGCTAGTGAATGACGACCTTATGTATGGTGAGGAAAGGAGACCTCTGGGAGGATGAGGCATTTAAGCTGCAATTTTAATGAGAGGCAGGAGCCAGCCATATAAATAAAATTAAGGGGTGATAGCACATGCAGTGGAGAAGGCAATGGCACCCCACTTCAGTACTCTTGCCTGGAAAATCCCATGAATGGAGGAGCCTGGTGGGCTGCGGTCCATGGGGATCACTACGAGTCAGGCACGACTGAGTGACTTCACTTTCACTTTTCACTTTCTTGCATTGGAGAACGAAATGGCAACCCGCTCCAGTGTTTTTGCCTGGAGAATCCCAGGGACCGAGGAGCCTGGTGGACTGCTGTCTATGGGGTCACACAGAGTCGGACACAACTGAAGCGACTTAGCAGCAGCAGCAACAGCAACACGTGCAGAAGGAACTAGTGCAAAATCTCTAAATTAAGAACAAGCTTGGTTAAGTCTGAGGATTCAAAATGTTTGAGTGTCTAAAGCATAGTATCAGTATGACATAGAACTGAAAAAGTAGTCAGGCACTTGATGATAGTGGGTAAGTCAGGGTAAGAAGTTTGCATTTTGCTCTAGATGAAATGGAAATAACAATCAGTGCTAGTTTTCTACTGGAACATAGCATCACTAAGTGCTACAGTATGGGGTTTGGTCTCTAATTGTACTTTAATCAGTTCCATTCACACTACGCATTTACTTTTCTTTCCTCATATATCCTTTTCTTGTCACCTGATTGTAAGTTTAACGGGTCCCTGGTTCTTCCTTGCTAAATCTTCCCCTAGAGGAGGAAAAGGAAAATGACAGGATGAGTAATTGTATAAACTAAAAGTCACCTCGGAATGACTCAACTCCATGAATAATGAGGATTTCCCTGAATATTTACACTGAGAAGATGAACCATTCTTGACTTCTGACAAGCTCTAGAACTAGGCTTCTGTTGAGAGAGTCATCACATTAAGGTGACAAAACCTTAAAGCATGAAGGTATATATTACTGCTATCTTCATTTTTGTTTACATTGGGTGGGTAGAGATTTTGATTGGTGGCTGTAGTTAGCAATGATTTCCTATGGATTTAATTTCAAAGAAAAAAATTCTGAAGATTCTCATTTTCTTCAGTCCATAAAGTTTGGTGGAAGGTTGTCTAAAAAGCACAGTAAATATGAACAGAATGTCAAATTCAAGCAAAAAAAAAAAAGCCACAATATGGCTTTGGAAATATTTTTTATTCCAACTCTTTCACTGGCACCATGGTAGTTATTCTACAATTCATGCCCCCTAACAGGAAAGGAGTCTTTCTGACAAAGAGCACTTGATAAGACAGCTGGAGTTTCTTGGAGAATGTTGACCAAAGTAATTACTGTATTTCTGACAGCAGCTGTAAAGTTTCTGTTGCTAGAAATTTAACCCCTGACTAACCGAATTCAAAAGAATTGTTATGTTTTGCTGACACACACGAGGGTATTACTTTAAAAATATGAGTTATTAATTTGATTAAGAGCATGATGATTTCTTCCTTGTTACTCTAGGTTCAAAAGCCTGACAAAAATATTTATATAACAGATGAAGGAAAAGTGATTCTCTTTAGTGGTTTGCTTATCTCTGCTCTTGTTTCCTGGAGAAGGCAATGGCATCCCACTCCAGTACTCTTGCCTGGAAAATCCCATGGATGGAGGAGCCTGGAAGGCTGCAGTCCATGGGGTCGCTGAGGTTTGGACACGACTGAGCGACTTCACTTTCACTTTTCACTTTCATGCATTGGAGAAGGAAATGGCAACCCACTCCAGTGTTCTTGCCTGAAGAATCCCAGGGACAGAGGAGCCTAGTGGGCTGCCATCTATGGGGTCACACAGAGTCGGACACGACTGAAGCGACTTAGCAGCAGCAGCAGCAGCTCTTGTTTTCATAGCTGCATGAACCCTAACATTTAGCCTACTTGGCAAGTAACAAAACTTAAGCTGCTTTTGGATATAATTAAGTTTGAAGCAATATGGAGATAATATAGAGTAAAATGCAGTGCTTCTCTAATCCCAGATTGCTAAAATTATATCTAACATTTCTGTCAACTAGGCTTCTCCTAAACTATCAAAACTCACTGTTTGCAACAACTAGTTGCCACATGTTGGCTGAGTATCTACTATTTACAAGATACTAAAAACTAGTGGATTGCAAAGAGATACAAAAAATAATTTCTTTCTTCCAAGTTTATGCTACAGATACGGCACTGAGTGATACAAAAAAATAACTATCAAGAGTAGGTAATAAATTCATAGACATCATCATGATCAAAGTTTATTATTTAGAGCCTGGTTGCTATGCAGGGGGATTCTGAATAATACTCAAATAAATGATGTGCATGGCATTGTTTTAGGAACGTTGCTGATGTTAAACTGTGAGGATAAAATGCTGCCTTGATTATAGTAGAAGTGTTCATGGTAGTTATAACAGTAGTAGTGGAGTGGGTGGGTATAAGAGTAGCAAACATTTAGTAATCAGACACTACATGCCACATGCTCTACATTTAATATTTCTAGCCCTCTCAACCCTCCTATGAACTGAGCGCTGGGACTCACAGTTTTACAAATGAGAACTCTGAGGCTCATATCCATTTGAAATCAGGAATTCAATCAGAATTACAAAGTCAGGACTTCTTGTCTCTGCCACCATACCCTTAAACACATCAACTCAGGCTCCAGGGAAGAGACTGGATTGGAAATAAGTTTAGCACATATGAAACTTGATTCAAACATTCAGCCCTAAAGGAAGTATCCATTTATTTTCCATAAGTCAACCTAAAATCTTTTTTCTCAGCTTCCTAGCCTGTGGAACATCACATCAGTTATTTTTATTCCACCTCTGGCCATTTGTACCAAGGCTGTGAATTTGTTTTAAAATGGACAGGAAGCAGCTTCTCCCCTTCAGTGCTTAAGATCCTCTAGTTTATATGCTGAACTTGGGGTGCCTGCATCTGGCAAGGCTGAGAGCTCTGTTGCTAGACTTTCAGTGCACTAGATACAAAACTCAGCCATACCCTCAGGCATGTGACTTCCTCAGACCTCCATCCCCTTCACAGACAGGGGACTCTCCTGACTGCTGCTCTTCTCAAAGGGCTTCCATCTCCTCCTGCCCAGGAAACCCAGCAGAATTCTTGTCAATAGCTTATGCCTCAAGAAGGCAAAACCCAGACTAGGATGTGTCTTGGAAGTCACCTTTCTTTCAGCCCAGAAACAGAAATCTCTCCTGAAACCACAGGAAGACACAGAGGGTCATACTACCTTTGTGAAATGGGTGGAGAATGGGAAAGGACTGTGAGGAGATAAAGCAAATTAGGATCTCATTGAGTCACTCTGTCACATAGTCATCGAAGACAAGTAGGAATGAGACAAGCAAAGAGGACTAAATAGGACATAGTTCACCTGAGATTTTCCTGGCCTCTGTGTGTAGTCTTGCCACCCAAGTGTGGTTCTAGCATCAGCAAGTTCTGCAATACACAGGAGTTTGTTAGAAATGCAGAGCCTCACTGTGATCCCACCCCAGACCCACAAACACTAATAATGTGTTCACTAATAAATACTAAATCTTTAACAAGATTCCCAAATGACTTGTATACATATTCTATTCAAAATTTGCTCACCGGTATAGAGGGCAAAAAACATAATGTAAGTTCAGGGTTACTCCTTGGAAGGAAAGTTATGACCAACCTAGATAGCATATTGAAAAGCAGAGACATTACTTTGCCAACAAAGGTTCGTCTAGTCAGGGCTATGGTTTTTCCAGTGGTCATGTATAGATGTGAGAGTTGGACTATAAAGAAAGCTGAGAGCCGAAGAATTGATGCTTTTGAACTGTTGTGTTGGAGAAGACTCTTGAGAGTCCCTTGGACTGCAAGGAGATCCAACCAGTCCATTGTGATGGAGATCAGCCCTGGGATTTCTTTGGAAGGAATGATGCTAAAGCTGAAACTCCAGTACTTTGGCCACTTCATGTGAAGAGTTGACTCATTGGAAAAGGCTCTGATGCTGGGAGGGATTGGGGGCAGGAGGAGAAGGGGACGACAGAGGATGAGATGGCTGGATGGCATCACCGACTCAATGGAAGTGAGTCTGAGTGAACTCCGGGAGTTGGTGGTGGACAGGGAGGCCTGGTGTCCTGCGATTCATGGGGTCGCAAAGAGTCAGACATGACTGAGCAACTGAACTGACTGAACTGAAGTTCAGGGTACAGTTAACAGACCATTTGGCTAAAATACAGGTTTTGGGCAAGAAAAAAAGTTTAAGATGTCTAGAAATGGTGTCTGATCCAGATAGTCAAGAGACTTGACAGCCGTGTTTAAGGAATTTTTCCTGTAGTCATAGGGAGACAGTTGAAGTTTTTGTACTGAAGAATGACATAATAAAGAGGTGGCTTAGGAAGATTTTCCTAGCAACATTGGAAGGAGGAGGACCATTTGTTGAAGAACATGATGATCTGAAGTCTCAAACTGTCCATCTGTAAAATACCCCTCCAAGTCCAGCAGACACTTTCAGAAATACATAGGCTTTTTCAGAGTGCCAGGATGTTATTAAATGTACAAACGTTTTGTGATGCAGAGATGTTCCTCTTAATAACCTGAAAAGGTAATTTTAGCTTTTGGTGTCACTGGTTCTGCAAAGAGGCAATGGGGGCTACAATCCCAGGGATAAAGGAATGTTCAGAGCCAGTTAGAAACTAACACCGAAATGACAGAAAATGTAGGGCAAACAGGGCCTTGATGAATCTTTCAGGTTTCTCAACGCTGCAGTGTGTGCCTACTCTCACCTGCCCTTTGGCAGTTTCACCACTTACTTGAATTCTTACCTGAGGTAGTTCAAGATGCAGAGTGGAGCTTGGTGTTGTCATCCTCCTGAAGCAGCCTCTAGGTCAGTGGTTTGCAACCATCACTGCACATTAGAATCACCTGGGGAGCATTAAACACTCCAGCTGCCCAGCCATATCCCCAGACCAAACAAATGATTATTTCCAGTAATTCTAACAAGCAGCCAGGTGCAGCTAGGGTCAACTGCTGCTGCTGCTAAGTCGCTTCACTCGTGTCTGACTCTGTGTGATCCCTTAGACGGCAGCCCACCAGGCTCCGCCGTCCCTGGGATTCTCCAGGCAAGAACACTGGAGTGGGTTGCCATTTTTGCCCTCAAACTGAAAATTACAATAAAATAGAAACCATTCTTCTGGCTCAGTGTGTGGAGTAAAATATAATGGTTGCCATTTATTAGGTCCATGAGATATGACAAACACTGCCATCTGTGTTCCATCTGCAGTCTCTGTTTGGGGTTCCCCTCCTAGATAACTCATGTGTCAAGTAAGCTTTCTACCATAGCCCCAGTTTGTGAGTGCTCAATAGCTCAGTCATATCTGACTCTCTGCAACTGCATGGGCTGTAGCTGCCAGGCTCCTCTGTCCATGGGATTTTACAAGCAGGAATACAGGAGTGGGTTGCTGTTCCCTTCTTCAGTGTATCTTCCTGACTCAGGGATCAAACCCGCATCTCTGGCCTGTCTCTTGCATTGTAGGCAGATAACTTACCTCTGAGTCACCAGGGGAGACCAATCCCCAGTTTACAAAATAGGAACCTGAGGCTCAAAGAAAAGAATGCACTTGCCTACACTCAGGAGGCACTTGAGCCAGGATTCAACCTAAGGGAGCAAGACTTACAACCTGATGCTTGGTCCATT
>NW_011494935.1:5033946-5051102 GCF_000754665.1 Bison bison bison | reverse complement strand
ATTCAGATTCTGAGAATCATTCGTATATTCATTCAGCTTTCCCACCCTGAACCAAGGCTACTGGCTACAAAGTATTTTTTTTAATGTGAAAATAGTGTATTCTGTGATTCAGTTCGTCAATGCTCAGGTCTGTTTTGGCATGATGGCTCATTTCCAAATGCCATTAGATACAGTGTGGTGCCGCGCATGTTGCAGGCAATCAATAACAGCTTTGTAAGTGAAGAAATATGTGAACTCATGGGACTTTGTAAAAGAATACAGAGGCATCTGATTAAATCAGTCCTATCACTGAAAAACACACATGATGACGGCTGTGTATCCACGTGACATGCCTGTCTTTTTAACAGCCACTGCCAGTAGCTCCACCTTACTTGGTTTACCTGCCAAATATGGCCGATTCTCTGCGTTTACCCTCTCACTTGCTCATGTACGCTAGCACACTGGAGCTCCTTAGTCAGTCTTTTTCCTGTCTCCAAATTGGGAGGACATCACACTTGCTGTTTTCTCCACTAGCCTCATCTCTTCCTACTCCTCTCCCCTCTTTCCACCGCAACACCCTTTCTACCATTCCATGCCTGCATAATACCTCCAGATTCCAATGAACATGGGATTTTTTTTCACACGGTATTTAGTGACTTCTCACCACCTCCTCTTCCTGTCAGTTCTCCTCACTATTATCCTTCTTTTTTTAAAACACATTATCACAATTTGTTATTTTGGCTTATTTATTCAATAACTGATTTCCCCACTAAAATGTACCTTCCTTGAACAAAGGGATAATGTCTTGCTTGACACCATATTTCTAGTGCCTAAAATTACCTGACACTCAGTAGGTCTTCAGTAAAAACATTGAACATAGAGTGTTTTTAAGTAACTGGTTTGATTTCTAAAAATCCCAGTCTTATTACAGGATCTAAATTATGTATACAATAGTCCCCACTTATCCAATGCTTCTCCTTCAGCACTTACCTGTGGTCAGCTGCTGTCCAAAAATTTTAAATGGAAAATTCCAGAAGTAAATAATTCCTAAATCTTAAATTGTGCACCATTTGAGTAGTGTGATGAAATCTCGTGTCATCCCGCTCTCTGCTGTCCTGGATGTGAATCATCCCTTTGCCCATCACATCCCACCCATTAGCCATCTTTGGTTATCAGATGGGTCATTACACTATTGCAGTGCTTGTGTTCAAGTCACCTTATTTTACTTAATAATGACTCCAAGGCACAAGAGTAGTATTGCTGGCAATTCAGATTTGCCAAAGAGGAGCTGTAAAGTGCTTCCTTTAAGTGAAAAGGTATAAGTTCTCAATAAGGAAAAAAGTTGTATGTGACATTGCCAAGATCTTTTGTAAGAACACATCTTCTACCAATGAAATTGTGAAGAAAGAAAAAGAAATACATGCTAACTTTATACTATCACACCTTGAACTATAAAAATTATGGCTACTGTGTGTGATAAAGTACTTAGTTACTATGGAAAAGGCACTGAATTTGTACAATAGATATTTTGAGAGAGAGAAACCACATTCACATAACTTTTATTTTAGTATATTGTTATAATTGTTCTATTTTATTATTAATTATTATTGTTAATTTCTTACTGTGCTTAACATAAACTTTATTAAAGATATATATGAATAGGAAAAAATAATATATATAGGGTGTGGTACAATCCATGGCTTTCAGGCATCCACTGGGGTCTTGGAATAGATCACCTATGGATGAGAGGTACTACTATAATTATTTTTCTCACTTCAGTGTCTTCAACTGATGCTTAAAAGTAAAGCCCAATTCAATATGTAGGCCTACTAGTCTTTTGAAAACCATTTACTTATATGAAATCAGTGAGAATCAATGTAAATTCAAGAAAATTCCCTAGAGGCAAAAAGTAACCAGTCCATTTTGAGACAGAGGAATATAATCTGTTAATCTAGGGGGCATGGTATTTTACTTCAGCCAATTTCTTAAAATTTTTCAATACATTTTAAAATAATTGGTTAATTTTCATATATACTATGAAACTATACAACTATACAAACTATACAACTATACTACTCTCTTACAGTAATTCACCTTAAAATATATACAAGGATGGTTCAGACTCCATATTTGTTTGGACCATAGCTTCCATTCAGTGCTGATAACAGTGTGAATGCTCAAGAATTTTCTATGGGATTTTTTCTGGTTTTTATCATCTATCCATTCATTTAGTCAGTTTACTTCAACAAGCAATAATATGTTTACAGTGTGACTTTCATAATATTCCTTGCTATTAGAATGTAAAAGAAAGTTATAATATTCAAGGAACTCCCAACAATACCAAGGTTACAGGATAAAACTCAAAATTTGGAGTAGGGGAGAGGTTGGAATGAAAAAGCATAGGAGATGGCATGTAATAATAAAGGGGGATACTGAGCACCTAGGACCTCATTTTAATCCACGTGTGACAAGCCCACAGCTAACATCACATTCAGTGGAAAAGGTTGAAAGCTTTTCCTTTAAGATCAGAAACAAGAGTGTCCACTCTCACCACTCCTAGGCAACACAGGACTAAGTCCTAGCAAGAGCAATCAGGCAAGAAAAAGAACTAAAGGGCATCCACATAGCTTAATGAAATCAGCAGCTTTGAAATCACCTGACTTTTGTTTAAAATTCTGGTTCTGATTATTTTTAGCTTTGTCAGTTTCCATAGGCATATTAACAGTTACCTCGATGAGTAGTTTCAAGGATTAAAATATGCAAAGTGTCTCACATAATAGATCTCAAAAATGTGCAACTTTATCTCTGATTTGAGGAAGAAAAAAGCAATATTAAGTCAAGGAAGAAAGATCCATGGAGAAGGGTAAATCTGAAAGTTAGCCATTCATTCAATATCCATTTTACTTTAGACCTATTATGTGTCAGATCCTTTGGATTCTCTGTCAAAGAAGACAGACACGATCTCATGAATTCTATATTTTAATAGGGGGAAATAGATAATAAACAAGTTATAGAACATAGTCCAGAAGAGAAGGGCATGAAAGGCAGTAATAAGATCGAAAGAGCTTGACTGGAGTTGTAGAATTACAGGGACGGCCATGCTGAGTAGGTCCTATGAAAGATGAGACCTGGACATGCTGCTCATCATGGGAAGATCTGGAGGAAGTCTTGCAGGCAGAAGGGCAGCAAGGGCAAAGCTCAGAGGCAGGAGCCTGCTTGGTATAAAGGCCAGAGTCAATAGAAAGAGTGAAGGAGAGACAGTCATTGAGGTGAGGTTGCAAAAGCAATTCTGGGCTGTAACACAGAGTACCTGGAAGGCCTGGAGCAAAAGAATTTGACTAGAGGCACTTGTTGCACCTCCTCAAATTGTTGAGGAAAACACTGCAAGTAAACTGCTGCAGAATAAAAACAAAACAAAACAAAACAGAGCCTAAGCCCCAGGAGGGAAAAATGAGCCTGGCTGAAATATAAAGTCATCATCTGCATAAATTCTTAGAATAGTACTTTAGATTTAAGCAAAGGAAATTTGATTATGTAAATTCTAGTTTTTCCTAAAAGGTATCTACCAATGACTGTCAACAGAAGTTCATCACTGATGCTAATACCTTCCATGGCTTGTTTCTTCACTTTGAACTCAGTTTTCTCCTTGGTCAAATCTTAATGAGACAATGCTGAGAAATCAAATCCTTAAATTCCAAATGCATTATATTCTACATGGAGAATCCTCCCAAAAGTAAAATATTAGGAAGGCAACATTTATATTTTTAAACAGCCTCTCTGCTTTGAAGGGACTTCCCTGGTGGCTCAGATAGTAAAGAAACTTCTTGCAATGCAGGAGACCTGCATTTGATCCCTGGGTTGAGGAGATCCCCTGGAGAAGTAAATGGCAACCCACTCCAGTGGGTTCTATGAGAACCCAGAGAATTCTATGGATAGAGGAGCCTAATGGGCTACAGCCCATGGATTCACAAAGAGTTGGACATGACCTTTTTAGATCACTAATCAGAGATTTTATAGTTAGTTTTTTCTTTATTTTCCTTATTCTTCCCCACTCCAGTATTGTTGTGCTTCCCTTGTGGTCAGTTGGTCAGTCTGTCTGCAATGTGGGAGACTTGGGTTCGATCCCTGGGTTGGGAAGATCCCCTGGAGAAGGGGACAGCTATCCACTCCAATATTCTGGACAGGAGAATTCCATGGACCACAAAGAATTGGACATGACTGAGCGACTTTCACTTCCCTTATCCTTTCCCAGTCTCAGAGGCAGATTCAGTGGTTTATGTGTCTGGAATCCACATGCACAGCATTAAAATGTGGTGAGGAATGATGTACATTTTTCAAATCAAGGAGATACTATTTAAATAATAGGTGTTTTCAAAACCATGATACTCTGTCCCTTTGCTTTCTTTAAATAAATTTGCTAAAACCACCCAAACGTTGCAACTTTCCTAAGTTATCAGAACTTTTTTTAATAAGCTTATAATACCACTTTATAATATACATTTATCTAAGTTTGTAGTTGTGCGCCAAAATGCTTCCCACTGCTACCCACAATATACTCTACCTTCTTTCTGTTAAGTTGCATCTTAGCCTAGATGCTAAGAACATCAGACTCCTGGCCACAAATCCCTGATCTCTATGAAGCTTCTAACCAGAATAAATGCTTATTCATCTATCATGATGATTGATATTATCAATCTGTTCTTGACCTTGGTAATAAAATTTCTTTACCTTCACCCTTTTGATTTAGATTTGTCATAAGGTCTGAGCACCACAGGCAATCTACATCTTGATTTACCCTAATATATGAGAATTTCTATATCTTAATTGTTTGGGTTCTTGTATAGGGTTAAGACAGAAGCAGACTAACCTGAGTTGGAATCTTTATTATATTATTAATTGGTCAAGTGACTTTGGGCAAGTCCGTTAACTTTTACAACTTTTTACAACCGTCTGAAAATGGTAGATGTCAAATCCAACCTCAGAGACGCATATGAAGTTTAAATGAAGCATATTAAGTACTTATCACAGTGGCAAGCACAATTATGTTCTTAGGCAGTTACATAACAATGGCAATGTAAAACACACAAAGACACACACACACATAGACGAAGAGGGACAGAGACAGAGAAACTGATTTCATCACAATGCAGACATTACTACAAATGGTTATGTTAGGAGATGTGACCTGGGCAGAATAAGGAATGTTATCATCCACTTTACCTACATGAAGAATGGAGTTAAATTAAAGCTATAAAGAACAAAACCAGGTATTTGAACCAAGTTCATATTTTACAATTGTCAAAATAGTGAGTGGTGAAATAGTGAGTGGCAAAATATGTAACCAAAAAATTAAAGAAATAGGAATTCATATTAGCCAATCCCCTACTTCTCCATGATCGAAATCCAGTATGTCATTTAAGGAAGATAAATAGAAAAATGTCTATCTTTTCCTCTTTTGGATGTTTTCTTCACCTTTAGCTTACATCAGTATATGCACTTGTTCCATCCAAATGAAAAGCCACCTCATTGGAAAAGGATATACAAATATATTTTGAGAGAATTTATGTCAATAGGCTCCCAAACAAAAAACAACCCAAGACAGACTCTGCTGATGCACTGTAATATTGTGGATTGTTCAAAAGTAAAACTGTCTACCCAAGGCATTGTCATTCATCATGTCGCCTAAGCAGAACTGCAATCTCAAAGGAAGTGGAAGGGGATGAGAAGTGAGAAGTGGCATAAAATGATTTGTTCCACTCCAGAGACGCAAGAAGCTGGCATGTGAAGACTAAGTCAAGCATCTTAGTTGTGAATTTGTGAACGTGTCTGTGATTTGCACCATAAGAGAAAAAAAAGGAAAAAAACATGTAACTACATTTTAGGACTGCATGTGATGGTGAAAAAATAAGCAGGCCATATTTTATTCTTGGTGTTATTTCCTAACAACTTTGTTGAACCTGCCGACACCTTCCCTCTCCTCCATTCATGCTTCCACATGCGTTCCTGTTAATGTTAACCCTGCTACTAAAGACAAAATAAACACAGCATAGTCACTATGATCAGAAGGATTCAACATTCATTTTCATTGTGGCCTTCCCAAATCAGGGTAGCTCAGTGCTCTAGTTAGAATTGCTAACTCTGCAAGCAGAATGACTGAATGTGAGTCTTGGCTCTCCCATTACTTGCCCTATAAACCTGGGCAAGTGAGTTGACCTTTGTCTCAATTTCCTCATCAGACTTAAAAAAAATGTTGAGGATGAAAAGAGACCTACTTCAGAGGCTACTCAATTCTGTAGTTGTAGCCTGAAAGTAAGCATAGACAATATTTAAACTAATGATCATGGATGTGTTCCAATAAAACTTTATTCATAAAAACAGAAGGCAGGGCTGGACTTGGTCAGTTTGCCAACCCCTGATTTAGGTCCTAGAATTTTTAGGTCTGAGAGGAAATTTAAAGACACCCTCATTTTACATTTGAGACAACTAAGAAATAGGAAAAGCCTGTAACATGTACTCTCTCCCCTGCTGCCCCAATCACACAAAGAAAAAAGAAAAGAAACTGAAGTCACTCAGTCATGTCCGACTCTTTGTGACCCCATGGACTGTAGCCTACCAGGCTCCTCCGTCCATGGGATTTTCCAGGCAAGAGTACCGGGGTGGGGTGCCATTTCCTTCTCCAGGGGATCTTCCTGACCCAGGGATCAATCTCAGGTCTTCCACATTGTAGGCAGATGCTTTTACCGTCTGAGCCACCAGCCAATCACACAGCTATTGCTTAAAAAACAGTAATACTAATATTGTTTATAACTCATGATAGTCTTATCTTTAGAGTTCCGATAATGATGTCTTAGACTTCTGATTCCCTAGTTGCTCAGATGGTAAAGAGTCTGCCTACAATGTGGGAGACCTATGTTCGAGCCATGGTTCAGAAAAATCCCCTGGAGATGGAAATGGCAACCCACTCCAGTATTCTTGCCTGGAAAATCCCATGGACAGAGGAGCCTGGCAGGCTACATACAGTCCATGGTGTCTCAAAGAATTGGACAGGACTGAGCAACTAACACACAATGATGTCTTATTTTTCAGAAATAACAATTTCCCCTGTTTTGCATCTGAAAGCTTCACTGGTCTTAGGTTCATTCTTCAGGAACAGATCAAGAGAGGATTTATGAGCAAATGGTAAGCACAGAGGTGAAATAAGATAGGAAAGGGAGGGTAAACCAAACAAGGGTGAGATTTCAAGCAAAAGCCATTTAGAGGATAAGTCTGAACTTAACTCCACAAAGGAGCTCTGGAATGTAAGTTGTATAAGAATTGTTTTATTTCCCACTAGACGATTTAATTGGCACCCTGGGAGGCTGCAAATTTTCCAGGTATTTCCCAGTGGCCAATGGCTGCCACTATAGCCCAAGAGTAGCAAAATGAAGAGGCTGAATGCAGATACTAGCCACAGATTTATCCCTCAAAATATGTTATATGTGTGTGTTTGGTGTGGGGTTGGAATACAAAAATGATCTGATGGAATTTGGGCTGAACATTTGCAATGTCTCCTGCACAACCTTAATAACAGGAAAATAAATAAATGAACTTGTTTGAAGTTATAGACCAGAGATTCCTATTGCAAACCAGATATTTATTTAAAGTTTTTCATTTAATCTATAAAAATTTATATGAATCTTATATTGTCTCAACATCTCAATGATTACTGAGTCTTCCCAAATCTACAAATTTGATTTGCTGTCTTTAAAACGTATTTTAACTGTACCTGCTTTTTTTTTTTAACTTTTAAATTTAATCTTTTTAAACACTATATCATTTTCTGTTACTCAACTTTCTCTCCTGGTAGAATGACATTTTAGTCAAGATAAGATCTCAATGGTTTTCTTCTCTAATGTCCCATTTGTACTTTCCTGTCTCAAACAGCTCCTTGTAGACCACGAACTCCTAGCTCCTGAGAGGGAAAAAAGAATAGGCAGGCATTCATTTTACCATTTAGGTTTCTTTTAATTTTAAAAGCATCTAGGATATCACGTTTCTTTCCCAAGTCAGCTCAGCTTCGCACTAAGATTAAAACTATCTCTGACGCCATGCCACACTTGCCAAATCCTCTCTTGCCCTTTTGACTACAGGGCTCATGCTCATGTTCAGTTGCTCAGGCTGTGTCGGACTCTTCGAGACTCTATGGTCTGTAGCCCACCAGGTTCCTCTGTCCATGGAATTCTCTAGGCAAGAACACTGGAGTGGGTTGCCATACCCTCTTCCTGGGGATCTTCCCCACCCAGGGATTGAATCTGCATCACAGGCAGATTCCTTACCTGCTGAGCCACCTGGAAAGCCATTTTGAATATAGAAATGACATAAAAGACTTTCAAATCACTAGTGCCATTTACATGATAGGTGAAGTGTCTTGGTTGGTGGCTTGTTTGTTTTCTTTCCTGGGAAACTCTCACTATATTTTCCCAGTAGGATTTTTTCCTTTCGTTCTCTATTACTCCTTAACCCATGACTCACCCTTATTGTTTATGTTTGTCTGTGGTTGCTTTCATACTACTACTGCAGAATTGAGTAGCCTGCAAAAAAGTTTGCTGATCTTGTTCAAAATGATGTGGCAAATATAACATTGCTGATAAGTGTTTAAAGGGTGACTGGATTCCAGGGAACCCTTCCTCTATCTACATAATTTGAAATCCTCATTCTGACATCGAGGTTCTCCACGTTGTGGCTGCCTTTGCCAGCCAGTTATCTCTCTTTAGCCAGACACTGATTTGTGGATGAAGAAACTTACCTCAAACTCCCCAATTGCCTGCTAATAACTACAGTAATATTTTACCTACCCTTCTAGATTTATTTAGAATAGCATCTTGACAGCAAAGGCTTTCCCTTTAATTCTAACCAGTCATGATCTCTTTCTCCTGAAATCTCCTTGGATTATGCTCTTCTAAGTTTATGCCTTTCTTGTGACATTAATATTCTACTGCTTAATCATTTTTGCTAGCTTCCTCATTCTCGCCTGCTACAATTTAGCTCCTTGAGGGGAGAAACCTTGTCTAATTCATCTTTTTGCTCCCTGCAAAACTGAGCCCATGTCTACGTGAATAGATGCTCAGTATACTCACTGATGTGCCAAATTTGATTTTGACATCTGTGTCATAAAGACAACCCTGCTGTCTAAAGATGTTCAGGTTCACCTCGCATTTCCTGTATGCTGATCACTTACATGAGTGATTTCTGATGATCATAGATTCCTTAAAATTAGAAGGCCCTGACATCAATCTCGGAGAAGGCAATGGCATCCCACTCTAGTACTCTTGCCCGGAAAATCCCATGGATGGTGGAGCCTGGTAGGCTGCAGTCCATGGTGTCCCCAAGAGTCGGACACGACTGAGCGACTTCCCTTTCACTTTTCACTTTCATGCTTTGGAGAAGGAAATGGCAACCCACTCCAGTGTTCTTGCCTGGAGAGTCCCAGGGACGGGGGAGCCTGGTGGGCTGCTGTCTCTGGGGTTGCACAGAGTCGGACACGACTGAAGTGACTTAGCAGTAGCAGTAACACATCAATCTAAACTATGACAATTTCTCTTACAGAACTTTGGCAGATTGTTCCTGCCCAAATTGTGTAGTCAAAGATTGCCAAATGTTTGCACACTGCCTACATTATTTTTATGTCAAATCCACATACCACCTGCTCTGCTATTTTATCGATATTTTCTTTTATTTACTCACCTTTAACTTAAATGTTTTTTATTAAATAAAGGTAATTTCACTGCCTTGTATGGAACTCTAGTACTGTTGACCAAAAATGAAATATAGTCATAATGATAAAAACCAATAGACCTAGAGACTGTCATTCAGAGTGAAGTCAGAAAGAGAAAAAAACAAGTATCATATATTAACACACCTGTATGGAATCTAGCAAGATGGTACAGACGAACCTGTTTACAAGGCCAAAATCAATATACAGACACAGAGCACAAACATATGGACACTAAAGGGGGAAAAGGGTGGGTGTGATGAACTGGGAGATAGGGATTGACATATACACACTAACATGTATAAAATATTAATAGGTAACTAATGAGAACCTTCTGTATAGTACAAGGAACTCTACTCAATGCTCTGTGGTGACCTAAATGGGCAGGAAATCCAAAAAAAAGGGGGGATATATGTATACCTATGGTTGATTCACTTTGCTGTACAGAAACTAACAGAACATTGTAAAGCAACTGTACCCCCAATTAAAACAATCAAAGAGTATCTGAATGGTCTGCATCTTAAAGACTCACTCCTTTCAATTAAAATGGGTAAGTAACAAGTCATAGAAGAATGCCGATGGCATCTTAGTATCAAACTGAGATTTTCGTATCTATATAACATTCAAAATCATCTCTTAACTATCAAGGATCTACATGCCAACTTCTAGATAAAGTATATGACTGGAGCATACCAGATTTCCAAAGTACTCTTTGCTTCTTGTTTTGATACATCGTTGGCCCCCCAAAACAAAGGGATTTAAGTCTAAACTCCTGTTAAGTTACATTTTAAATAGTAAATAGTGGTAGCTACTGGTTGTTGGACTTTCTGGCCTGAAAGTGTCTTTCTTTATTTTACAGACAACGGCTAGATGGCTACGCTCTAGACTAATACATGCCGTACGTAGCCCTCGGTAGGAACACTTTCACTCACAGCTCTTAATCATTTATTTGAACCTAAAACTAAATTCATCTTCTCAGGAAATAGGAACAAAACATGATTCATGCAGTTTCTATTACGGAAGAATTATGCTAAAACAAATGGAAGGAAACAGTGGTTATTATCACCTACTCTTTAAGTTTCCAATTAAAGAAAATCTTCACTCTGATAGACTTTGACTAGTTTTTCTCCATTCCTCTTTTTCTGAAGAGAAGCTTTTCTTAATCACAATGTGACACTTTCAGAATATTGTGAAATGGGGATAATATTAGAACTTACTTCATAGTATTTTGTGAAAATTAAGTGAGGTGTAGAAAGGTTGGACTATAAGTATCAGGAAAGGTCATTTAGTATCAGCGATGACTTATGTCATAGTTAATAATTAAAATTAACCCTTGTTTAATATTTAAGAAAAATTATGTGTTAACACTGGGCTTCCCTGGTAGCTCAGATGGTAAAGAATCTGCCTGCAAGGTGGGAGATCCAGGTTCCATCCTTGGGTTGGGAAGATTCCCTGGAGAATGGCAACCCACTCCAATATTCTTGCCTAGAGAATTCCATGGACTGAGTGGCCTGGCAGGCTATAGTCTATGGGGTCACAAAGAGTCAGACACAACTGAGTGAATAACACACACACACACACACACACACGTGTTAACACTAATGAGGAAGGAAATATCCTATGACTATAAGTATAGGAATTATAATCACGATGGTGTGATCACTGGCCTAGAGCCAGACATCCTGGAATATGAAGTCAAGTGGGCCTTAGAAAGCATCACTACGAACAAAGCTAGTGGAGGTGATGGAATTCCAGTTGAGCTATTCCAAATCCTGAAAGATGATGCTGTGAAAGTGCTGCACTCAATATGCCAGCAAATTTGGAAAACTCAGCAGTGGCCACAGGACTGGAAAAGGTCAGTTTTCATTCCAATCCCAAAGAAAGGCAATGCCAAAAAATGCTCAAACTACCACACAGTTGCACTCATCTCACATGCTAGTAAAGTAATGCTCAAAATTCTCCAAGCCAGGCTTCAGCAATATGTGAACCATGAACTTCCTGAGGTTCAAGCTGGTTTTAGAAAAGGCAGAGGAACCAGAGATCAAATTGCAACATCCGCTGGATCATCAAAAAAGCAAGAGAGTTCCAGAAAAGCATCTATTTCTGCTTTATTGACTATGCCTAAGCCTTTGACTGTGTGAATCACAATAAACTGTGGAAAATTCTGAAAGAGATGGGATTACCAGACCACTTAACCTGCCTCCTGAGAAATCTGTATGCAGGTCAAGAAGCAACAGTTAGAACTGGACATGGAACAACAGACTGGTTCCAAATAGGAAAAGGAGTACGTCAAGGCTGTATATTGTCACCCTGTTTATTTAACTTATATGCAGAGTTCATCATGAGAAACGCTGGCTGGAAGAAGCACAAGCTGGAATCAAGATTGCCGGGAGAAATATGAGTAACCTCAGATATGCAGATGACACCACCCTTATGGCAGAAAGTGAAGAAGAACTAAAAAGCCTCTTGATGAAAGTGAAAGTGAAGAGTGAAAAAGTTGGCTTAAATCTCAACATTCAGAAAACGAAGATCATGGCATCTGGTCCCATCACTTCATGGGAAATAGATGGGGAAACAGTGGAAACAGTGTCAGACTATTTTTGGGGGTTCCAAAATCACTGCAGATGATGACTGCAGCCATGAAATTAAAAGACTCTTACTCCTTGGAAGCAAAGTTATGACCAACCTCGACAGCATATTCAAAAGCAGAGACATTACTTTGCCAACAAAGGTTCATCTAGTCAAGGCTATGGTTTTTCCTGTGGTCATGTATGGATGTGAGAGTTGGACTGTGAAGAAGGCTGAGCACCAAAGAATTGATGCTTTTGAACTGTGGTGTTGGAGAAGACTCCTGAGAGTCCCTTGGACTCCAAGGAGATCCAACCAGTCCATTCTGAAGGAGATCAGCCCTGGGATTTCTTTGGAAGGACTGATGTTAAAGCTGAAACTCCAGTACTTTGGCCACCTCATGTGAAGAGTTGACTCATTGGAAAAGACTCTGATGCTGGGAGGGATTGGGGGCAAGAGGAGAAGGGGATGACAGAAGATGAGATGGCTGGATGGCATCACTGACTCGATGGACGTGAGTCTGAGTGAACTCCGGGAGTTGGTAATGGACAGGGAGATCTGGCGTGCTGTGATTCATGGGGTCGCAAAGAGTCAGACACGACTGAGCAACTGATCTGATCTGATCTGATCTGATAGGAATTATTTTATTTAAATGCTTAAATAGCAAAGAAGTTTGCTGTGGAATTCACTCTTTCAAAAGTTGACTTAACTAATACAGATAGGTTTCACTGTGTATACATGGAACAAATGCAATTATTTGATATTGACATACAATATTTTTAACAATAGGTCTCAGTTACCCAAATTTTCAGTTACTAAGAATCTTCTATCTCTAGTCATTCTTATCTATAATTTTGTTCAATTTTTCCATTGATTCTTGTATTTATGACTATTTTAAAATAATTGTGAGGATGACTGTTTCATTGATGACTATGTGAGTTGCTGAAATGTGAGTAGCAATCATTCATCCATCCCTCTTGACACGGATCTGAGAAATCAGATGTCCTAGACTGATGTATGCATTCATTCAGTCTTATCAGCTAGCTGCAAGGACATTCATGTAAGACAGATATGGTGAGTCTGGGTCCCTCTTCTAGTCAGATCCAAGTCCCTATGGAACTATTTATTTATCAAAAAGATATGGTCATAGTAACACCTATCCTACATTTAGTAGACATCTGTGACTTTTATCTGTTCAGCATCCATGCCTCGTCTTTCCTTGGATAATTATTCCTGAACCATCCCCAGTCCACAAGGTTTGGATATGGTATACCCAAGCTTTGGGCTTCTCTGGTGTCTCAGATGGTTAAAGAACACAGGAAATGCAGGAAACTCGGGTTGGATCCCTGGGTTGGGAAGATCCCCTGGAGAAGGGAATGGCTACCCATTCCAGTATTCTTGCCTGAAGAATTCCAGGGACAGAGGAGCCTGGCGGGCTAGAGCCCATGGAGTCTCAAAGGCTGGACACGACTGAGTGACTGACACTACACTACACTACCACCCCAGCTTCAGGACCAGGCGTGAACACAGGCCCACCCATCAGAGCAAGTGACAGATTGAAGGTAGAACTGTGATCAAGTCCCCCAGCCTCCACTGACTCCTACCATCTAACTTTAGTGGAGGGAGTAAATTGCTAATACTCTCAGGGCTGCTAAACCAGAGCAGCCCATCGTCATCTTCGGAAGACCCAGGTCGTCCTGCATTGCAGGCAGATTCTTTACCAGCTAAGCCACAAGGGAAGCCCTTTGGAAGATAGCCTGTCTGAGAATGAAGCCAACTTTCATAAAACAGAATCAGTAGATGAAGTAGTTTAAGCCTCTGAATCCACCTGTAGCTAAAGCTGAACACCCTTAAGTTTCATTTACTGTATTGGTGTTTTTCTTTCTGGCTTACTTCACTCTGTATAATAGGCTCCAGTTTCATCCACCTCATTAGAACTGATTCAAATGTATTGTTTTTAATGGCTGAGTAATACTCCATTGTGTATATGTACCACAGCTTTCTTATCCATTCATCTGCTGATGGACATCTAGGTTGCTTCCTTGTCCTGGCTATTATAAACAGTGCTGCGATGAACATTGGGGTACACGTGTTTCTTTCAATTCTGGTTTCCTCAGTGTGTATGCCCAGCAGTGGGATTGCTGGGTCATAAGGCAGTTCTGTTTCCAGTTTTTTAATGGGCACTTCCTGTAGCTACTTTGAATTCAGTTATTGTCACTTTCAACCGCAAGGTCACTGAATAATATACTGCTCAATAATAAATCTACTACAAAGAATTAAATGAGTAATCATTGGTGTTATCAGAAAGTGAGCCAGTTAGGGAGCAAGCACTCAGTATTAGCTATCAATAAGAACTGCAATTATAATTTATCAATTACTGAGTGGTTTATAAAAGTTAGGTAAATGCACTGAGCCTGGGGAATAATTAAACACAAGAGTGAAAGTTCCTTGTAGAATTAGCAAATGGAGATGTTTCCAAAGGGGACTTAAAGGCAAAAACAAAATCAAAACCAAAATAGAAACAAACAAGCAAGACACTACACTTTTGGCTCAGTGGTAAAGAACTCGTCTGCAATGCAGGAGTTGCAGGTCGATCCCTGAATCGGGAAGATTCCCTGGAGGAGGGCATGGTAACCCACTTCAGTATTCTTGCCTGGAGAATCCCATGGTCAGGGAAGCCTGCTGGCTACTGTCCATAGGGTCACAAAGAGTCAGACACGACTAACTGACTTAGCAGTCATGCACACAAACTTGACATTACCTGCATAGTAGTAGGGAGAGTAATTCTGCCTGAGGCTGGAGACAGCTGGAGCTTTTTAAGACCTTCATATGTCCAAGGCCTTTAACTTTAGGAGGCCCTCAACACATAATATTAATATAAAGCACATTAAAATGCACCTTTCCCGTATGAAATTTAAATCTGTATAATTAGAATAGTATTAAATTTTTATAGACATTTAATTAAACATTTAATTTCTACATTGCAGTTTACTTTTTAAAATTTGGATCCAATATGCACTTTTTTCAGAATTCCAAAAATTTTTATAGGCCCTCAGAAGGCTTGTAAACCCTAGGCTTTCTAACTCAGGGATCTACTAGAAAAACAATCCTGGAAGAAAAGCATCAGGAGAGGCCTCAGATTGTGTGACCCACATTATGGAAAACTCCATTTTGGACACTGAATTTACACTTATCTTTGGCCATCTCTCACTGACCATCGCTAAAAACCAACCTGATGAGAGAGACATGGAGAAATTACTCCTTAGGACTGTCAATGTCACTGCTTATACATCAGTTTTACTCATTTATTTATGTTGATAAGCTCACCTCTCCTCCCGTGCAGGTCTGGAGAAGCAGTTGGTAAGAAGGACTTCTCTCCCACTCTAGCCTTTTCTAGTATAAGGGGTGTGGTGTTCTATTGCTTCTGAGACTGTGCATGAATATAATTAGAATCCCCATGGTGTCAGAGCTCAGGTAATTTCCTCATCTAACAATTTCACCTCCATTTGGAGCATCAGTAATTTCATTTTGCACTGTACTCCTGAAGATCGATTCATTTGAGGTGATGCTAAAAAGTGTTTTCCTTCAAAAGGTGTCTGGTAACTCCAGCTCTCAAAATTTCCATTGCTCATTTGATTGTTAAATCAAATCTCCATTAGGTACGGAGACCCTCTGTCTGAGCTAAGATTTTACTTCTGTTATATTAACGCAATGGGTGAGAGAAGCTGAGAACTGTAGACAAATCTGTGGGAGTTTTATATATAAAGTCACACAGGTATCAGGAAGAGCCTGAGTCCATTAACGTTTTCTTATAAAATGCAATCTTCAGTTCAGTTGCTCAGTCATGTCCAACTCTTTGCAACCCCATGGACTGCAGCATGCCAGGCCTCCCTTTCTATCACTAAATCCCAGAGTTTACTCAAACTCGTGTCCATTGAGTTGGTGATGCCATCCAACCATCTCATCCTCTGTCGTCCCCTTCTCCTTCTGCCTTCAGTCTTTCCCAGCTTCAGGGTCTTTCCCAATGAGTCAGGTTTCTCATTAGGTAGCCAAAGTATTAGAGTTTCAGCTTCGGCATGAGTCCTTCCAGTGAATATTCAGGACTGATTTCCTTTAGGATGGACTGGTTGGATCTGCTTGCTGTCCAAGGGACTCTCAAAAGTCTTCTCCAACACTACAGTTCAAAAGCATCAATTCTTCAGTGCTCAGTTTTCTTTATAGTCCAACTCTCACATCCATACACGACTACTGGAAAAACCATAGCCTTGACTAGACGGACCTTTGTTGGCAAAGTAATGTCTCTGCTTTCTAATATGCTGTCTAGGTTGGTCATAACTTTTCTTCCAAGGAGCAAGCGTCTTTTAATTTCATGGCTGCAGTCATCATCTGCAGTGATTTTGGAGCCTGAGAAAATAAAGTCTGTCACTGTTTCTACTGTCTCCCCATATATTTGCCATGAAGTGATGGGACCAGATGCTATAACCTTAGTTTTCTGAATGCTGAGTTTTAAGTCAACTTTTTCACTCTCCTCTTTCACTTTCATCAAGAGGCTCTTTAGTTCTTCTTCACTTTCTACCGTAAGTGTGGTGTCATCTGCATATCTGAGGTTACTGATATTTCTCCCGGCAATCTTGATTCCAGCTTGTGCTTCTTCCAGTCCAGCGTTTCTCATGATGTACTCTGCATATAAGTTAAATAAGCAGGGTGACAATATACAGCCTTGATGTACTCCTTTTCCTATTTGGAACCAATCTGTTGTTCCATGTCCAGTTCTAACTGTTGCTTCCTGACCTGCATACAGGTTTCTCAAGAGGCAGGTCAGGTGGTCTGGTATGCCATCTCTTTCAGAATTTTACAC
>NW_011494935.1:5031593-5033725 GCF_000754665.1 Bison bison bison | reverse complement strand
CTTGGAGAATTTTGAACATTACTTTGCTAGCATGTGAGATGAGTGCAATTGTGCAGTAGTTTGAACATTCTTTGGCACTGCCTTTCTTTAGGACCCAGAGACCCCACAGAGACAGGGACAGAACTGTGTGTGAGTGTCTCCTGCAGAGGAATGGGTGAGCAGTGGACTGCCGCAGGGGCAGGGGCTCTGGGTGCAGATATATTTCTTATACAGATATTTAATCTCTGCTTCTGTTTCCTTATAGGTAAAATGGGAGTAATAATTATTAATATTTTATAGACACATTGTAAAGATTAAATATATTACTATATAGAGAGCATTTCAAACAGCATCTGACAGACCAATTTTATTATTATTACTACATATTATATTTTAGTTAAGTAATTTAAATTGATCTATATGTCATAAATCTTACTCTGGTTAAAACTTTTTTAGACACTCAGGTTTAATGTTAGTGCTACTTGCTGAAGGAGAAACAAATAGGGCTCAGTGGGCATAGAAATTCTGCAGAGCAAACCCTCATTAAACTGTAAGCCTATAACTTGGAATTTATGGTAATATATGAGATACCTTTCTGGTGTCTGTGATGCAAGGTTTGCCAGACAAATACAGAAAGTTATTTCTGACTAATGTAAGGGAAAAATATTTGATAAAATCTACAAATATTCTTTGGGCTTTCCTGGTGGCTCAGATGGTAAAGAATCAGCCTGCAATGCAGGAGACTCAGGTTCGATCCCTGGGTTGGGAAGATCCCCTGAAGAAGAGAATGGCAACCCACTCCAGTATTCTTGCCTGAAGAATTTCATGGACAGAGGAGACTGGTGGGCTATAGTTCATGGGGTTGCAAAGAGTTGGATACAACTGAGTGACTTTCACTTCACAGGAATATTCTTTAGCATATAAAAATAAATAAAGGTGCATTCATATATAAGATACTTTGTACTTGGAGAGGTTATTTAAAAATGGTTCTTATTTATAAATTGCAGTAGGTTGAGGAAGTTGTAGACTTGGAAACACTGGTAGTAATTAGTAAGTGGGTACTGAAAGCAATAAATGTATATTTTCTTTCAATATATATTTTTTACTTTCTTCCTACTTTTCAGTATTCCTGAAATTTTGGAACACTATTTAAAAAGATGCTAATCAATATTCAAAGCTAAGGTATTCATTATTCATTTAAAAAAATAATAATAAACACTTATGTTTAATCTGGCAAAGTGGGTACACAGGTTCCGTGAGAACCTCATCCATGATCATCATCTCTGAGGCTACACCAGCAGCAGCAAGTCAGAAAAGGTGCTCTGGCACTTGGGTACATATCGCATATGTATTTTGCACAGGATAAAAGGCTATGGTGTGGAATATCACCTCTGCCTCCCCCCGACTGAACTATGCAAGACTGAGGAAGAAATCAGGGTGGCAGAGGGAAATACTGGCTCATCTTGTATACCACAAGCATGTAATCTATGCAGAAACTTTAAAACCTCTTAAGGATTCAATACAGTTGACTAGTTCTTTATTAGAAGATTCTCCTTCCTTGGCTTTGATCATATCACTGTGGTTTTCCTCTTGCCTTTGGCGGGGGGCGGGCATTTCTATTTTCACCCTTCTGGAAGGCTGTAAATTGTCGATTTCCAGAAGATTCCTTTCTTACTCTATATATCTTCCTTGTATAAGTTGTCATAAACTCTCATGATTTAAGTGGGAGGATGATCTGCAGGATCATCAAATAATGACTTATTCATTAGAACATATGTATTAGGTTTCTTCTACAGCCCTGGGCCAAGTGTTATTCACTCAGTATTGTCTGACTCTTTGTGATCCCATGAACTGTAGTCCACCAGGATCCTAGTACTTAGGAAAGCAGGCATAATTCTGTTTTTCTGAACTTTCATTTCATGTAGGAAGACAGAATTACAATAGGCAAAATAAAATATGCTAGATAGTAATATGTCCTAAAAAGAAAAATTCAGACAGAAAGGAAAGTGTCAGTTTGCAACACAGAAAGTTTGTATTGGCTCCACTTCAGTGCTCAGCGTCCATGTAACAAAATGTCCAGTGCACCTCAGCTGGCTAGTTGGGACTTTATATTCATCATGACTCAAACTGAATGTATGATTCAACTTTCTTCT
>NW_011494935.1:5026812-5031493 GCF_000754665.1 Bison bison bison | reverse complement strand
CTTCTCTCTTCTGTCACTATCCTAATTCAGTCCAACATCACCTCTCACCTGGATTCTTGCAATAAGAGATCCCCTATAGCCATCAACACCTTCCTCCAGTGTGATTAAAACTCATCTTGTCACTCCTCTGGCCTGTGCTCAGTTGCTCAGTCATGTCCAACTCTTTCAGACCTCATGGACTGTAGCCCACCAGGCTCTTCTGTCCATGGGTTTTCTCTAGACAAGAATACTGGGGTGGATTGCCATGCTCTCCTCCAGGGGATCGTCCCAACCCAGGGATCGAACCCTAGTCTCCTGCATTGCAGGCAGATTCTTTAACTGTCATTCCTCTATTTCAACTGATTAATGGAACCAAATTGCTTTGGCCCAACTTCCCACCACCCTTGTACCCTAGTCTTTGTTCTTCCTTCCATCCTCTCTTGGCCCTGGATATTTTCACATACTATATCTTCTTCCTAGAATGTTCTTTCCCTAACTCTTCATCAGGCTAACTCATCTTTCAAATCTCATGTTAAAATATCACTTCAGCAGGCAAGTTTCACCCAAACCCTCAAGCTGAGTTATTTGCACTAATTATGGATTCCTGATGTCCTATCTTCTTCACAATACCTTCTACATGTGTTATTCTGTTCTCCTCTCTCCACACTCAAAAGCTCCAAAAGGTTAAGGACAACGGCTGCCTTTTCAACACTTTATCCCCCAGTGCTTATCAAATAATGTTTGACATAGAGTAAATGCTCAGTGAGGAGAGCATGGAACTCTTAATCCCAGCGTCATGGGTTTGGATCACAAGTTGGGTGCAGTTATGCTTCCCTGATGGCTCAGATGGTAAAGAATCTGCCTGCAATACAGAGACCCAGGTTTGATCCCTGGGTCAGGAAGATCCCCTGAAGAAGGGACTAGCAACCCACTCTAGGATTCTTGCCTGGAGATTCTCATGGACAGAGGAGCCTGGTGGGCTACAGCCCATGGGTTTGCAAAGAATCAGACACAAATGAGCAATCACCACAAATATCCAATACATATTTACTGAACAAATGAATAAATATTATAGCAAAGATAAATACCAGATGATTAGTGACTGTTATCACTTGGCATTTATATGCTTCATACTCAAGAGATGATTCTGAATCATGATCTCTTCAGAGTACTTACACATCGCCTTCCCTTTATCCATTTGGGATCATGGAGGATGCTCTCCAGCAACTGACCCATTTCCAGAATCCAGTAGTGCCTTCCCTTGCACATTATTGTTCCAATTTTCACATTCCTAGGCAGTGTTATCAGCCAAATCTTCCAGAGAGATGTCCTAGTGCTGATTCTGCTATAAAATAGAGACCCACTTTAGATATAAATTGATCTTGGATTTTGTAACCAGTAAGAATGCCTGTTTGCATTAGTTACAGTTCTTATTAAGAAATAACACTGAGATGGTACCACAAAAGGAAAATGACTATGACTTTGTCTTTTCTCCTTTTGATTACTGCTTGGGTCTTGAATATATTTTCCTCTTATCCTTATCTTTTTGATAATTCCCTTGAAATATCTGATCCTCTCTTAAACTAATCTATGCTTTCCCAGGAGAATTACACTAAATTTACGTCCACTCGGTCTTTATAGACTAATGCCATTAAACCTTGTTTGCTTTCCTTCCCATTCATTATGCCTTATTCATTAAAAATTCCTAATATTTATTAATCATGTACCAAATGCTACACATATATTTATACCATTCTACAACAAAAAAAGCATTGTATTTATTTTAATTTTTACAGAAGAGGAAACTAAGATTTAGAAAGGTTAAGTGACCTGTCCAAACCCCAAAGACACTAAGTATTTGAACTGGGATTTGAGCCCAAAAGTCTGTGCTATTGTCTTACTTGCTGAGATGCAATTTTCTTTTAATTATTTGCCCTCCTTTCCCTTGATTTTCTGTATATATTAGGTCTTCAATAAATACTGTTTAACGTTTCACTAGACCATTATTATTATTATTGGAAGACGAATGGAAGTATTCCTTATTTTGTTCTGTTTGTTCTTTCAACTGAAATTGAACTGAGCCTAAATAAAGATGAGATGGTAGTGCAGCAAACGCAATATGGATACCTAATGGTCAGAAGGAAAATCCTGTTTCAAGGTGTTTTCAAGAGGAGGAAAAGCTTTCTAGGGCTTCACCAGCTGATGATGTCAAACTGTTTTGGGAATCCTCTGGTATAATGTTATTAATAATCATTTAAACTATCCCCCGTCCCCCTTCAAAAGAGTGAGCCTATGTAAAACATTCCCGTTGTCTCTGTAAGACAAAGGATAGAGAGAAATCGGCAGTTTTCCCGGGCCATTGGTCTGTATTTTGATTCCTGTAACTCTCTACCCAAGTAATTACAGATAGGAGACTTATAGATTCATTTCCTCTGTGTCTATCTCTCTATCTCTCTCTCTCATGCTGTGTCTCTGGAGGGACTCCTAGGAGCCGGGTAGCCCGCCAGGCTGTAGCTCTGTGAAGCTGCTGTGTTTAAGGGGCTGTTTCACGGTCTCAAATGCAGAAACTCCATGTGCGGGTGAGGGCACATGCTCCCCCCGCCCCGTGCCCCCCGCCTTCTGTCCCCGCGGAACTGTCGGATTCCCACTTCACCTCGCAGCCCTCCCGCCTCCACACTTCCCCGGGAGTCATTCCTCGGCAGTCCCAGGATAACCCCTGACCTAGGCTGGGGAGGAGGAAGACTGTCAAGACGTAAAATAGGTCAAGAGTGCCGCTGGGACCCGGGCCTTGAAGAGACCCTGTGCGGCGGCCGGCGCCCCCTCCTCTCAGCCGACGCGGGGTGGGGGTCTGCCTGGTGTGGTGTGCTTGCCCGCGCCTCCGGAGGCCGCCGGGGGCTCGGGGGGCGCGGGAGCTGCGCCGCAAGAGGACCCCGCAGCCCGCAAGGTCGTGATGTGAGAAGTCAAGACGGTCTGGTCTAATGGTTAGGGCTTTCGAGTCCAGTTTTGGTTTCACCTCGGGCCACCTGGGTGACCTTGGGCAAGTTTCTTAGCTTGAGCCCACCAGCTTCTAAATCCATGATGTGGGGAGAGTGGGGTGCTACCTAATGCACCTGGGCGTGCAAGAATGAACTAAGTGAAGCATTCCTGGCACACAGTAGGCGCTCAGTTACTGGCTAAGCTGATTAGGTGGAGGAGTTACAAGTTCCCGCTTTGGGGTTCGGAACACTGGTTCGAGCTCCTACTTTTCTCGTTCTTCACAAAGGAGGGGTGGTGGGAGGGTAGCAGGAGTCCCTGCCCTCCCCTCCCAGCCCCTCAACTACCAATAAACCTCGGAGAACCCGGAGAGTCCGTCCCGGGGCGCCTTCAGACGGCCCCGCTGCCGGAGCCTAGTAGCGTCTCCCGGCGCCTGCGGGGCGTCTCTTTCTCTCCAGCGGAAGAAAGATTTCTTCAGTGTATCTCCCTCCCTCTCGAGCCCCCGAGCTCGCTCGCTGCTGCCTCTGTGTCCCGGCGGCCGCGGAGAGCCGGGTCAAGCCTCCGGCAGGAGGGAAGAGTCAGCCCCGGGGTGTGCTAGCCCCTCCTGGCCCCGAGCAGGGAAGCGAGGAAGAGGTGGCGTGAAGCCCGCGGGAGGTGCGCAGCCCCGGGCGACCCGCCCGGCCCCTGCCTCATTTTGCCTGCCTTCTGGGCACCGCTCGGGTATTTCAGGTCCCGAGGCGCCGCCGGGTGTCGGTCCTCACCACCCTCCTTCCCTGGCCGTGGCCAAGGGGCCTAAGGTGGAGGGTCCGGGGTGGGGGGCACCAGCGCCGCGCGGCGGGAGTGGGCGACGAGCGCAGGCCAGCGAGGTAAGGAGGGGCGCGCGGCGGGCGGGCCGGCTGCCACACGTGTGCGCGCCAGTGCGCGTGCTCTGAGGGGGCGTGGGCGGCCCGCCCGCGCTTCCTGCACCAGATCGCGGTCGGAGTCCCTTGTCCCCCTAGCATCCCTAAGTCCCCACGTCCCATTATCCCCCCTCCTCCAAATCCCACCCTCCCTGCTAATGATTTCCCAGTGCAGAAGCAGAGAGAAACCTGGAGAGACTGCGCTTTCTACTCCCCTCGCGCCCCCCTCCCGGCCCCCGCCCTTCCTGCTATAAATAATCTGGACTGGCGGGGGGCGAGTCACTCGGCCAGAAACCTGGACCCCGAGGTTTTCTTCTCTGGGAATAGGGGGCAAAGGGTGAGGAGGAGGAGGAGACAAATCGCTCGTGAGTAGTGAAGAAAAGCTTGCTCCTTGACCCCTAGAAAAGACCAGGCATCATTTTCTTCTTAAAAAAAAAATAATACACACACACACACACACACACACACACACACATATTTCCATGTCTTATTCTCCACGCTACGTACCCTCTCCACTCCCGGCCCCAAATCCAACCCATTGCTCAACACTCCTCCCATCGGTTTCTTCCCTCCCTCCACCTTCCACTCCCGCTCCCACCATTCCTGTTCCTTCCCTCACCTCCCCACCTCCGCCACACAACCCCCACTTCCAGCACCCAACTCGCCCCAGGCAGGGGATGCTCTGTGCCTTGGAAATAAAGTTCAGATTCCTTTCCCCGCCGCTTGCTGAGACCAGAAGTCGACTCCCAGGCACTCATTTTCCCCTAGCACTACACACCTGCTCTCCTTTAAATTCCTAATCTGGTTCTGCATATTTATGAGGAAACACA
>NW_011494935.1:5012570-5026712 GCF_000754665.1 Bison bison bison | reverse complement strand
AACACACACACACACACACACACACACACACACACCCCCACCCCCAAAATCCCACAACCCGCGAGGTGCGAAACCGCCTCCTGCCACTACCAAAACTTACCAGACACTCTAGTTGTTTTTGTCTTAACAAAAGGACAACAAAATTTTTTTACCGTGGGTCCTTCCGTAGGGTGACTTTTCTATATTATTCAAATACGTATATATTGTACATATATATTTATATATATATGTTTTCCCTTTAATTTTTTTTTCCCCTTTAACAAGAAAATCTTTTCGGTCCCAGGCAACCGCTGCTGCCCCTTTGATGTTTTGGTACACCGTGCGCATGCGCCTCACATTAGAATTACTGCACTGGGCAGACTAAGTTGGATCTCCTCTCTTCAGTGAAACCCTCAACCCATCCAAAACTAAAGGGATGTGGAGAGTCCGGAAAAAGGACTACTTTGGGATTTGGTCATTCCCCTTAATAATCGCCGCCGTCTGTGCGCAAAGGTAAGTGTGCCTAGCGTTTCTCTTTTTCCTTTTTCACTTTGAAGGGCTCTGTCTGCATACCTCTGTGAGCAAGGATCGGTAGTGAGGATCAGATAGCTACTGAAGCGCTGTGCCTGCTGTTTTATTGATGCCTGTTTATTGTCTTTTCTTTCTTTAGTGTCAATGACCCTAGTAACATGTCGCTGGTTAAAGAGACGGTGGATAGACTCCTGAAAGGTTATGATATTCGGCTGAGACCAGATTTTGGAGGTAATGGGGTTGCCTTGGTAATAAGAAACAGCCCAGCAGCTATTGCCTAAGCTGTCTTTTGAGCTTTGTGCGCTGTCTTTCCTCTCCCTTACTGTGGGTTGCATGTGGTGTATTGACTGAGTCTCTGTGTTACCATATTGAGAAAATGATCCAAATTTAAGCCTGTGTGTTACTCTCCAGCACTTAGGTGGTCTTTCAGAGATACCCTCTTAGCCTATACTGGAGACCGCTGTCTTCCAGCTTCACTGTTTAAATTTTTTGCTTCACCGCCTTTGTTTTGCTGAGATACAAACCTCCTAAGTTTAATTAACGTTGTGCCAGTGAACCTGGCTTCCTGAAGGCCACCAGGAACGTTTTTGAGGACAAGATATGCAGACAGTTGGTTGAGAAGTGGCATTAACCCCCTGTGCCCGCCTCCTTTGGAGGAGTTCAGGCCATGGTTTAAATTGGCTGCTTTCTGGATATTATCCAGTCCTGGAAGCCTCACTGCGGGGGACAGCTGGGATGGGGCTAGAGGGGACCTGTGGGGCTTGCAGGACAGGGAGGGTAGAGGGAGAAGGGCCAGAGATCTCTCTTGTTTCAGCCTTAGATACAATGATATGTCCATTTAATTTTACTCCAGACTCTAACAAATCTCAAAGAGTTAAAACCTGCACTGAAGGGGGTAGGGGGTGGGAAGAATAAGAAAGGGGTTTCAGTGCTTTATACAACATTTCCCTTGAGCTAGCCCAGCCCGATTCAGGTGCTTTTGTGGGTTGTGTGTATTCTTATGCTGAGACATCTGCATATGTAGAAGAGCTGGAATCCCTCACCCACTGGGGCACGTGCATGCCTGTTTAATAGAGCATTTCTCTCAGAGGACTACCTGCCACCCTTTTCTTAAATGAAAGGAGCAGAGATTTGAAGAATTTGAGGGTTAGAAGTGGGGAGGGATTTGGGGTGGACTGTCCCATGCCCGTGCCCGGGGACTCTTGCTAAGAGTGCATGAAGTTCTGAGAAATCACGTGGCTGGTCCTTTTGGTTTTCAGGTCCCCCTGTGGCAGTGGGAATGAACATTGACATTGCCAGCATCGACATGGTTTCTGAAGTCAACATGGTGAGTGTTAAGGTTTATAGCTGTGTCTCCACAGACCTTCATTTGGGGACAGGAAGGAGAAAGGATCCGGCCAGTGGGGGTGGGGTATGCGTGAGAATGTTTATGAAGTGGGGTGAAGGCACCGTTTTTGAGATTTCAGAGTTGGCTGTTTCTGGTCCTTAAGGGTTTTTCCAATCTGATTTGAAATCCTGGGACCTGGCAAAGAGGGTGTAAAATGCATCACACACTCACCTGCAAAACATAGCCACATGCAAGAGAACCCCGGCAGAAGTCATATTTCCTAAGGTTCAGTGAAAAAATCTGCTTTATCAAGTGATTTTTCTGAGTTTGGGGTATGCTTAGAGAAAGAGAGAAGAGGGGAGAAAGAGGGAGGGGTTTGATTGACATTTCACCGAGAATGTAACCTGGGAACTAAACTGTAGCAGAGAGACTTAGGAAATGACCCTCAGGTACTGATAGCCACTTGTTGCTTTGCAACATTATGTCTTTACAGCGGATGGCAAGCCCCATTCCCTGCCAATTGCTTACCTGGTCCTTTAACCCTTCTTGCTCACCAAAATAGAAAAAATAAAAATAAAAATTGACAAGCTTGTTTTCAAAACGCACACTCAGACCCATATATCATCTCTGGTCACTTCTGCAATGGTATTCAAATCGTGTGTGATTTATGGACAGCACCACACCTTGCTTCCTCCTTGGACTTGGGGCAAGTGCTAAGAGAAAAACCCTCCGTCTTCCCCTTTGGGGAGCTCTTGGGGGGAGGGGAGGGTTTGCTTCATGCAGGAGCGCCCCCTGCTGCCCATGTTGGGGCACTGCAGACAGGACAATGTCAAGGGTCCCAGATACCCCTGTTTACTTGGGCCATTTCTCCAGCGACTTTTTCATCTTTGGAAAAGTCTCTCTAGAATGGCCACGTTTGAATGTAAGATGCCAGTGTTACCTTCAGTCCTGATAGCATACAGCACATTTCAGAAGAATGTGTTGCAGTGTAGTTCTGCCTGAAAATGGGGTGTACTATTAAAGAAGAGGGTCTAGTGTGTGAGATTTTAAGCAGAACAGTTCTAAGCCAGCCATCAGGACTCGACAGTTAGGACACTTATTAATTCACTCAAGAGAGCCAAATACTAGGTAGTGGATATGTTCTCAACATAGTATAAATGTTCATCACTCCAGAATTCAAATTATAGAGGAAGCCCAAATAACCAGCCCAACCTTCTACAATGTCCAAAGTTCAGTGGAAATCCTGAGCTATCACAAGCTTATGAAACATCTGTCATTACTTCAGAGAATATTCAACTCTTTCAATGATGTTCGTGACAACATTTATCTTGTTATAGTCTGATTATTGGGAAAGTTTTGTATGGTAACAGGATATAAACCCAGACTGCAGACACTGTTGGATGATTCAGAACCATGGACTTCCCACACATTGTAAGAATCTCCTGTGTACGTATAGAATATATCTTGGGAAACTATTTAACTCCTCATATATACAAATACTCACTTTTGTGAGATTTTAGAGGTCTTTTATCAGTTTATATTTTGAATTGTACCATAAAATAGGAATGTCCTAATATGGATACCTGCCAAATCCTAGGTACTCGAATAGAAAGTGTGTGGCTGAAAAGAGATAATGGAAATCAAGTGTAGTTCTGTGTGTCTTGTCTTTTGAATTTTTATTTATGCTCTTTCCCCCACATTTTAATTTGTTACCTTCCTCTTCAGAACATTAGAAATGTGGGACTTTATGGAAAAATTAAGAAATATTTAAGAATCTAAAAAATTAAGAATCTAAAGAAACAATGATGTGGTTAGAAGTTGCTGCAGTAGAACTTGGATGTATAAGTTAGCTAAGAACTTAGACCTGTTATATCTCCAAATGGCTTAAGAGCAGTAGCATTTTTGTTAAGGTTTTTTTTTTTTTTTTTCACCAGCATGTAGCATGTGGGAGAGGTATCAGAACTGGACATGATGCCAAGACCTCCTAGTCAAAATACAGACCCAGCTAAGGCACAGTGTCATCTCTTAAAGCTATTTACTGTTGCATCAAAGTCATGGGATGTTGAAAGTGCAAAAATAAATGTCAGGTTGTAAATAGGCCAGTACTGCAGCATTAATGATTAGAACCAAGTGTTAAAAATTCCATGCTAGATTCCTTTATTAGCCTACTGCTAATACACGTGGACTTGTCCAGACCCAGTTTTACTTGCTAAGAATTAACATTTCATGATTAACAGTCATAGTGACTTTAATCCTTCAAAGAAAAATTTTGTCACATAGGGTATTATTTTTTAAGTATGGTTATTTGATTTGAAGCAACAGATGGGAAATTTCATTCCTAATGTCTAAATAAAAGATGTTTATGGCATATTGCCCACTGTATACGAGTCTAAAAGGGTTAGTATCTTTTGATTGGATTCAGCTTTGAAAGAATGGTTGATTATTTAAGTGAAACCTCAAAATTGATTAACACACATGTTTCTGCCTCATTATCCTTTGTGGCCTGCAACCTCTGCTAATTGTAACTCTCTTTGATTATAGCAAATCTTCCTTGAAGAATGGTAGGTACCAGATAATTTCCATTGTCATTGGCTCATTTGTACTGAAAGGAAAAAAGGCCCTTGTCAATGTGGTGTTCCTGGTAAAAGACAATAATAGAAAGACTTGAATACTAGTTTTGCTTCTGCTGCTCAGTCAACCTGAGGGAATTGACAGCTCGAAGGAGCTTGATTTCTTCGCGTGTTGAAAAGGAATAATAGTCCCATTTTAAGTATTTCAGGTGACTACCAGAATTAATACAATGATCCAAGTGAAAGTATTGGTGTTCCATGAACATAGCTTATGTAGAAAGCTGAGGAGAGCCAGTATCCATCCCAGCTGCTGCCCTAAGTGTACTTGGGTTAATAATTTATATTACATGGTCTCAGTTTCCATATACTGGAAATAAGAGGGACGTGTCAAATTAACTTATAAGTCAAAGGCACATGTGTCTCTGCTTTGGTTTATGATAATAGCTCTGTAGGGTACAAAGGAATTTCAGGACTTGAAACCCAGCTTAAATGATAGAAAAATAAAGAATTCCTAAATGGAATGCAGCTGTGAGTTCTTGGGTGATCATGGTCTGTTACTCCTCCGTGTGATTCAGGTGACTGTTGACCCAGTGGAAGAACTTTGGAAGATAACATGATCTCAATTAAATGTTCCTGAGCAGAAAGCTTGGCTTTAGCTTGAAACATTTTTAGATGTCTTGGTTAAATTGGCAGGAATCTTTTTGTTAAGATTCTTTGATGAAAATGCGTTTTAAGATCCAAAATTGGCTCTGAAGGATTATGGACTGAAATAGCTTTCTCTTCATTTAAAGCAGATTCTTCTCCATCTTGAAACAACACATTTGCCAACCAAAGAGTGAAGCAATATTTCACTTTTGAGGAAAGAATTCTAGTAAACACATATACAAATTACCTTTTTATGGAATGGTGAATGGCAAAAAGTGCTGCCTTTTTTTAAACAGATGTTTTCTTGCATCACCAGCTGCACAGTTTAAAATTCAGTTCGACACAAATTCTTATTTAGCAGCTACTATGATCTAGCCATGTGTTAGGCCTTAAGGACAGAGTAGTGAACATGAATGACTTGTTCCCTGACCTCATAAAACTTAATATCTGGTGTTTACTAATGTTAATTCTTCTGCAGGCTTCTGTTGTACTTAGGTTTAACATAAGTATTTTCTCTAAAAATTTTTATGAGTAGCCAGTTGAGTACTTAGTGGTCTCTATTTCCCATGCATTTCTTTATCCCTTGTTGATTTCACTGTTCACTTGTTATTTGATATTTGAAATTGCCTAATACATTACATAGGACTTCCCTGGTGGCTCAGAGGGTAAAGCATCTGCCGGTCATGCGGAAGACCCAGGTTCGATCCCTGGGTTGGGAAGATCCCCTGGAGAAGGAAATGGCAACCCACTCCAGTATTCTTGTCTGGAGAATCCCGTGGACAGAGGGGTCTGGTGGGCTACAGTCCATGGGGTTGCAAAGAGTCGGACATGACTGAGTGACTACACACAATACGTTACATACATCTTCTGCCATCTTAATTTGTGTATATAAAATACAGGTAGCCAAGGTTATGGGCTTGCCTGGTGGCTCTGTGGTAAAGAATCTGCCTGCCAATGCAGGAGATGCAGGTTCCATCCCTGGATCAGGAAGATCCTCTGGAGGAGGACACGGCAACCCACTCCAGTATTCTTGCCTGGAGAACCCCATGGACAGAGGAGCCTGGCAGGCAGTCCATGGGGTCGCAAAAGAGTTGGACATGACTTAACGACTAAAACAACATGCTGAGGTTATGTTATCTCCATGTGGTTTTGCTCTTTATCCAATGATTGGTTGGTTGTTTGACTCAGTGAATGCCACAGATATTGGGTGAACTATTTGCTTTTAGAACAGTAAATTGTTATTATTCATTAGACACAGTATCATATCTGTGGAGAGAAAGAGCATAGAATTATAGTCCTCAGAATTACAATGTAGGATCACTGAGTTCTTTGAACGCAGAAATACACATATTAGGAATACAGAATTCTGAGGTATCACATAGAAATTTCAAGGTGAAAATGGGGCTTAGAAGTCTGTGGAAAATGTTCCAAGCAGAATGAATGTCATATAGGAGAAAAATCTGGAAAAATAAATGGGATTAAGGATTTGCAAGTAGCTTTAAATGGCTTGATTTGGGAGTGGGGGTGAGGAGGTGATAAGAGTTGGTATTGAGATCATAAGTGGTGATCAAGTTATAAAGATCATTTTTGTAGCTTGCAGAGGAGTTTATAGTTTGTTCTAAAGGCCAAAGGGACCTGTGAAGGGATGTCACTGGGAGAATTGCTTGAACAAATTCTTAGTTAAGGAAGAAGCTTTTGAAGTGTGGAGGGTGGAGCAAGACCTAAGGCTGGGAGATGAGATGAAAATCCACTAAAAAAATCCAGAAAGAATTGGTGAATGGAGACAGGGACATAAAAGAGAAGATACAAAATTAGAGCATTTGTGAGGCAGAAGTGACAGGACTTGGAGAAAATCCTAAGATTCTGATGGGATCATTTATTGATATGGGGAGAGGGCAGCCAGGTTGCAGGTGGGATAGGGGATGAGGTGTGTGGGCAGATGAGTTCAATTTGAGAAATCCTGACTTTTCCCCACACATGGAATATCTAAATGGAGATTGGAAAATACAAGTCTAGAGCTTAGCAAGAAGTCATTACTATCTACATGAACTTGGACATTGTCAACATGTAAGTGGTGGTTATAACTGTATAAATAAATACAATTCAAAAGGGAAAGTGAGATAGCTACTAAGAATGGAGATCACTATATGGTAAGCACTATCGTTTAAGCAGTGGAATGCTGAAAAGGAGCCCATAAAGATTAATGAACAGCTAAGCAGCAGCCAGAGGGTTAGTCGGGGGACCTGCAGATAATGTCTTCAAAGCTGAGGCACAGGAGAGTTTAAAAAGGAAATGGTCATCTGTGTCACATGCCACCACGATCAATTGAAATAAGTTCTGAGACTCGTCTCCCTGACATAGTAATAGGAGCATGCTGGTAAATAGATCTAGAGGAGTTTGAGTATTTGAAGGCTATACCTTTGAAAAGTATGGATCTGAAGCTGAGTGAGGAGAGGGCAATTGCTAAAAAAGTCATTTGTAGGAGGAGTAGCCCTAGAAGGAAGTAGGTTGCAGATATAAAACGGGAGGTGAGGTTGGTGGTGGAATGAGAAGTAAGGTGAAGGAGGTGTGAACACTCAACTGACCAGGCTTCATTCTGAATAAATCATGTCTTGAAGCTCTCCTGCCCAGTTTTAGCAAACTGTTGTTTTTTTGCCTTCTCTTGCTTAACCTTCTCTTCCCCCTCTCCTCTTCCTCCTGTGCAGTACCCAACATTTTCTACCATCACAACACTAATATAAGAAAACAATCACAGTTATTACTCATTTGAACCCTTAACTTGTGCAGGTATCCTCCTGGTGTATGTTACCTCATCCAATCCTATAAAAACAGTGATATGGCAACTGTCCACCTTTTTGTAAAAGAGGATTTGAGGCCCAGAGAGGTTAAGTGACTTATTCAAGGTCATCCAGCTAGTATATAATTGACTTTACCATCACTCAATCTTAGCCCTCTGATTGTACTGCAGTTTTAGGTGTGGCAGTTCAGTTCTGTTCAGTCGCTCAGTCGTGTCCGACTCTTTGCAGCACGCCAGGCCCCGTGTCCATCACCAACTCCCGGAGTTCACTCAGACTCATGTCCATCGAGTCGGTGATGCCAACTAGCCATCATTAAAAAAAAATATATATATATATTTTTTTCATTTCTCATGGACTCTGTTTTTTTGTAGTTGTTTGTTTTTATTCCTTTTTTTTTTTTTCTTGGAAGCAGTGGTTGAGTCAGATAAACTAAGCCTATACAGGATGTTACTGTTACTCTTCAATTTCTCTACCTTGAAAGAAGTCTTAATTTCATAAAATGATTTTTTCAAATAGGTACTTTATTCAGCGTGTATTAAATATGAGCATTGGTTTCTGTCCTTGAGAAATTTATGCTTTATATTATGTCTATTGAACACAAGTATGTCATAATTTCTTTCCTTATGAATGTGTACTGTTAACTTGTCCAATAATTGTCGTGTTGCTCAAGTAGAATATGTCATATAACCATTAAGGCCAAAATTTGTCACAAAATGTTGACTGATAAAGTTCAAGAACTGTAAACCATGTCAGTGGTTTTAAGCTTTGGATGGACACTATATAAAAATACCCTTCCCCTTTTTTTTCTTTTATTGTCAAGACCTCATTTTCAATTGAGTTTTTCCTTTGAGATCACATTTTTGTGATTTCTGATAAATTATGTCTACAAATAGTTCTCTTAAGAGTGGCTATTTTTCTTTTCTTCCTGAATCTTTACTCCATCTGTCCCACACAATACAGATGAGGTTCATTATAGAGATTACATTTCAAGAAAACTTATTCATCTATTTGTAATTAATTTCACAGGAAATAGGCAGTTTATAAATGATCTTCTTGCAGTTAACTCTTAGGGCAGGTCCTTTGCTGTCACTCTGTAGGACCCTAAACAGTGTTCTTGCTTGACTGTGACATGAAATAAAAATCTGACTATGAGCTTACTCTGCAAGAGAAGGAAGATGGAAATATCTCAAGTTGCATATTTTAGAAATATCTCAAAGTGTGCTTTAGCATGATTCCTCCCACCTCATGGTGAAATAGTCTTGGGAATTTCTGATTCAAACCAGGGCTCTGTAACAACCTAGAGGGGTGGGATGTGTGAGAGGTGGGAGGGAGGCTCAAGAGGGAGAGGACTCTATGTATGCCTGTGGCTGATTCATATTGCTGTATGGTGGAAACCAACACAGCATTGCAATCATCCTTCAATTAAAAGTAAATAAATTTTAAAAATGTAAATCAGAGAAAGTATTTTACTTAACGTTGTGGGAGGAATACTGATGAATTTCAGGGTGGGGAGTTGGTTTGTTTTGTCCTAATTCATTCTGTCGCATTTATTTGTGATTGGTGCTCTTGGCATTTGGGGCCAGCTAATTCTGGCCAGCACACGCTCTGTTTGGGGCCATTGAGTAGTGGCTTTTGTACTAAATCGCCATTTTCATTTATGTTCAGTGGTACATTGGGACACAGTTAGTTTTAAAAGATCACCAACATGAAATGCAAAAATTATCCACATCCCTATCACTTCATTAAAGCTGTTTTAATTTGCCTATAACACCTTCTAATTCTTGTCTGTTTGCTTATTCATACGTTATACATTGCACTTATTTTGTAGTGAGAATTTTATAGTCTGCATTTTCACTTAACAGATCACATGTATTTTTATAGTTTTATTTTTTCTCCAAAAAAAGATACACACTTCAACCAGTAACAGTGTAGACTGATATATATTCTTGTATTCTTTTTTGGTGATCTTACAAACATGTATAAGCATATAAGTATATTGACATTTTCTTTCTTACTCATTGTGTATTATTTCAAAAAATAATTAAAAATACGTTTTGTAGATTATTAGTCATAATTCTACCTATAGGTTATTTGAAAATAAGCATATAATTTCCTTTTTTGTGTGCTATTAACAATTACATGAAAATCACATATGAAATAGAGAAGTGGGTTAATGTATAAATGGAAATGTTAAAATTTTCTACATCACTTTGACTCTTATCTACAGATTACTGTGTTTCTAGCCTGATATTACTCAGTTGTTTTCCCAAATCAATTTACATTGTTGGATGACATTAAAAAATACTTTAAATAGTTAAAAGAAGAATGAGAAAGTAGATGGTAATGAGTTTTTAAGATACAACCCCCAAATTTACATGTTGCTTCCAGTCATACATTTTATTTGCAAAATATGTATTTTATGAAACAAAGAGGAAAATGGGTTTATGTTATTCTGTCCCTATTTATTTGGAAGAATATGCTGCTGCTGCTGCTGCTGCTGCTAAGTCACTTCAGTCGTGTCCGACTCCGTGCGACCCCATGGACTGCAGCCTACCAGGCTCCTCCATCCATGGGATTTTCCGGGCAACAGTACTAGAGTGGGGTGCCATTGCCTTCTCCCTTGGAAGAATATAGGCATGTCTCTAACCCATTGGCTCTTACTAGTGCTCATTTTGTAAACATTTTATTGACATTTTTACTGCCAAGTCTCATGTTCCTTGCTCTATAATTTGGCACCTACTGTCCACTTACCTGCCAAGAGGTCTTAACTTAGAAGTAATTATTTGGGCAATTAAAGATGAAATAACTTTTCTCCTAACACAATAGCCAGAACTAAAGTAATGAAAATTTTAAGGTGAATCTATGTGTATCTTAGAAAAGTGATACATGAATAAGCCATGGAGAAATATTAGAGCTATTGAGCTATGCAAATGTAGGGGCATTATCTGCATCTTCAGTGCCTAGCATAGTATCTGACAGTAGATGCTCAATAAATATGGGGTTGTTGGAGGGGGTAGTTGAAAGACTGTAGTATATCAGCTACCAGGAAATACTTATCTAGTGCTACTCAACCAGCTCCTTGCCAGTTCAACCATTTTGTGTAAGGATATGAAATCATTCTTACATTGGACCTAAGGCTCACTCTAGAGACAAGAGTGATCTTAATTGCCTGAAGAAGGAGGTGAGGGTTGATGTAGACAAGAGTGTTTCAGATGGAGGGAGAGAAGAGTGATGTATCCCTGTGGTACAGGAATTGAAGGTTGAGATCCAGGTTTTTACAGTGATTCTCAGGCTTTTTTGTGCAACAGAATCACCTGAGTCTTGCATTAATATTTGTATTTTCAGGGCACATGCCCAAAGTCTATTCAGTAGATCTGGGATGGAGTTCAGGAGTTCACATGCTTAACAGCTCTCTGTATGACTGACACAAGTACTGTCTGAGGGCTGATGTTTGAGGAACACTAGTTTTATAGTCAGAGAAGGCAATGGCTCCCCACTCCAGTACTCTTGCCTGGAGAATCCCATGGATGGAGGAGCCTGGTGAGCCGCAGTCCATGGGTCACTAAGAGTCGGACATGACTGAGTGACTTCACTTTCACTTTTCACTTTCTTGCATTGGAGAAGGAAATGGCAACCCACTCCAGTGTTCTTGCCTGGAGAATCCCAGGGACGGGGGAGCCTGGTGGGCTGCCGTCTATGGGGTCGCACAGAGTCGGACATGACTGAAGTGACTTAGCAGCAGCAGCAGTTTTATAGTGAAGGTGGAAACTCATGCAATCTCAATGAAGGAATTTGAAAACAGAACTAGTGTCTAGTTATAACATGGGTTTTTGTGATGGTAAAGATCCAAGTGGTCAGAGTAGGTGAGATTTGTAGAAGACTTGATGAAAGAGGGATATCTGGGCTGAACAAGAAGGATTAGTGTAATCTAAATGGATGGAAAATAGGGAGAACAGTCTTGTGGGAGGAGATAGTGTGGGGAGGAGAGAGTGTGAAGAAAGCTATTACATGTTAGCAATAATAATATTGAAAAAATAAACAGTGCATATAACTATCCCACTTAATGTTCACTATTGTCTCATGAACCAGATAATAGTATCATCATCTTCTTCTATAAGTGTAGAGACAAGGACTAGAGGGATTGTATAATTTCTAAGATCACACAGCGAGTATAAGTGTATAGAAATAGTAGGGTACACATGTAAGGTATGACTACATACGGTGAAGCTTAATTGCATCAGACCGTGCCAGCTCTGCAGAGGAGACACTGAAATTTCTTGAATAGCTGCTATGAATGATGAGTCTTAAGCACCTTCACAAGGAATGAAAGCAGGGGTCACTTATTAAGGATGAGAATGAGAGCATTAAAAAACATTTTCCAGATCTGATTTTCATTTTTATAAAATGCCCTTTGGAACCTTCTTACTAATTTTTTGACACAAATGATGATAATAATCATCAGTTCTATATTTAAATATAGTTCTATATTTTAAAAGGTCAAACACAATTTGTGAAATGAGGGGAGGGATTAGCACCTAGCTATAAGTTCTTAATAGTTATGTCAGTTTAAAGAGGTTTAGAAAATATCAGAAAGATTGATATTTTAATATACATTCTAGGATAGTATTCTTTGACTATTCTTTCTTGTTTAAAAAGTTAGCTATTTGATTGGTACTAGTTAGTATTAGTAGTATTACACATTTACATGTAGGCAAAATGTCATTGAAGTAGCTTCCTATAAATTATTTATGGCTTGAACTATGTGCTTAAACTTAAGGTCTCAGTGATTAACCATCTTGAGTTTGGTTCTCTACAGATCAGTAATTTAGTGCCTAATTGATAAGAGGCTTTTTAGTTCCTCTTCACTTTCTGCCACAACGGTGGTGTCATCTGCATATATGAGGTTATTGATATTTCTCCCAGCAATCTTGATTCCAGCTTGTGCTTCTTCCAGCCAGCGTTTCTCATGATGTACTCTGCATAGAAGTTAAATACGCAGGGTGACAATATACAGCCTTGACATACTCCTTTTCCTATTTGGAACCAGTCTGTTGTTCCATGTCCAGTTCTAACTATTACTTCCTGACCTGCATAAAAGTTTCTCAAGAGGCAGGTCAGGTGGTCTGGTATTCCCATCTCTTTCAGAATTTTCCACAGTTTATTGTGATCCACACAGTCAAAGGCTTTGGCCTAGTCAATAAAGCAGAAGTAGATGGTTTTCTGAAACTCTCTTGTTTTTTCGATGATCCAACGGATGTTGGCAATTTGATCTCTGGTTCCTCTGCCTTTTCTAAAACCAGCTTGAACATCTGGAAGTTCATGGTTCACATATTGCTGAAGCCTAGCTTGGAGAATTTTTAGCATTACTTTACTAGAGTGTGAGATGAGTGCAATTGTGCAGTAGTTTGAGCATTCTTTGCATTGCCTTTCTTTGGGATTGGAATGAAAACTGATCTGTTCCAGTCCTGTGGGCACTGCTGAGTTTTCCAAATTTGCTGGCATATTGAATGCAGCACTTTCACAGCATCATCTTTCAGGATTTGAAATAGCTCCACTGGAATTCCGCCACCTCCACTCCACTAGCTTTGTTCGTAGTGATGCTTTCTAAGGCCCACTTGACTTCACATTCCAGGATGTCTGGCTCTAGGTGAGCGATCACACCATCGTGATTATCTTGGTCATGAAAGTGAAAGAGGAGAGTGAAAACAGTTGGGTTAAAGCTCAGAAAACTAAGATCATGGCATCCGGTCCCATCACTTCATGGCAAATAGATGGGGAAACAGTGTCAGACTTTATTTTGGGGGGCTCCAAAATCACTGCAGATGGTGACTGCAGCCATGAAATTAAAAGACTCTTACTCCTTGGAAGGAAAGTTATGACCAACCTAGATAGCATATTCAAAAGCAGAGACATTACTTTGCCAACAAAGGTCTGTCTAGTCAAGGCTATGATTTTTCCAATAGTCATGTATGGATGTGAGAGTTGGACTGTGAAGAAAGCTGAGTGCCGAAGAGTTGATGCTTTTGAACTGTGGTGTTGGAGAAGACTCTTGAGAGTCCCTTGGATTGCAAGGAGATCCAACCAGGCCATCCTAAAGGAGATCAGTCCTGGGTGTTCATTGGAAGGACTGATGCTAAAGCTGAAACTCCAGTACTTTGGCCACCTCATGGGAAGAGTTGACTCATTGGAAAAGACTCTGATGCTGGGAGGGATTAGGGGCAGGAGGAGAAGGGGACGACAGAGGATGAGATGGCTGGATGGCATCACTGACTCAGTGGACATGAGTTTGGGT
>NW_011494935.1:4990065-5012470 GCF_000754665.1 Bison bison bison | reverse complement strand
GAGTTGGTGATGGACAGGGAGGCCTGGTGTGCTGCAATTCATGGGATCGCAAAGAGTCGGACATGACTGAGCAACTGAACTGAATTGAATTGGACTTATCTAAGAGCATCAAATTAGTAAATTTTTTAATAGTTTATCTACTGACTTTTACATGTCTTTCTTTTAACTAATCTCTAAAAGTTGTTTTTTATTCTGCTGTGTGTTTTTTTTTAATTAATTTAGACAGAGCTGATAGTGGCATCATGAGAACTGAACCTCAGACTTGACTTTCTCAATAAGTGAATGTCTGTTTATCTATATACCAATATGTAATGCCTATCATAAAACACCTGAAAATATAGAGCTAAAGAGTATTTGATAAGAATGTGTGCAGTTACAGTATTTTTTATCTCATAGTCACCATGATATTTAGAGTTTTTTTTAATTTCCCACGAAAATAAATGTAGTGAATAATAATGGAAAATTAAAGATTGTTCGATTCAACTTATTCTGTTAGTGGGAAATATTTGGTAGTAGGGCTTGTAATATAGATAATTCTAAGGTGACTGCTATTTCCTGTGGCTATAGCCTATTTATTTTTCCCTTGAAACCTTTGAAGAATTAACATAGGAAAAATAAGGTTTCAGAGTGTGTTGTTCATCCATTCCAGGAGGCACCATTTGTTTTAAACTAACTATTGAATTTTCCTGCTTCCTAGGACTATAAGTTAACTGGATTGACAAAAAAATATACGTTCAGACAACTGGGTTTTAAACAAATATACGAAGATCATCTTTAAAAATTGTTCATTCTTGTGGTGTTAACTATTCATCAACTGTAAATCTTTCGAGAAATATTTTTAAATATTAATCTTAAATTATTTGTAGGATATTTAAAAGGCTATCATAAATGTTAAAGAATTGTGACTGTAAACCAAGTTATTAGGTTGTAGAATCAAATCGTCATTCTGTGTTTTCACTGAATTGAAGCCACAGTGCTTCAAAAAAGGAAGTTTAAGTAACTTTTCTTTTTGTTTCCCTTGACCTACAGACAAAGAAAGACTGATTTTGTAAATACATATTTTTGGTGTTTTTTTGGTCTTTTGTTTTTGCCAAATGAGAGTGTAAGTTAATAAGCTGAAAATCTCTTGAAATGTTCTCTCATCTATCAGTTGTGTACACCATTCCTCTTTCCAGCACTACTAAGCCAGTACTCTCTCTGGACATTGGTAGGGCTGATCTGCTAGGCTGTGTAAATTTGCATCTGGCTTGTGTGTTGGAAGAATGCTCATTACTTGAATCCCATTAGTATGCCTGTATGGCAAACCATTTTTCTAAGGGAATTCATTAGAGAATGATACCTTTGTTCTAAAAGTCATAATATTTTAAGCACTTGCCAAGCTTACAGGTGAAAGATCTGTGGAATTATAGACCATATGAAAAATAGAGTTTCTTTATTTCCTTTGGATTTTTTAGATGCTTTGTTTGAGATTTTAGGTTTTGGAAACCAATTTTCTATTTAATGAGCCAGTTTTGAGAACCATGTTTTAAAATGGTTTTATCTTGTTATTTTACTAACAGAATATGATCATCATCACCAGGTAGGCCACGTAGGTAGAAATGAAACTTTCTTAAATAGGATGCTTTAGTCAAAGTGGCAAATGTTAGAAATGTGTCCTGGTTGTAAAATTCCCAGATTTGGGTATAATACCTCTTAAGTGTTTATGCTCTCATTTTAAAAAATAGCCACAGTTCTGGAGCTCTGGTTTTCCTGTTTTGTTGTTGTTTTAGTGCATAATGCAATCATGGCAAGAACAAAACCTGATTAAATTAAATGCTGCTTCTGCTGTTAGAGGGAGAATGAGAAAGACTCAGAAAGGGAGCTGGAGGGAGAGAGAGACATACGTGATTCCTGTCCTTGAGGAGTTTGTAATTATTTTCAATAGTTGAGAAATGGCAGAAGGCCTTTTTTAAAAAAAAATAAAATATTTTGTTCTTGTTTTTGTTTAGTATAAATGAATATCATTTAAAATACGCTACTAGGATTTGCCATATAAGAATGTATATAATCAGGGACAGTCCTTTTGAATTAATGTGATGTGGAATCAATAGTATCAAAGTGTATATGGATTCTCTTTGTTCTTTTAAGCATTTGATAGTTTGTAAACAAATAGTTTAATTAAAAAGTCAATGGAAACCAAGATATAATTGCATTATATCTTTGACCTATTACCAGGATATATTTTATTATGATTAATAACACTAATAAGAATCACTACCATTTATTGAAATATTTTTAAAATGAAGTGTAATTTTTCAGTGACTCCACATGTAATTCTCAAAAACCTCTATGAAATGAGAAGTGTTATCACAATTTGTGTGTGTTAGTCCTTCACGTGTGTCCGACTCTTTGTGACCCCACAGACTGTAGCCTACCAGGCTCCTCTGTCCATGAAATTCCCCAGGCAAGACTACTGGAGTGGGTTGCCATGCCCTTCTCCAGGGGATCTTCCTGACCCATGTACTGAACCCGGGTCTCCTGCATAGCAGGCAGATTCTTTAGCTTCTGAGCCACCAGGGAAGTTTATAGATGTGTTAACTGGGGATTAGAAGATATATGTGAATTATATACATACCAAGACATTACAGCCCTCATTTGTGTAGCTCGAAAGTGCTGAACCTGGAATTAGAGCCCAGCTAGTTTGTCTCCTATCCTGTTTGTTTCGTATTTTTCTCAAGTTAAAGGAAAGGGAAATTTAAAAAATTGAATGGACCCGCCTCCATTATGATTTCTCAAAATAATTGTTAATAGTCTACATTCTAGCTTTCCAGGTGACTTTGGTAAGCTTATAAAAAATCAAACAAATAGAACCTAAAGGATAAAATTTGTAATATGCAAAAATAGACAATCTAAGTTGTTTAGAAATAAAATAGTAATTATCACTGTTTCAGTATCATTAGGGTTTGTGGATAAATTGAAAATTATGATTTAATTTTTTTGGTTGTTTTAAATCATCTTTCATCATTAGGGAATGAATTCAATTCTGACTCAAAACAAAATTCTTCTCTGAAAAAATATATTTGGTAATCCTGAGAATTAAGAACAAAAAAACTAATTAAATTTAAGACAGATTCTTTAGAACCAAGAAAATATCAGCCCTTCATATCTTACTTGTTATTTTAATGAGGTGGAATATAAAATCCTTATTAAAATGATGACACATATGTATGTGAAATAATAATTGTGATGCATTTCAAGGTCAATTCAAAAGACTTCAGTTGAAATAGATTTGTGTTATTCAAGGATGGGAAAATATTTGGCTTAGACAAAATGTTTCTTATCCCTTTTTTTTTTTACTCTTTCAAATGTCCAACTGAGTTGATAAAAATTATGAATAAAATTAAACCAAGTATATAATGTATATCTAAAAACAGTATGTAATATATTAACATATATAATTTAAAAATAATTATTAAGTTTTATATTTGTTTTGAAAGCAAGCAATCCTGAGAATAAAATATGCTATTGCATTTCTTTAGAGATTATTTCTGTAGTTACTGTGGAAAGGTCAGTGTTTACATCAAAAGCAAGGACTGGGAAGTTCTGAATTTGTCCTGATTTTGTCACTGGTGATAAAACTTTGTAAAAATTTCTTAAATTCTCATTCAGAGTTTCTACTTTTGAAAATGAAAAAAATAAATGAAAGATATAAGGTAACTTCCAGCCTCTTACTATGTTTACTTTGTAAAGCAGGTTAATTTGTTTGTCACATGATTTTCTTAAGAGTATGGAATATGTTAATCTGTATTGCTTTTATTACTTATTTCCATCATTACAGAAAAATCACTAATAAACTATAGTGAAAAGTGTAGATCTCTATTAATATCTCTCAGAAATAAATGTTGGTAGCAAAATGATCACTAAACCTCAAGACTTCTTGAGAATTTGCATGCATGTACATGAAATAGAATCAGCAAATACATAATGTTTTATATTATTTCTGCACTTAACATTTTGTGAACATCTTTTGATGCTATCTAAATTTTTTCTGTAACAAAATATTCAGGGGCTGTATAGAATTTCATTGTATGGCTACACCATATTTATTAAATCAATCCTCAGTTGATGGACATTGTCATTAAGGCTTCCCTGGTGGCTCAGTCGGTAAAGAATCCACCTGCAATGCAGGAGACCTGGGTTTGATCCCTGAGTTGGGAAGACCACCTGGAGGAGGGCATGGCAACTCACTCCAGTATTCTTGTCTGGAGAATCTCCATGGACAGAGGAGCCAGTGGGCAACATGGAATCGCAAAGTCAAATATGACTGAGCGACTGAGCACACACTATTTGAACTAAGTTGTATTAAAATATCCTTTGTATTCATATTTGATGCAACTGTAACACTTTTTCACTAAAAAATATTATAAGTAGGATTACTGGAACCCAAAGCAGGATTGATACATATTTTAGATATTGATAGATTTTATATATTTATATGTATAGATTTTGATACAGAGCTGTGTTGTGCTGTGCTTAGTCTCTCATTCATGTCTGATTCTTTGCGACTGCATGGACTCTAGCCTGTCAGTCTCCTCTGTCCATGGGATTCTCCAGGCAAGAATACTGGAATGAGTTGCCATGCCCTCCTCCAGGTGGTCTTCCCAACTCAGGGATCAAACCCAGGTCTCCTGCATTGCAGGTGGATTCTTTACCAGTTGAACTACCAGGGAAGCCTGATACAGAGATATGCTTCCTTAAAAATATTAATTAATGTTCACACCGCAAGTATATGTGAGTTCCATTTGCACATACCCAGACCAGTCCTGGATATCTCCCTCAGGATATTCTTACTTGCCACCTTTGTGAATCTCTAAGGTGAAATTAGTAATTCCCTTTATCACTTAAAAATTTTATTGCCAAGTAACTATCACAAATGGGCTTTCTGAGATGGCTCAGTGGTAAAGAATCTGCCTGCCATGCAGGAGACCCAGGGTCAGGGTCAGGAAGATCCCTTTGAGAAGAAAATGGCAACCCACTCCAGTATTCTTGCCTGGGAAATCCAATGGACAGTGGATCCTGGCAGGATACAGTCCATGGGATCAAAAAAGAGTTGGACATGACTTAGCTACTAAACAAGAACAATAACAACTATCTCTAATACCTTTTCTTTTTTTTTTTTTTAACAGTTTTAACTTCATTTATGTATATATACATATATATAAACCATGTCAAGACAGCCTAATTGTTATTGTGCTGACAATTAAGTTTTAAAAACACTCTAGAGTGCTGCATTTGTATCATTTACCTATGAGTTTACAAAGCTCTTTTGCCCAGCATTTCTCTCTCTCTTTTTTTTAATTTTTTAAAATTTTATTTTATTTTTAAACTTTACAATATTGTATTAGTTTTGCCAAATATCGAAATGAATCTGCCACAGGTATATCTGTGTTCCCCATCCTGAACCCTCCTCCCTCCTCCCTCCCCCTACCCTCCCTCTGGGTCGTCCCAGTGCACCAGCCCCAAGCATCCAGTATCGTGCATCGAACCTGGACTGGCAACTCGTTTCATACATGATATTATACATGTTTCAATGCCTTTCTCCCAAATCTCCCCACCCTCTCCCTCTCCCACAGAGTCCATAAGACTGATCTATACATCAGTATCTCTTTTGCTGTCTAGTACACAGGGTTATTGTTAGCATCTTTCTAAATTCCATATATATGTGTTAGTATACTGTATTGGTGTTTTTCTTTCTGGCTTACTTCACTCTGTATAATAGGTTCCAGTTTCATCCACCTCATTAGAACTGATTCAAATGTATTCTTTTTCATGGCTGAGTAATACTCCATTGTGTATATGTACCACAGCTTTCTTATCCATTCATCTGCTGATGGGCATCTAGGTTGCTTCCATGTCCTGGCTATTATAAACAGTGCTGCGATGAACATTGGGGTACACGTGTCTCTTTCCCTTCTGGTTTCCTTGGTGTGTATGCCCAGCAGTGGGATTGCTGGATCATAAGGCAGTTCTATTTCCAGTTTTTTAAGGAATCTCCACACTGTTCTCCATAGTGTCTGTACTAGTTTGTATTCCCACCAACAGTGTAATAGGCCATTTGCATTCTTCTCTCTGAATTGCCTTTTTAAAAAATATTTATTTATTTTAATCGGAGGCTAGTTACTTTATAATATTGTGGTGGTTTTTGCCATACATTGACGTGAATCAGCCACAGCTGTACATGTGTCCCCCCATCCTGAGCCCCTCTTCCACCTCCCTCCCCACTCCATCCCTTTGGGTTGTCCCAGAGCACTGACTTTGAGTACCCTGCTTCATGTGTCGAACTTGCACTGGTCATCTATTTTACATATGGCAGTATACATATTTCAGTGCTTTTCTGAACTTTTTATGTCATTACTGATTTTTTTTCTCTTTAGAATAATTTTTTTTGTTAGCGATTTATTGGAACTTTCTATATATTAAGGTTATGACCCTCTGTCATATATTATAAACATACTTCCTTATGTAATAACTTTGTGAATACTATCTTTTGATGTACTAAAAGAGTATTATGGATTTTGATCTTAGTTTTTAGATTTTGAAAAGTCTTGTGTCCCATAAGATTAAAAAAGTGTTCAAATCATACTTTATTATTTTAGGTATTTTTATGTAAATATCAAATCTCATTTGAAATGTAGTTTAGAGTAAGTTTTGAAGCAGGAATATACATAGATAACGTAGATAGGTGTCACAATAATATTTAATGCAATCTATTATTTTCCTAATGATTTGAAATGTTGTCTTTATCATATAAGAAATCTCATATGTCCTTAGGTCTTTGCTTTTATTTCTGTTATTTACCTTGTTAGTATTTTCCTATATTGTTGTACCAACACTGCTGCTGCTACTGCTGCTAAGTCGCTTCAGTCGTGTCCAACTCTGTGCGACTCCATAGACGGCAGGCCACCAAGCTCCCCTTTCTCTGGGATTCTCCGGGCAAGAACAGTGGAGTGGGTTGCCACTTCCTTCTCCAGTGCATGAAAGTGAAAAGTGAAAGTGAAGCCACTCAGTCATGTCTGACTCTAAGCGACCTCTTGGCCTGTAGCCTACTAGGCTCTTCCAATGGGATTTTCCAGGCAAGAGCACTGGAGTGGGTTGCCATTGCCTTCTCCATGTACCAACACTAGATGGTTTTAATTATTCTGATTTTAAATATCAAGATAAATTTCCAACAATGATGTATTATCTCATACCTGTTAGAATGACTGTCATCAAAAAGGTAAGAAATAACAAGTACTGATAAGGGTGTGGAGAAGAGGGAACTCTTGTGCTGAGTGGGTGGTAACGTAAATTGATTCAGCCACTAAAGAAAACAGTATGGAGTGTCCTCAAAAAAAAAAAAAATACCATACTAAAATATGGTAAAAATAAAAATAAAAATACTACCATATGATTCAGCAGTTCCCCTTCAGAGTATTTATCCAAAGGAAATGAACCACCAACTTAGATACTTTATCTATTTCTTTCTCTACCTACCTGCCTGTATATATATCCTCATATTCATTGAAGCATTATTTACAATAGCCAAGATATGGAAAAAAATCTATCAACAGATAGATAAAGAAAACATGATATGTAAATATATAAAAGATACATATACAATGGAATATTATTCCGACCAACAATAAGTAAGTCTTACCATTTGTGACCATATGGGTGGGCCTTGAGAGCTTTATGTAAAAAGAAATAAATCAGAGAAAGACAAATATTGCTTGATCTCACTTTTATGTGGAATCTAAAATCAAATAAAAAACAAACTCATCAATAAAACAGAACAAATTGAGATTGATGGATGCCAGAGGCAGGGGCTGGGAAGTGGGTGAAGTAAGTGAAGGGGGTCAAAAATACAGACTTTTATGTAAATAAATACAGTGTAAAGTTTTAAAATAAATGTCATGGGGGTGCAATTTATAACATGATGGCTATAGTTGGTAATACTGTTTTGTATATTGAAAGTTCCCAAGAGAGTAAATTTTAAAAGTTATCACAAGAAAAAAAAATGTAGCTATGTGTGGTGATAGATGTTAAGTATACTTACCATGGAGATCATTTTACAACATGTACAGATACTCTATTACCTGGGTTTCCCTAGTGGCTCAGACGGTGAAGAATCTGCCCCCAGTGTGGGAAACCTGGTTTGGTCCCTGAGTTGGGAAGATCCTGGAAAAGGTAATAGCTACTGATTCCAGTGTTCTTGCCTGGTGAATTCCATGAACAGAGAAGCCTGGCAGGCTACAGTCCATGGGATCACAAAGAGTCGGGCACAAGCTGAGTGACTAGCACTTTCACTGTCTTTACAATAAAACTAATATAATGTTTTATGTCAATTATAATTTAAAAGAAGACAAATCTCCCTTCATAGTGTTTCTACTTAGTTATACTTAACCATTATGAAACAATTATACCTTCATACAATCTTTAAATTTTAGCAAGTTAAAAATAATGCTACTTGTATTTTGGTTGTAATTGCACTACAATTTATGAAGGAATGTGGAAGGAAATTTACTTCTTAATAGGATTAGTTCTTCCTATTGAAGAACATACTAGGTCTCATCATTTATACATATTCTTTTATGTCCTTCTGTAAAATTTTAGTTTTCCCTATGTAAGTTTTGCAAACTTCTTATTGAATTTATTCCTATAGGCCTTACATAATTCTTGTTAAATTCAGTGCTTTTCAGTTTTTATGGTTATTGAGAATGAGATTTTGTATCCAATGACTACTTTTGATTCCTGGCCAAAAGAACACATGCCATATAACCACCCTAGAAAGGGTATCTTTTAATTTTACAACCCAGAACACCATTTCCATTTCAATTTATGCATGAGGTGCCGTGAGTATCACTAACATATTTAAAATGTGTATGTAAAAAAATTGTGCATTTTTTTCACAGTTTGTTATATTTCTAATCAGTGTAAGCATCTTAAAAATGATTGTTTCATTTCAACTTCAGTCTTCTACTTTGGATTCATTTACTTGGCCCAATAGAACCAACATAAAGACCACTGAGGGTATAGTCTTAAAGAGCTCATTTCTTCCTTTAACCTTATTGAGTGAAGTTTAGATTTAAAGCAATAGCCTCTGCCTAATATATGCCATTTTATTTTGCACATAGTAACGTTATGAAAATAAGAAATTTGGATATAGGAGGCCAAATTATCATCATGTGCTTGTGCGTGCTAAGTCGCTTCTGTCATGTCTGACTCTTTCCAACCCTTTGACCTGCCTGGTTCCTCTGTCCATGGGATTCTCCAGGCAAAAACACGAGTGGATTACCATGCCCTCCTGCAGGGGATCTTCCCAACCCAAGGATTGAACCTGCTTCTCTTAAATTTCCTGCATTGGCAGGCAGGTTCTTTACCATTAGTGCTACCTTCAGCATATGCTACATCTAAACTCTGGTGTCTATTCCTTGAAATATGGATGATTCAATTACAAATAGTTCAAGAGGAGCTATTTCATGTTGAGAACAGTTCAGTTCAGTTCAGTCACTCAGTCGTGTCTGACTCTTGGTGACCGATGGAGGCTGCACTCCAGGCTTCCCTGTCCATTACCAGCTCCCAGAGTTTGCCCAAACTCGTATCCATTGAGTGTATGATGCCATCCAGCCATCTCATCCTCTGTCGTCCCCTTCTCCTCCTGCCTTCAATCTTTCCCAGCATCAGGGTCTTTTCCAAGGAGTCAGTTCTTTGCATCCAATGGCCAAAGTATTGGAGTTTCAGCTTCAGCATCAGTTCTTCCAATGAATATTCAGGACTGATTTCCTTTAGGATTGATTGGTTTGACCTTGCAGTCCAAGGAACTCTCAAGAGTCTTCTCCAACACTACAATTCAAAAGCATCAATTCTTCGGCACTCAGCCTTCTTTATAGTCCAACTCTCACATCCATACATTACTACTGGAGAAACCATAGGTTTGACTAGATGAATCTTTGTTGGCAAAGTAATGTCTCTGCTTTTTAATATGCTCTCCAGGTTGGTCATAGCTTTTCTTCCAAGGAGCAAGCGTCTTTTAATTTCATGGCTGCAGTTACCATCTGCAGTGATTTTGAGCCCCCCAAAATAAAGTCTGTCATGGTTTCACTGTTTTCCCATCTATTTACCATGAAATGATGGGGTCAGATGCTATGATCTTAGTTTTTTCAAAGTTGAGTTTTAAGCAGGCTTTTCCACTCTCCTCTTTCACTTTCATCAGAAGGCTCTTTAGTTTCTCTTTGCTTTCTGCCATAAGGGTGGTGTCATCTGCATATCTGAGGTTATTGATATTTTTACTGGCAATCTTGATTCCAGCTTGTGCTTCATCCAGCCTGGCATTTTACATGATATACTCTGCATATAAGTTAAATAAGCAGGACGACAATATACAACTTTGATGTACTCCTTTCCCTATTTGGAACCAGTCTGTTGCTCCGTGTCCAGTTGTAACTGTTGCTTCTTGACCTGCATACAGATTTCTTAGGAGACAGGTAAGGTGGTCTGGTACTCCCCACATCTTGAAGAATTTTCCACAGTTTGCTGTGATCCACACAGTCAAAGGCTTTGACCTAGTCAATAAAGCAGAAGTAGATGTTTTTCTGGAACTCTCTTGCTTTTTCAATGATCCAACAGATGTTGGCAATTTGGTCTCTTGATTCCTCTGCCTTTTCTAAATCCAGTTTGAACATCTGGAAGTTCACTGTTCATGTACTGTTGAAGCCTGTCTTGGAGAATTTTGAGCATTACTTTACTAGCATGTGAGATGAGTGCAATTGTGCAGTAGTTTGAGCATGCTTTGCATTGCCTTTCTTTGTGATTGGAATGAAAATCAACCGTTCCAGTCCTGTGGCCACTGCTGAGTTTTCCAAATTTGCTGGCATATTGCGTGCAGCACTTTAACAGCATCATCTTTTAGAATTTGAAATAGCTCGGCTGAAATTCCATCACCTACACTAGCTTTGTTTGTAGAACTGTTACAACCAGAAAATAAACCAGTGTAACTGACACTCTGTGTGTGAATATTGCCACAAACACCTATTTCAGAGTGAAGACTTGGCTAGAGTTACTACTAAATCTGACCTTGAATTTTATCTATAGACTTGATCACCAGTATTGAGAACTATACAAGCTCTTTCATTATATAAACTATAAATCATAATTGGTTTGATGGTTTTAAATACATTGCTTGTCAATCTGAACAACTGTAATTATCATTCTGAGTCCATCCATTAGAATAGTTTAGTTTGAGGTTTGAGATTTTTAGAAAACATCTCAATGTGTGTTACAAAAATTTGGAGAAACTATACCATATACATTTTACTGGATTTAGTGACTCCTTTGTTGACTTGTGAAAGTCACTCAGTCTTGTCCACAAGCCATAAGGGAAGCCCAAGAATACTGGAGTGGGTAGCCTGTCCCTTCTCCAGCGGATCTTCTTGACCCAGGAATCAAACTGAGATCTCCTGCACTGAAGGTGGATTCTTTATCAACTGAACTATCAGGGACACCCTTGTGGCTCAGCTCATAAAGAATCCGCCTGCAGTGCAACAGACCTGGGTTTGATCCCTGGGTTGGGAAGTTCCCCTGGAGAAGAGAAAGGCTACCCACTCCATTATTCTGGTTTGGAGAATTCCATGGACTGTTTAGTTCATGGGGTCACAAAGAGTCGGACACAACTGAGGGACTTTCACTTTCTTCATTGACTTGTAACTTTTGTGTTGGTTAAATCAGATATGCCTTCTGAGCGAGAGCTCAGAAGTTGTAGGAGAAAATAATTCTGTAAGCTAGGCCCATATTGCAAATTGTTGTTTAGTTGCTAAGTCATTTCTGATTCTCTTGTGATCTCAAGAACTATAGCTTGCCAAGCTCCTCTATCCATGGAATTTCCCAGGCAAAATACTGGAGTGGGTTGCCATTTCCTTCTCCAGGAAATTTTCCTGACCCAGGTATTGAACCCAGGTCTCCTGCATCACCAGACAGATTCTTTACCACTGAACCACCTGGGAAGCCCTATTTATATATTATATATTGCTAATAGTGAATAGTATTTGACTGTCATGCATGTAGACACATGTATACATACACATGCATATAAATATGAAACCAAGTATGAAATGGTTCTATTTTTCTAAAGTTATTACTTATCACTAAGTAGTCAGCTTACCAGGTTGAATTATTTAAGATTGATGAGCTTAAGCTACTTCTTGCATGAGTAGATTGAAATATATTGTGAAATAATAATGCCACATGTATCAGCTTGAAAAGACCTTTAGCATCTCTGGGCAGGAAGGTGTATTTCCTGTGACTCAATAGTGGCAAACTAGAACAGAGCTGGAATTTTCATGCTATTTTGCATGTGCTTACCAAATACACATTTTTATATGCAAAATGAAATGTTTATACTAGATAAATCTTTTTGTATTAAAGTATTGACATGCTGGGGCTTCCTGGGTGATGCTAGTGGCAAAGAACTTGCCTGCCAATGTGGGAGATGCCAGAGACAAGGGCAGATCCCTGGGTTGGGAAGATCCTCTGGACGAGGGAACTGGAGAATACTCCAGTATTCTTGCCTAGAGAATCCCATGGACATAGAAGCCTCAGGGCTACTGTCCATAGGATCTCAAAGAGTTGACCATGACTGAAGTGGCTTAGCATGCATTAACATGCTGCTGCTGCTGCTAAGTCGCTTCAGTCGTGTCAGACTCTGTGCGACCCCATACATGCTACATTTCAGTAAATTCAGACGATGTATCAAGAGAGGCTTAGTCTTTGGACAACTGTGTGTTGGCTTTGTACTCATAAAAAATACAAATATGGTACTATCATAAATAGAAAGCTTACTACAGCACAATTGAAGGGAATACAGATTTATTTCTCTTTTTAAAAGATATTTAGAAAATTTCTTCAAAGCTATATTTTTAGAATATGTTTTAAGCTGGATATTAATGAGGAGGCATGCTTTTGATGTTGGTGCTCATCTTTTTTCAGCTAGTGTTGGCCAAAAGATTGTTGATATTTTATAGCAGAAGTAAACCAAATATGGCTGGGTATATGGTCTTATTTATATAATAAAATATAATAAGTATGCCATGAAATATAAAATGCTCTGGGAATAGTTCAGTGGAAGGTATATCATATGGAATTGCACATCTTTACTTGGTTTTCATGCTTGTATGTTTGTTAGGACTTTACTTGAAAGAGAAATGATTCAAATTAAAGAAGAATATGTTAAAGGTGTAATTTAATGGAGAAATACATTTTTATTAATTCAGGTTATTAAAGCATAAAAAGGAAAACAAAAATAATGTGAAGCTCTGTTTCATTTATTATGTTAGATTGGCTCTTCAACTGTCACAGATAGTTTTTTTAAAAAGTAGCAAATTAGGTTCAGGTTTGTTTTATAACAGATTGTGAAATTTTATAAACTAATAACAGGGATGCTTTGTGAAGATTGATACATTGTTGGTATAAGAATAAGAATCAAGAAAATCTCTTCTACTCTTGGTCTTTTTAAAAGTTTTGCTCTACTGGGTACCATTGCTTTCTGTCCTAAGGTCAGGACCCTGTCTGTTTTCTTAAATATTCCAACCACGGCCAGTTCTAGTTCAAAAGGTTCTAACTCATGGAGTTATATAATAAATAAATTAATAATACATTAGAATAACCTGTTATTCCTTTATTAGTTCTTTTTGCTCTTAAGACTGCAGTGCAACAAAATTGTAGTTTTGATCTTTGCTTACATTCAACTTGCAATTGTTATTCAAGGGTGTTTTCATTGGTTTTTCAGAATTTGCTCTTGGAAGTCGTTGTACATTATCACAGTAGTCCTGCAGTTATGTAAGGATCTTCATATCAGTGATAGATGACTGCAGAATACACAGATCTCTTCAAAAATGCTTCCCAACATGACATATTTAAAGCAGGTAGCATTTACTCCTGAAGTTTGTATACTGGAATCACGGCTAGGATTAAAGACTAAACTAAAGGGCAGAACTAAACAGGAGTGCCAGATTGTACATAAAATGAGGTATAATTGTTGTAAATTAATGCTTCATAAAAATGTCATAATATGTCATATGTAAGAAGAGTAGAAAAATTAATAATGAATTAATCTAGCCTATCAGATAAATAAAGCCAAATTGTAACCTTGATCTGTAAATGTTTTTGTTAATATTCTCTCTGAAGTTGGTTGAAATGTATTTAAAGAACAGAATGAAAGACAATCTGTTTTTTTATTACTCAATGAGAACTAAATGCATTTGGTTGTTACTTCTCCAACTGGCAGAAACGTAGTTTTCTTTCCTAAAACTGACGAAAGCAGGTTTACTTGTGAAAATTTATGGGGTGTATGTTTTCTTTCGGATGTTTTTATAAGCACTGGTAGCATTTCATAGAATTTGAAAATCTTGCCACTTTCACTTATAAGCTGTAATGCGGCCCAGATTACTTAATTCATTAAACTATCCATTTTCTCACCTATAGAGTAGGATTAATAGTAGTCTTAGCCTTAAAGCATTATTCTAAAAGTTAAATGATTTAATATACATAGAAGACTTAGGTTCTTTGAATATAATAAAGTTCAATAAATAGTATCTGATAATAATATTATACACATAAATTTTCTATGATCCACAAGACCTCTGACACATTCATGAATTCCGTTTATACAGAATGGACACCCAATCAAGGGTAATATTATCCTGAAGATAGTTCTTAAATCATGATGTTTCGATGGTCACTAGACTAGGATTCTGGAGACCTGTATTCTAAATCTGTGTCACGTGCCCACTAGTATGTAATGTCAACTAAGTAATTTTTTCCTCCTCTCTGGACCAGAGTTACATTTCTGTTGGGAAAGTGGGGAAAGATTGGGTTAATATATCCTTCCAGTTCTGAAATCCTGAAAATCAAGTCTAAATTAAAAACAACAACAACATATTTTTGATTCTAAAGTGTTAAATTTGTAACCAAAGTTGGAAGGAACTAGGGGGAGAAAAAACAGAATTGCTTATTGGGCCAGAAAAAAAAGCTGACAGATAGTAGTCGTGTTGTTTATCAGAAAATGTGCTTCTTTCCAACTGAATATTTTGCAATTGTTTTGTAGAATAAGCACTTTGCTAATTCTGTAGAGCTTTAGGGGTGTACTCCTCCCAGAGTGTTCTGGCTGTAGGAAGTAGTTAGAAGCTAATATTTCTTTATGTTAATATCATTAGTTCACATTTCTGAGAAGAATTTTATTGAGAAACTAAAACATAAAACAACATACAAATTCTACTCTCAGCCCCTTATAGAAGCAGTTTTCTTTCTGGATCAAATATGTCTAATTTTAAAAGTGTGATAACATAGGGGGCTATTAAATGTGCTTGAATCTAACAAGAGCATTATTTCAAAAGACAAAGATCAAAGGTTCATATACAGAAAACGATACCCTTCTTTTTGGAAATAGCATGGAACTTCACCTTGGGAAATGCAGATGCTCTTCAACATAGCTTTATAACTCCCCTTTGCTGCTGTGATAGAGGGAAGTAAAAGAACTGATTGTACAACTTAGTAATGCTCGGAAGACAGCTCAGACTTCTCTGGTTCATTTGAAAGTAGTTGCCAAGGTCATTCTCAGAGTGAGAAAAATAGTAAATGAAATACAAATGTTGAGTACATGCCCTTCCTACCTTCAAAGTTTGATGTACTTGCTTTGCCAAGACAGAAATCTATGACTTTGATGTCACAGAGTTGCTCAGATTTCGCCCTCCATCGGAGAAGGTGATGGCACCCCACTCCAGTTCTCTTGCCTGGAAAATCCCTTGGGCGAAGGAGCCTGGTGGGCTGTAGTCCATGGGGTCTCGAAGAGTCGGACATGACTGAGCGACTTCACTTTCACTTTTCACTTTCACGCATTGGAGAAGGAAACGGCAACCCACTCCAGTGTTCTTGCCTGGAGAATCCCAGGGACGGGGGAGCCTGGTGGGCTGCCGTCTATGGGGTCACACAGAATTGGACACAATTGAAGCGAATTAGCAGCAGCAGCAGCACCCTCCATAGTTTGGTTTAGATACCATCTTTCAACATTATTTTTTGAAATTTAATGCTTCCCTGGTGGCTCAGACGGTAAAGCGTCTGCCTACAATGCGGGAGACCAGGGTTCAATCCCTCGGTCAGGAAGATCTCCTGGAGAAGGAAATGGCAACCCACTCCAGTATTCTTGCCTGGAAAATCCCATGGATGGAGGAACCTGGTAGACTACAGTCCATGGGGTTGCAAAGAGTCGGACACGACTGAGCGACTTCACATACACATACCAAGGCTATTTCCTGGTTCAGTATAAATACTTTGAACAATGAAAATACCGATACTAACATTTGTACCACGTTTGAAGATTTTAAAAGCACTTTTAATATGGCCTACCTCATTTGATCCTTTCATCGTTTCTGAGATGTGAACATAATAAGTGTTTGTATATTTTTCCTTCCCTCACTCTCTTTTTCAAAAAATATCCTATTGTTAAGTAACTTATTAATACTTATATAGTTAACTAAATAGCAGAATTTGAACTAGAATCCTTTACAGACTTGAATCCAGTGTTCTCTTTACTAATTCAGGAAGCAAGTTAGTGAAAGTATAATCAAGGAAAAAGTTTTTTAAAGCATTAAAAAAGAGTAATGGAGGTTTCGGTGACCAGAGTTAAGGTAATTGGAATAAGCACCAAATGCATTCCTTTAAAGAGACTGTAAACCTAATAGTTAATCCAAAAGGAGCAGCTCAGATTTGCTACATGTCGTTTTTTTAATGCCTTGTGTATTCTCAGTAACATACAATATAGTGGTATGTACTCAGTCGTGTCTGACTCTTTGTGACCCCATGAACTCCTCTGTGCATGGGATTCTCCAGGCGAGAACACTGGAGCTGGTTTCCATTTCCTCCTTGAGGTGATCTTCCTGATCCAGGGATTGAACCTGCATATCTTGCATCTCCTGCATTGGCAAGTGGATTATTTACCACTAGCACCACCTGGGTAATCTCAGGAAACCACTAAAACCAATGGTCCTCCAGCTTTTCTTTCCCCATGAGATTTGTCTAGGACTGAAGAATTGGCACACTGAATCAAGCATCGTGTTGTAAATCACGTATATTCTGAGTTACAGCCAACACAGTAGATCTCTTGGAGACAACCCCTCAAAATCAGTAAACATGATGTGTTTTACCTGTTTTCTGAGGCAATGTATTGCATCAGCTATTGTTTGGCAAACTTTATTGATCGTTGAAGGCTAATGTGGCAAGCTGTAATGACGAGGTTAGCCATGTTCCTTTTGTGTTTGTCCCATCAGGGCAGATATGCTTTATCCATGATCCTAGAGCCCATAGAAAAGCAGCAGAATTTCTCTCCTGAGATTTGCCAGGGTACCAGCTGTCATAGGATATATGTATTCTCGTGAACCATCTTCACAGTATGTGGTCTGGACACAGATGGACTCCATTAACATCTGAAGCACGTGTGAACTCAAGCAAGTTACTAATTCCTGAGCCTCAATTTCCTCATCTGTACAATGAGCTAAATCTCTTCCTGAAGTTATTGCCAATTAAATATGATAGGTTAATTTTTTAGGATACTTTCTGGGAGAAGAAAGCATTCTGCATTCATTAAAAATCAACTTTAATACATATGAATGTTGGCTATCACAGTATGTCAAAAAAAAAAAGGCTGGGGGACACTCTTCCTAAAGAAGCAATGGGAAAAGATGAAGTAGTGCACAGCTGGAAACTGAATATTAAGAATTTGAACAGACTAATCTTTTCATTTTGTAAGTACACAGTTACATAAGGATTTGTTCTTTGTGAAATTAAAGCATGCAAATAAAAATTAGCAAAGCAAAAGAGCATTTTACAGGTCACCACATCACAGTCTCCTAATTTTATGAAGGAAGAGCTGAGTGTCAGTTAGGTTCAAGGTTACAAATGACATAGAACAAGTACTTTGACATCCAACTTTTATAATCCTGGCCTCCCTACATACTTTTAGAGGCAGCTATAGAAATACTTCCTAATTATACAACTCACAAAATTCTCATGGCCAGGTGGGAGGCTTGATTTTTTTTTTTTTAATTGCTAGGAACTTTTCCTCTTTCCTTTAATGTCCTTATATTGCACTGGGTGGTAAATTATCTTTTAAGTGGGTCGCTAAGGCCCTTTTTCTGCTCCATTTTCATGCAAAATCTAACATTTACACTGGCTAAAGAGGGAAAAACAACGTTGGAAAAGAGAACTGTACAAAGAAAATATGATCATGGCATTAGATGCCATTTAAAAAATCGAATGTATTTTTTATTCCACTTTGACCTTGCTTGGCTTGTTGGGAAGATTTCCTTGACTTAAGTTTTCTGTCACATGATTAGCAGATTTAAAGAACAAACAAACTGCAGAATGACTTGCAGAATTTCATCTTTCTTTACCTTTGTTCACTTTCAGATCATTTTTTGTCTCCTTAAACTGGGATATTATTTTTAAATCTTAGTTTCCCATAACAGTGTCCCTGGGATTTTTCTGAATTTATTCCTTTTATTTTAATTTGCTCTACTTATTATGAACTGTTTATTGATTGCCTTTATTCTTTATTTAGTTGGTGCTTCAATCTTTGATGAGCCTAACTAGCAAAATTATGATAACTGCTTTTATTGAATCTCAAAAGTTTCAACATGAGGCTTCATTGATTTTCCCTGCATCAGTAGTTGTTGGGTGGCCACTTTTTGTGGTCGAATGGTTCTCAAAAGGGTACATGCCTAGATGGGAGATCATAAAGCCTCCTGCATACATTCATGGGTATGTTTCTAAAAAAAGTGTTCCTCTTCAAAAAAAGATGATATCTTAGTGTAGGCCAAATATAATCTCCGTGCTTCAGGGAAGGCTGTTTGGAATTGTAAGATAATTGAAATGAACATATGGGGAGTGCACTCTGTGAGTCTATATGTGTGCATGGATCAATTTCTAGTCTCTTTTTAAAGTGTTATCAGTTCAGCTGTGTCTCAGAGTCTCTAGAAGGAAACCTCTGATCTGCCTATTAATCTCTTTTCTAGTATGTGCTAAGGGGCATCACAGCTTTCAAAACGATGACATCTAAACTTAACCTTTCTTAACAGACTGAAATGACCATCTGAATGTGTTCATTACCACTTCATAAATTCCACCCTGAAGCTACATTCTGTTCTTTGTTAACCTTATAAAACTCAAAGGTAGTTGTCATTAGGTTAGTGCCTGAGAAATGGCCATTACAGCATTCCACAATGATTTGAGTTAATAAATTCTACTTTGAGGTAGAATTTGGTATTGGAACTAATTTCAATAGCTCATGCTATAGGTATGACATAAAGAATTCTGATTTAGTTTATAAATTATAATTTATAATAGGTCTTTTATTGCCTTTGAAAATAATGTGCATGCTTGAAGATATCTTCTCAAAATATGCAGTGACTTTATTGGTGTCTCTTTATTACCTGTCATGAATCAGAACACCTTTCTGTTATCTGGGTATATTTATAGCCACTCTGAGAAATCTCTGGCTTCTGCAGGATTCAGTGTTTATGAATGGCATGCTCTCAATAATCAAGAATAATTCTCTGGTCAAGGAGCATCACCTATAAAAGACTGCTTTATGGTGGGATCATAAATATAATAAAATCTGTTTCCAACTTTCACAATCAAAGATACTTTTTACTATGAACTATTACAGAAGTCAGGGACTCCCAGAGGATTTATTTATTTATTTATATTTTTAAATTGGAGTATGTTTGCTTTAAAGCAATTACGCCTGCTTTACAGTGTTGTTAGTTTCTGCTGTAGAACAGTGTGGATCTGCCATTAAATGTACGTATATCCCCTCCCTCTTGAGCCTCCCCCAACCCTGCTGCACCCCTCCAGTTTATCACAGACCCCCAGACTGAGCCGAGCTACCTGTGCTGTGCAGAGGCTTCCCGCTCGCTGTCTGTGTCACACACGGAAGTGTGTGCGTCAGTGCTGCTCTCTCACTTTGTCCCAGCCTCTCCTTCCCCTCTTGTGTCCACAGGTCCATTCTCTGTCTGTGTCAGAGGATTTTAACTGACCATTAAAAACATCAATCCTGTTGACCTGTTTTTCCGTTAAGTTACAGCAACAGAGGGTGGTAGTGTCCCCAACTGCAGATGTCTGTGTGAGACCTCCTTTTTAGACAGAGATAAAAGCTTGCTCTTTATTTTCTTTATAAGTTATTGCTTAGATTACTGGAATTTTTCAAATCAGAAACAGCTATTTTCAGGGGATTTTTTTTGTTCATACTTTTTATTTTGTATAAAGTATTGAAAAAATAGCAAGCTTCCCCCTTGTGTTTCAGAAAGTTCTTTTCTTCACATTTACCTCTGTGTTCTCTCATGAACAAGTCAGAAATTTCCAGTTTTATTTCATCATTTGTGAGTTATTTCAGTAGCACTTGCTTCTCACCAAAGTTTAGGTAGCATGTGTTCATTAGACTTGGTCCTTTAAACGACCGCTGTGGCAGTAAGGCATGATTCTGTGACTTAATATGACCCACTTGACAGCCTAAGTACGGAGAGTGACTCAGTCAGTGGGTCACTGTAATTGCAGTAATGCTCGGCCAAATTTTACATTGATTTCCCTTCCAGGTTTTCTTCCAGGCCACAATGATGATGAGTGGCGCAGACAAAAAAAATGTATATGTGCAACTTTATATTACCCCAAATTGGTTCAACCATAAGTCACTGGGAAAAAAAAACAGTAGTTATCCACCGTACTTACAAGTCAAGATCAAGGTTAATTAACCCTTTTAAATCTAACAAATTTCTTGTAGTGACCTCACCCATGGCTGCACAAATTTATTGTCAGACAGAAATTCAAATTTGAGTTCCTCCCAGCCTTGATGATCCAGTCTTATATATCTTTTAAGATCTATAGTCTTTTATGTTGCTTTTGGGAAGTGTGACCTTATTCTTGCAGAATGATGTGAGAAGATTTTCTCTCAGGGTCACTAATCTAACTCCGTGAGGGTTGTAAGAGGAAAGCTGTTATGCCTCTCGAGGACACCATAATAATAACCACATATACCTGATAATACTCGTCTTGTCCCAATTCTGCACCCATCACAGCTGTCGTGAAAAGTTTAAGCACAAACATATAATAAATGTTTCATATAATATCCCTTATCTTACCAGCTTCTGTCCTCTTAATTCATGTATCATACCACAGGCACTGCCTGACCCGTTGATATTTAGTCACCAGACAGAATAAGGCCTCGTAAAATATCTGGAAAATTGATGCTGCCTTATAGACATGAAAAAGATGAGATGTTTACTATGTGAGAGGAGATGAGGTGTCCTCATAAATTAGAGATTGTTGCTAGGAACAAAAGTATAGACGTCCTGAGGACTGGGAACTAATAGATGTGAATGACGGTGTTTTTCAGTTCTTGAGTCAGAGCTTCATTTCCATCTTTGTGTCTGTCACTTGGACTATTGATAGCAATCCATTGTACCTTTTTATTTTTGAATATTTGAACACAGATTGAGCAAAACAATTTTAGACAAGGTAAATTTACAATTTTCCAGTCAGAGTGTTTGATGAAATGTGCTGGGCAGTGGTATTACAAGAATAAAATCCATTGTGTTGAAATCTTCCTCCCAGACAAGAATTAGGTCTTCTCTTTCATTTACAAATTCTACAGTTCATTTATCAGAAGTGTGTGCCTTGTCGGAAATGCCCTTACTCTTAAAATCATAAGATAGCTGAGTTCAAGTTCTATCTCTTATTAATTATGTGTGTTTGGAGCGGATTTTGTTGTCTTTCTTGTCTCTCCTTTTTCTTCCATAATTTGGGCACAGAAGTAACCTCTGTTTACAGTGATGAAATCATGTGTCTTCTGCTGAAACCACGGTATCCACAGGGGTTAAGAAGAGGAGTTTGGAAGTCATGCAGTCACTAACCAGCTGTGAAACCACAGCCGATTCACACAGTTTCCTCATCAGCAAAGCAGGGATGATATCAGCCTCACCATGTTGTTGTGATGATGAGATGAAAAAATCTATATAAAGTCCTTGGTACTCTACATTTTATAACTATTAAACATTCAGGAAATGTTGGCTAAAGTACTGAGAAATATATATGGTAAAGCAGTTATGATTAGTCAACAACAGTAAAAGATCTTCAGCTTATTTAAGTACCATTAAATGCAGGCAATGCTAATTGGTATAACTGTGCAGACAAGGAAAGTGAGAGCAAGAGATAACATGCAATACATGTGACCCCCACATTAGTAAATGCTGGGTTCAAGCCTCAGAGTCTTACAGGCAACTGTCTGTGCTCATTTGCTAAAACTGCTGCCTGCTGCTGCTGCTGCTGCTAAGTGGCTTCAGTCGTGTCC